>NC_041222.1:73570173-73617699 GCF_002837175.3 Physeter macrocephalus
AGAGGCCACAACAGGGGAAGGCCCGCATACCACAAAAAAAAAAAAAAAAAAAAAAAAAAAAAAAAAGCTGCAGTATCCAACCTAGACTTGGAGAAAGGAGGTGTCAAGGAAGGTTTTCGATAAGAGGTGGGCCTAAAATGAGAACTATACATTAACTGGGTTAATTAGGTGAAAGTGGGCAGCCTAATTAGGTGAGGAGGTAGAGAAAGGAATCAGAGAGAAGATTCCAGTCAAAGGGAACAGCAAGTTGGAGTTGGAGACAGAACTTAGAATACTCTTTTAAAAGTTTGGGAGCGGGTGGGTGGGGGAACACACATGGATATGAGAAACCTGACCCTGTTTATACATGACTGGGACATAAACAAGGGCAGAAGAGACAAATGAAAACAAGGTCTCATAGGTGAAACTATAAAAGAAAGGGCAGAAGCAAAAATAAAGGAAATTGCTTTGATCAGGAGACAGCTCATCCTCTGATACTGAAGGAAAGGTAAAAATAGGTGTAAATCTAGATGACTGTATGAAGGGAAGGCAGGGGCAGAAATTTGAGGGAGAGCACATCTGATGACCTCAATTTTCTCCCTAAAATAGTAGACAACAACAGAGTAAGGTGTTTGGGAGCTTGATAAACAGTTGAGGAAAATTAATATAAAATACTGGATAACATCCAAGCCTCTGAAATCCAACTGCTCAAGTTCAAATCTTACCTCCACCACCTACGGACTGTGCGACTTGTGGCCAGTTATTTAAGCTAAGTCTTTATTTCTTCAGCTGTAAAACGATATTAATTACTGCTCTACACCACAGCGTTGTCACAAGGGCTAAATTAAGAAGTAAAAAGTTTAGTATCTGGCAAAAAACAAGCATTCAACACTACTATCACTCTTGCTAATAGTGAAGGTAGGATGAAAGCAGGAGCTAAGGAAATGTAAAAAGATCATCCGACAGCACTGACTGTGCAACTAAGGTGAAAGGGCACAAATCTGTTGTGTCTTCCCACGTGAAGAGTCCTATCTCAAGTGTTCTAATGACGCCCAATATAAATCAAATTCTCAAAAGGCTCCAAACCTGGACCACATTAATTCCACATGGATATTATATACTTGCTTTGTTGAACCGCTATCACTGGTCTGCATGAGAAAAGGCTTGCTTCTTCTGGCCTTCCTGTAAGGCCTGTTGAGGACGCTGTGAAGGGCCCTCAAGTTCCTCTCATGGAGCGTTTCTGGAGAAAACAATGTCCTTCCTGACAGGCTGCGCCGCCTCCTTGGGTTGGACAGTGCCCATTCTCTAATATTTCCTCTGCTTGTGTTCCGACCAAGCTAGGTACAGGTGTCAGGGGCACAGGTGAACGAACGCGAAGTGGGACGGAGGCCAACGTGAGCGCCGCCAAAACACGGCAGGCGGTTAATGGGAAGCCCTGAGCCCTAGAGCCCTAGAGCCCTAGAGCCCGAGGATGCTGCAACGCCTGCCGGGAAAGAAGCCGTGAGAGCGTTATTCAGGGCACATCACTCAGAGGCAGTAGTGGACCCGGCCTGAGGCCCACTCTCACGGCTCTCAACCCGGAACGCAAAAGAGACAGGCAGATAACCGCCTTACCTAGAAACGGCGGAGGCTGACAAGCTCACGTTACTCCTCCACTTCCGGCGCTGTGGGATGACGTCGCGAGACAGACTGGAGAGCAACCAGTGATTACCGGCTGACAGGATCTCGCCCGATGCCCGGATCGGGAAGTGCCCGCCCCACTTGGACCCGTATTGGGCCACGGTCCAAGTTTGAATCTTGGCAGTTATCCCAAAGAGGACGAGCTTTCTCAGCATCTCTCTATGCGAGAGCTGCTACCCCGTCACCACCTCTTAGTTTCTGAAACGGGAGAGACTTCAGGCAGCTCTCCTCTCGGTGGCCGTTTCTAGGCAACCGTCCAGCCTCTGACATTCCCTTCATAAGAAAAAGCTCCTACTTTTAAGGCCACCTTTTGCGCTGTAGACAGTAGCTGCTTGTGGCCGCCCCCTTTCAAAGCTACAATCTGCTTTCTCCTATTCTGGGGGAGAAAGGACTGGAGGGGAGAAACATTAGCGGAGAAACCTGCTAAGATTTTTGAATGCTGTCTTCACTAAATCAACTGGCTGAGGGGCAGTCAGGGAGGAGAGAAGCAGGATGTTGGAATGAGATGTGTTTACCGATTTTTACGGCAATTCCAGGATGTTCCCTAAGAGTCATATATTGCAATTATTCGAAGGCATTCTAGCAGATGGAAAAACTCTCTCATTTGGAATATTGTTTCCTTCCAAAGGAAAGCAGAGACTCAATGGTATGATGGCGATATCAGAACTATCAAAACAGAGTGGGAGGATCTTCCAGGAAACACGGAATGGAGACTTGCAGTTGTCAGCAGGGAAGATGCAGGTTTATATTAGGGTCACACCAGTAAGTGGAGGAGCACAGGAAGCTTCTCAGCGGCCACACAGGCCTCATGGCAGTGGAATGTGGTTCACATTGCTCGAGGTAAAGAGAGGCTATTCTGGTGACCTGACCAGTTATTTCCTCAGAATTAAGCTTCTCTTAGCCTCTACTTCAACCTGACCTGCCTGTGTTGTGTCTTGCATTCAAAACTGGATTGGATTATTCTAATTGGATTATTCAACATATATTGTGCAAAATTGGGCAGCCTATTAGGTCTAGTAGGATTATTCAACATAAACTGTGCAAAAATGCCCAGCCTATTAGGTCTAGCCCTTTCTCTATAGCATACTACCGGCCCAAGAAGCAGGGTCACATGGCATAATGCACGGCTTCAGGGCATGGCAGGCACAAAATTTTCAAGGACTCCAAAACCAAAGATTTGTCACAAACACATATATAGAGATTAATAGAGAATAAGCCTGTGGTATTATCTAATGCAGTATCCCTCAAAGTATAATCCTTGGATCAGTAGCAGTAGCCTCAAAACACTTGGGAACTTGTTAGAAATGCAAATTCTCAGTCCTCACCCCAGGCTTACTGATTCAGAAACTCTGGGGGGCGGGGCCCAGCAATATGTTTAACAAGCCCACCAGGTTATCCTAATATTGTACATGCTTAGATTTGAAATTCACTGACGGAAGGCAAAGGCTTCAAACCACACACTGTGATAAATGTGTTTTGTTAGTATACTCAGAGTTTTGGGAGTTTTTTGTTTGGTTTGGTTTTTTCTTTTTTTCAAATAAAATTTTTTTTTTAATTTTTAATTGTGGCAAAATACAAATAACATAAAACTTACCCTCTTAACTGTTTTTAAGTGTACAGTTCAGTAGTGTTAAGAATATTCACATTGTAGTGAATCTATCTCCAGAACTTTTTTTTTTTTTTTTTTTGGCTCCGTTGGGTGGGTGTTAAAGAACAGCACACTAGTGCTGCTAAAGAACACTGCATGTATTGTTTCAAATTAGAATTTTTATCATTTCTGGATATATGCTTAGGAGTGGGATTGCTGGATCATATGGTAGCTCTATTTTTAGTTTTCTGAGGAACCTCCACACTGTTTTCCATAGTGGCTGCACCAATTTACATTCCCACCAACAGTGTAGGAAGGTTCCCTTTTCTCTACACCCTCTCCAGCATTTATTATTTGTAGATTTTTAGATGGTAGCCATTCTGACCAGTGTGAGGTGATACCTCATTGTGGTTTGTTTGTTTTTTTAAATTTATTTAATTAAATAATTTATTTTTGGCTCCGTTGGGTCTTCGTTGCTGCACGCGGGCTTTCTCTAGTTGCCGCGAGTGGGGGCTACTCCTCGTTGCAGTGCACGTGCTTCTTATTGCGGTGCCTTCTCTTTTGGCGGAGCACGGGCTCTAGGCACGCGGGCTCAGCAGTTGTGGCGCACGGGCTTAGTTGCTCCACGGCATGTGGGATCTTCCCGGACCAGGGCTTGAACCCGTGTCCCCTGCATTGGCAGGCGGATTCTTAACCACTGCACCACCAGGGAAGCCTCCCAGAACTTTTAAATCTTGCAAGACCAAAACTCAAACAACTCCCCATTTTCCTCCGCACCCAACCCCTGGCAGCCACCATTCTACCTTAAGTTACAATGAGTTTGACCACTCCAGATACCTCATGTAAGTGAAATCATACAGTATTTGTCTTTTTGTGACAGGCTTATTTCACTTAGCATAATGTCCTCAAGGTTAATTCACTTGTAAGTGTCAAAACCTCTCTCCTTTTCAAGGCTAAAAAACATTCCATTGCGTGTATACACCACACTATTCCTCTGCTTCCACCTTTTGGCTATTATGAATAATGCTGCTGTGAACATCGTTGTACAAGTATCTCTTTGAGATCCTGCCTTCAATTATTTTGTATATATACCCAAAATTAGGATTTCTGATTCACAATTGTTTTTAATATTTTAAGGGGGGCTTCCCTGGTGGCACAGTGGTTGAGAATCTGCCTGCTAATGCAGGGGACACGGGTTCGAGCCCTGGTCTGGGGAGATCCCACATGCCGCGGAGCAACTGGGTCCGTGAGCCACAACTACTGAGCCTGCGCGTCTCAGAGCCTGTGCTCTGCAACGAGAGGCCTTGATAGTGAGAGGCCCACGCACTGAAATGAGGAGTGGCCCTGCTCGCTGCAACTAGAGAAAGCCCTCACACAGAAACGAAGACCCAACACAGCCAAAAATAAATAAATAAATAAATTTTTAAAAAATATTTTTTAAGGGACCACCTACTGTTTTCCATAGCGGCTGCACCATTTTACATTCCCACCAGCAGTGCACAAGGGTTCCAATTTCTCCACATTCTTGCCAACACTTGTTATTTTCTGATTTGGGTTTTTTTTTCTTTTAATAGCAGTCATCCTAATGGGTGTGAGGTAAGGTGATATCTCCTTGTGGCTTTGATGTGCATTTCTCTAACGATTAGCGATGTTGAGCATCTTTTCATATGTTTTTTGGCCATTTGTATATCTTCTTCAGAGAAATATCTATTCAAGTCCTTTACCCATTTTTTAATAATGTTATTTTATTGTTGTTGCATTGTAGTTCTTTTAATCTTCTGGATATTAACCCCTCACCAGATATATGACTTGCAAATATTTTTTCCCATTTCATAGGTTGCCTTTTCACTCTGTCAACTGTGCCCTGCAGAGAAGTGTTTTTTTTTGGCTGCGTTGGGTCTTTGTTGTTGCGCGCGGGCTTTCTCTAGTTGCGATGAGCGGGAGCTACTCTTCGTTGCGGTGCACAGGCTTCTCATTTCGGTGGCTTCTCTTGTCGCGGAGCACGGGCTCTAGAGGACAGGCTCAGTAGTTCTGGCGCACAGGCTTAGTTGGTCCGCGGCATGTGGGATCTTCCCGGACCAGGGCTCGAACCCATGTCCCCTACATTGGCAGGCAGATTCTTAACCACTGCACCACCAGGGAAGCCCCAGAAGTTTTTAATTTTGATGTAGTCCAATTTATCTATTTCTACTCTTGCTGCCTATGCTTTTGGTATCATATCCAAGAAATCAAAGGATGCTTTTCCCCTATGTGTTACAGTTTTAGGTCTCACATTTAGGTCTTTGATCCATTTTGAGTTCTTTCTTTTTTATATATGATATAAAGTAAGCATAGAACATCATCCTTTTGCATGTGGATATCCAGTTTTCCCAACACAATTTGTTGAAAACACTGTCTTTTCTCCATTGAATGGTCTTGGAATACTTGTTGAAAATCATTTGACTACATATGCAAGGGTTTATTTCTGGGCTTTCTATTCTATTCCATTGGTCCAGTACCACCCTGTTTTGATTACTGTAGCTTTGTAATAACTTTTTAAATCAGGAGGTGTGAGACCTCCAACTTTGTTGGGGTTTTTTTTTCCTTTTTCCAAGATTGTTTTGGCTATTTTGCTCAGGGGGGGTAATTTTTTTTTATTATAACAGTTAGAAATTAGAAAATCTTGCACGAAAATCAGGATTCTTGGTCTCTTGGGGAAAAAAAAATCAAGAAATCCAGCAAATTCTGGCAACAAATAGCTGGAATTGGAGTGGCTGCCAAGTGCTCTCTAGTTGCCACTGTCTCCACCCACTCATTTATGTAACCTGTCCCATCCCTTAAAGGCCCTTCTTTCTTTGATACTTTGAGACTCCTGGTCTAAGGGAAAGGCAGTTGGAGCCAGAGGACCAACCTGGGGAGGCTGCAGTGGTCTGGTTCAGAGATTTTCTCAAAAGGAAAAATACAGAGTTCTGAGAGAAAATATAGCTAGGAAATTTTGTTTGTTTCTTTGTTTGTTGCAGGAGAGAGGGTACAGTGGGAGGGGTTGGGGAGGGGTGTCAGGAAAGACCTATCTAAGGAAAGGACAATTAAACTGAGTCCAGAAAGATGAAAATGAAACAGACAAGACTTGGTAGAAGAATATTCTAGGTCTATAATCTAGACTGAGGAAAGGGCATGTACAAAAGCCCTACAGCAGGGCTTTTAGCATATTCTTTCAGGCATGACAGAAATCCAATGGAGCTAAAGGGTAGATTGTAAGAGGAAAATGGTGATATATGAGCAAGGGTCAGACAGTAAACTATGCAGGAACTGTATGTAACTCATCCTATAGTCAATGAAAAAACCCTAAAGAGTTAGCCAGGGAGTGACATTATTTGATTCTCATTTTATGAAGATCACTGTGGCTGCTGTGAAGAAGAACAGATTGGAGGGGAGGATGAGAACAGAAAGGCTGAGAGCAGTTAGGAGTTTACTGATGTAGCACAAAGGATGTTGGCAGCCTGGACAAGAATACAGAAGTGGACTGATTTAAGAGCTATATTGGAGGCAGTGGCAACTGGATAAGACAAGACATATTCTTCTCTGTAGGCCAACCTAGGTCAGATGGCAAATAATAAAAGTCACTTAGTGGGGATGGGACCAAAACCTAGTGAGCTATACATGTACTTACATCTTTCACATATCCAAAAACTTCTCACTGCAAGTACCTACGACTCTGCCTGAAGGCTTCCTCTGGCCCCAAGAGCCTTCTCTGACTGCATACAGGCCAGAAGGGATGGGATTTACACTCCTGGGAGCAGTAGTGAAAATGATGTAAAGAAGTGAATGGGTAAACTTGTTTCCACACCCCGGGGCGAAACAACTTTGAAGCATAAACTACTCTGTCTCCCAGAGGCTCTCCAGCCCCCAGTTGTCTACAGGGGTAACCTGTGCATTAACCCACCGGTACTGCTTCCCTCCCATCCCTGTCTCACTTCTCCACTCCCTTACTGATGCTTCCTGCTATCATCTCCTAAACAAACTAAGTGCACTCAAATCCTTGCCTTGTGTATGCTTCTGGGGGAATACAACCTACACACTCCTGCTGAATATTTTCTTTTTTAAAACAATTAATTTATTATTTATTTTTGGCCGCATTGGGTCTTCATTGCTGCATGCAGGCTTTTCTCTAGCTGCAGCGAGCAGGGGCTACTCTTTGTTGCGGTGCGTGGGCTTCTCATTGCAGTGGTTTCTCTTGTTGCGGAGCACAGGCTCTAGGAGCGTGGGCTTCAGTAGTTGTGGCACACGGGCTCAGTGGTTGTGGCTCACAGGCTCTAGAGCGCAGGCTCAGTAGTTGTGGTGCACGGGCTTAGTTGCTCCGTGGCATGTGGAATCTTCCCAGACCAGGGCTCGAACCTGGGTCCCCTGCATTGGCAGGTGGATTCTTAACCACTGTGCCACCAGAGAAGTCCCTGAATATTTTCTAATGATATTTTATTTCTCTTTTTTAGGTAAGTTAGTAACTCCTACTGCTTCCCAACTTTTTGATGTCATGGCACAAAGATAAAATTATATATGCAGATCATACTGGGGTCACCTTAAGGTCTATGAGGAACTTGGTGAAAAAAAATCATTATATTTTCTTTATCATTATATATGATAAAAATTTAAAATAGACCATTTGAGAAAATAACATTGATTCTGGCTAAATATCCAAATAAAATATTTTAAAATTTTTCATGAGAAACTTGACCATGTTTCTGTGAATATTACCTTTTTGACATTAGGTTTCATGGTGAAATAGCTATGTCATTTCTGATTAAGTTTTTAATGATAATCTTTTTAAATTCTTAGAGTCACACCTATAATTGGCACACCAGTAGAGAAGTTCTGTTCTATACATCACAGAGTAAACATGCTAATGTATCCATAAACTATACCCTGCAATTTACTTTAAAATTTTCCACCTATAATTTACACTTTATTGTTTTCAACTCCTACTTTCAATACTAGTTAAACTCTCCCACTATGTGTTGATTTCATAGCTTAACTCTCTCAAGAATCTAACTTTGCAAGAGTTTAGGGGATCCTTACTGTAATCCCAAGGACTAACATTCATACCATTGATGGTTCCTGTTAGAACTTTCATTTCAATTCATCAATTCTTATTTGTGTAAATTGCAGATGTTGTGGTGGTCTCTTCTGAAATTTCTTATAAACATACTAATTCTAACTTATCCTGCTTACCTTCTACCATCTCTTCATTGCCAGCCTTGTACGAGCAATGCTGAACTTCTTACCCTTCCACTCCCTCCTCCTCAGTACTCTAGAGAGATAGATGAGCTATCCCTGCTAAGCCCTAGCGCAGCTGTAATACTCTATTGCATTCCTTGATGTTCATGCTATTTCCTCTGGAATGTTCTTCCTTACTTTCTCCCTAATTCACTCCAGCCCTCTCCAATCCATTTACATGCAACTACAGAAAATATTTCAAAACACAAATCTGACTAAACTCAGTAACTCTTAGTCTTACTTTTGAACGAGATGTTATCTATCTCTCATAATCCTATCTACCACTTTTTCCTTGCCTATCCACATACCCAACACAGGGGGTTTCTTTCAATTTTTTGAACCCCTTCAGTCAAGGTTTTCTGGTTGGAAGCTGGAAAAGTACTCTAGCTAACTTAAAGACTGATGCGGCTGCGCTTGGTACCATTCCCAAACCATATGAATCCTGTACTATCCCGGCCCTCAACCTCACAATTACACAGAGTTAACAGTAACTCCAGAACAGGAGGGCCTGGGCTCCTGGCATTGTCAAGATCAGTTCTTCCCTCTGGTCAAGTAGGAGGGACATGGATTTAGGAGCCCACATGGACACTTGCATCCCACTAGAGGCCAAGATTCTCCAGGGTCTTGGCCTCTAGCCAGATGAAATCAGAGAAGCTCTAGCTTTCCATTGCTTGGTACATTTTTTCATCCATTCAACAAGTATTTTTGAGCAGCTTCTACATGTCAGGCATTGTTTTAGGTGCCAGGGCCTATACCACAGTGAACAAAACAAAGCTCCTGCTTTCAAGGAGCTTACAATCTAGTGGGGAGAGGCAGACCATAAAAAAGAAATATATGGATAGGAACTTCCCTGGTAGCGCAGTAGTTAAGAATCCGCCTGCCAATGCAGGGGACACGGTTCAATCCCTGGTCCGGGAAGATCCCACATGCGCAGATTAACTAAGCCCATGTGGCGCAACTAGTGAGCCTGCCCTCTAGAACCCGTAAGCCACAACTACTGAAGCCTGCGCACCTAGAGCCTGTGTTCCGCAACAAGAGAAGCCACCGCAATGAGAAGCCCGCGCACCACAACAAAGAGTAGCCCCCACTCGCCACAACTAGAGAAAGCCCACATGCAGCAACGAAGACCCAACGCAGTCAAAAATAAATTAAATAAATTTTTTTTGAAAAGAAGAAATATACGGGTCATGTGGGGATAAATGCTGTAAAGAAAAAGCAGGATAGAAAGTGATGAGAATATTTTGTTTATTGTGGAAGGCCTTTTTTTGAGTACAGACCTAAAAGAAGCAAGGAAGCCATGTAGATATCTAGGTGGGAAGGGAAGCCATCAAAGGATTTTAATCAGAGGAGTGACTTTTTGAGCCCCGCCACCTCCAACCACCGCAGAGTGACATATTTTTTAAAGGGTACATATTTTTTAAAGAGTCATTCTAATTATTTTATGGCACCAGGATCTTAAAGAGAGGGAATGGTTTACAACCTGCAGTTTCTTCAAACCTCAATGTCTATATCCATTCAACAACCGCTTGGAGTGCCTCCTCTGTATTTGGCAGTGAGCTAGGTGTTGAGGACAGAGAAGGCAACAAGCCAGACCCAGCCCCTCCCTTTAAGGAACTTTCAGTGCTGGGAGCTCAGTTCCAGCACACACTCAGCTTTCACAGACTCACTTTTGAGCTCTTCTACTCTCCTGAACTTGTCAGTGTCCTTCAGATACTGACCTACCTGCGATTTCTCCCATTTGTCTTTCTCACTATACTTCAGACTGGATGCCCAGTGGCATTTTCCTGACCGTGGTTTGGCTCCTCTTGACAACAAATTTGTATGTCTATACTTTTACACTATTCAGACAACCCTGGGACCTCCTACTTTGTCACTCTTTTTACTAGCAAAGATCCAGCTCTGCATATCAAAATAACACAGTTTAATTAAATTTACTCTTTCTTTCTTCACCATACTTTCAATGAGAGTAAAACATCTACTTAACATAGAATAATATTGGCCTAAATTATACGGCCTGTAACAGGAGTTTTTAACCACTCTCCAAAGGACTTTCGATACAGAAGAGACCTCACTTCCCACATATGTGACTTCTCCCTGATGTCTCAGAGATAGGGGATAAGGCAGAGGTGATTAAGGAGAAAAAAGGACAAAAAATTTTTTGAGAAAATATAGATTTAGTCTTTCTCACTATGGTAGCCTATTACTTTTCTAGACCCTATATTCTCCCCTCTCAGAATTCTTGCCCTTGTATAGTCCCCTCCCACACTTACTCTGGTCTTGGCCAAGGAACTGGCTTTGGCCAAAGGGACATTAAGAAGTAGTATGTGAGCAGAGCCTTGATAAGTGCTTGCACATTGTGGCCTATCTTTTCGGGGTGCTTCTCTTCAGAACCCAGCTGCCAGGCTGTGAGAAGCCCAACTTAGCCACATGAAGAGATCATATGAAGGAGTACTGGGGTCCTGGTCAACAGCCCCAGATAAGCTCCCAGCCAACAGACACTATGTGAGTGATCCAGCTTGGATGGACCCTCCAGCCCTAGTTGAGCAATCTCAGTAGTCACCACACAGAACAAACATGAGCTATCTCTGATAAACCTTGCTCTAATTGCAGAATTTTGAGCAAATAAATTACTGTTGTTATTTTAAGCCACCAATGTGGGGGGCATTTTGTCATACAGCATGAGATAACAAGAAGACTCTTTTTAAAAAAAAAAAAAAAAGAGGTGCTGTTTCTACTGTATGTTGGAATTCTTAAGACTAAAATGCCTGAACCCTGGGTCAAGGTTCAACTTCCCTAATAAGAGAGATGCCAGTGTACAATTATACTGGTGTAATTGTTAGTTTAACGTCTGTGGCCCCATTCATCTGTAAGCTCCATGACGATTATGTCTATCATGGTCAACATTGTTTCAATGACCTAGAAAAGACCCTAGCCCATAGTAGACACTCAATCAATATTTTAGTAAGTCAATATTATGTTGATTTACTAGCTATATTAGTTCTTCTCTTCGAATAGGACAGTAATACTTGTTATTTTATTATTATTATGAGCAAACATTATTATATAATGTTTACTACATGTAGATAGATACTGTTCTAAGCAATTTACATGTATCATCAAATTTAGTCCTCACAATAACCCTTTGGTACCATTATTAGCCTTTTTTACAGCTTGGTACCATTATTGGTACCATTATTATCCTTTTTTACAGATGAGGAAACTGAGGCACAGAAAGAATAAGTAACTTGTTTGTCACGGGGCCAGGATTCAAACCCAGGGAGTCAGCTTCCAGAGTCCATACTCTTTGCCACTGCACTGCCCCTCCCAGTTTCCTGTTCTAGGCCTGGCAGTGCCATTGCTGTTGAAGCAAGAACAAGGAAAGGTTTCACACCAGAAGATGAAGAGTTCCCTCATCATGATGAAGACACCCCTGAGATTTTGCAGGTGGAAAGCTGCACAGAGGGACTGCGTTCCTGCTCTAAAACACCTTTACAACGTCAATGACAACAAGAAGATGACAGACAGGAATGAGAGATGGTGACATACACCAGGAAGAAAAACCCTTATACCAGGCCCTAACCCAAGCCTCTAACTCTGCCAGCTAAAGTGACTGAACTCCAACCCATGAGCTCAGCTCAACCCCAGTAACCCTACAGGACTATAAGGAGCCCCGAGTCAGGAGCTGCTAGCTCAGCGCTGAGTCTCTTTTAATGCCAGTGCCCCTGTGACTTGTTACTGGGTCTTCCTTATGCTCAGCACACAGACCAATGACAAAGGCCCAATGTGGCACCATCACCAACTCTGCCTCTGCTCTGAAGAACAGCCTGGATGTGGGAGTCTGGATCTAAGCCAGGAGCACTGTGAAGGTCACTAGCAAACTGACCTCCCAGTTTGATGAGTACTTTCTTGACCCAAAACTACCACTACCACCACCAGCAAGTGTGTACACCCACACACAAATGGCCCAGCCTCACTCCCATATTTGGAGAAGACATGATAAGTTTAATATTAAAATTGAAATGGCAATTTACCCCAACAGTAGAAGAAATATTTCATAACTGTATCACTTGATAGCTAAAAAGGGGTGCAGAGTTGGGGAGCAGGATGTTAGGTCTTGGTAATCAGAGGGGCCTTTTAGAGGGAGCCTTTGAACTATGTCTTCTCCATTTGACATTCACTCAACAAATACTTTTTGACACCTGCTATATGCCAATAACTGTACTAGGTGTGAGAAATAAAATGTTGTGAAGCCATGATCACTGAGAGTGCTCCACCTCAGAAACAGTGCTTTAACCCATGAATCCCTTTTTGGTGTGCTGCCATCAGGCTGTAAGAGGCATCCTTGTGAACTAGACACCCTGTCAGGGATGCTGTAAAGGACACTGCTCCTCATATAACACAATGTTCTCTTCATGAGCATCCCTGGGAGACAGTCCAATCTGATCTCAATTCTGGGAATAGTTTTACTTCTCCAGGGTAACAGGTTTGTTTTTTACCTATGGACACCACGAATTGTAGGACCAATGAGGCTGTCAGCTTAGAGACAAATTCATGGCCCAGCTGTAGCAAATGTGAAGGTCATTCCTATCTGCATTTTTAGCCTTGTCCCTGGCTCTATTTTTTCTCTAGCCATGTTTTTATTTCTTCATTCTCTGCACTTTTAATTTATGGCATCGTGTGTGTGTGTGTGATTTTTTTGTTTCAGAGATTTTTCTTGTATCCTTGGAAATGTCTATGAACACTTTCTAAAAGAAGACATTGGCATCAATGTTTATAATACATTATATACATTTACATAAATGCTATGATAGAAGTGTATCTACAGGGTGATGTTAGCACACAAGAGGGCTTATAAATCAGTCAAAAGCATTAGAGGAGACCTTGCATAGCGGTCATTGCTTGAGTTGAATTCTTATTTTGTATTGTTCTTTGTTTTGTTGAGGATCTTGTAGAGTTTATTCACACTGCAACAATTGTTAAACAAAGTTAAGTTGTTACCTAGTGCAAGATGATAATAAAAATCTGGCAGAGTAAATTTTTTACATCATATCATGGGTTCATGGGACACCACAAAAATTTTTTACAATAGACTGAGGCTACTTCCACAAGAGTTTCATTTCATCAATTTTTTTCTGACAAAAAGATCATGGGCAAAAATAATTCATATCTACATCAGAATTTACATGCAGAGAAAGAAATTAAGGTGGAATATCAAACTTAAGCTAGAAGATATTTGATAGCAAAGTGAGGTGAAGAATTAAAATAGTAATTTAGAAGACATATATACACAAAATGTTATCAACTGGATTATTCAAATAAATGAGGACAAACAGGATTTGGGAGTTTAAATTATCAAGATCAATAGTCTCCATGTGGAAGGGATATTAAAAATCATATAGTTCAGTTGCATACCTGTGCAGCAGTGTTCTTCCTTAATTCTTTATTCCATCTTGCAAGTAGGCCCCCCAGCCTTCGAAGGTCTATGGATTGTGCGGTTGCCTGTATGAGAACACAGTGAGAGAAAGAATAGCTGCTGACACATTGTTTTACGTGTGCTGGGTCAGCAATTATTTTTAAATACACTCAATTTGAGCTCTTTTTTCCCCTCTTTTCTTAAAAAAGAGTTCTAGCAATATAAAAACTCATATTGACCAACTGCATATAGAGGACCTGAAGAAATAGGTCAAGATCTCATGGATGAAGCATTTCACAATTTGAAAAAAGACAGCAATAAACATGTTTACTGCACATCTTTTCATTTTCAATGGCATGAAAAATTACAACCATCTTTCTTCAGGTTAAAAAGAAAGAAAGGGGCTTCCCTGGTGGCGCAGTGGTTGAGAATCCGCCTGCTGATGCAGGGGACACGGGTTCGTGCCCCAGTCCGGGAAGACCCCACATGCCGCAGAGCGGCTGGGCCCGTGAGCCATGGCCGCTGAGCCTGTGCGTCCGGAGCCTGTGCTCCGCAATGGGAGAGGCCACAACAGTGAGAGGCCCGCCTACTACAAAAAAAAAAAAAAAGAAAGAACGAAAAAGTAAACTAGCTATACTCCATGACCTCTTTCAACAATCTATAAGGCCCGGCGCTTTAAAGAGGATACTGTTCCGCCTTGCATTGGGGAAAATTGTTGACTTTTAACTTAGAATGACTAAAGAAAATGCATTGCTATTTTCCCCCCTCTTCCTATCAGAATTTTTTTTAAACTTAAAAGCAAAAGTATCTGAAAATTGCTCACTGCTGAGCAGAAAGGCTACTCTGAACTCAGCAATTAGTCACTGACATTTCCTGCAGGAGGGCAGCCCAAGCAGGCAGAAAAACCACTACAGTGCTAGGCTGGATGTTCCACGACGGAAGGAACCATCTCTGCTTCTTCACAACTATCTACCTGGTGCCTGGCTTAAAGTCTGGCACAATGCATATTCATTCATTCACTCATTCCATAAACTTGTATTGAGTACCTACTCTGTACCAGACAGTGTTCTATATGCCTGGGATACATCATAAAACAAAACAAAGATCTCTACCTAAATGAAATTTTACTTCTATTGGGAAGAGGGTATAGCAGGAAGAGACAATAGGTAAGTAATTTGTTATGTCATGAGTGTGAAGTTATATAAAAAAGTTAAGGGGGATTGGGAGTGCTAAAGAGGAAGAGCAGATTGTGATTTTGAATAGGGTAGACATTGTAGGCTTCATTGAGAAGGTGATATTTAAACAAAGCCTCGAGGGGGGTGAGATGCTCAATACACACTTGTTGATTAAACAAATGAATGAGACCAAAGTTAAGGAAGCAGAAAAGTACAAGGGATGTTCAGGAGGTGGTGAGAAAATGAGTTGAGAAGGTAGGCTGTTGGAGATGAAACTGGGAAGGAGATGGGAGGCTCACTAAGAAGGGTGCAGAGCTAAAGGGTATGAACTTACAAAGTTTAGAGTTTACAAAGAACTTGCACTTATAATCCTATTTAATTCTCACATTCCCAGTAAAGTTAGTTTCGTCTCTACTTTACCAATAAAGAAACTATACTCAGAGAAGCTTGGTAATTTTCCCAAGATCACACAGAGATACAACTTAAGAGTAAAATTTTATGTAAATTTTTAAAATTACACACCCTGTAGAGCAACCAATAGATTGTGAGTGCTCAACAAAAAAATTAAAGAATAGTAAACTAACAGCCCATTTTGAATCATGTGTATGGTATTACTGGCAACAGAAAATATGCAGCTGCAAATCTATTTCTTTCATAAATGCCTCTCTTTTTACTAGTATAAACTTTTGCAAACTTTTGCTTTCAGATTCAATCCATTTCTCTTACAAACACAATAATACTTTGTGACTTGATTTTCATGAATAAAAATATTATTTCTCAGTCATACAAGAAATACATGGATACTTTCTTTAAAAGGTTAAAGTCTCCACCCAATGGCCACCCTCCACTCTGGTCCTCAACATCAGAGATAAGTAAGTACTATCAGTTATGATTGTATCCTCCTGCTCTTTTTCTATGAATACTTGTATATCCAAGTGTTGCCTGAATATCCACACTCGGTTGTTAATATGTTTAAAACTGAACTCATTATTTTCCCCTCAAAGCTAACCTGGTCCTCTGATTTCCTGTGTCAGTGAATAGTATTACCCCATCAGAAACTTTACATTCCATATTTTATCCACCCACTCACCTATCACATCTAATCATCAATCAATCCCTGTAGCTATACCTCTTTAATATCTTGCGTTACCACTCTTCTCCAGTCCTACTCCCACAGCTTTAATATTGGCCCTCTTTGCCTACTGCTTCTACTGCAAGGCCAGATTCATGGCTGTGTGATGTGCAGTCACACAGGGTCTCATGCTTAGAAGAGCCCCATGCTAGGTTTAATGCTCTGCTGTCACTGTCTCGAAATTCTTAATAATCTTTTTTTTGGCTGTGCCACACAGCTTCCGGGATCTTAGTTCCCCAACCAGGGACTGAACCCGGGCCCTGGCAGTGAGAGCACCAAGACCTAACCACTGGACAGCCAGGGAATTCCCACCTCAATAATTTTTGACAAGGGACCCTATGTTTTCATTTTGCACTGAGTCTTACAAATTATATAGCCAGTCCTATACTACTGTAATAGCATCCTAACTGGTATCCATTTTCCCAGTATGGCCCTGCTGCAACCCACCTACACAATTCTGTAGGGAATTAAAAAGAAGACATTCCACTGTAATTGGATCAAGCAATACAGGGCACAGACGTCTCCCCTTTTCGAGGCTAAGGAGTCTAAAGTACAAGTTTAAATTGAAAAGATGAATTATAGAAGAATGAAATTTCCATATAACCAAGGATCTAACCACATTATCTATAGACACTTTTGTATTACAAGTACTTAGGGAAGATGGCCAAAGTAAATACAAGTCTGTGAAGCCAGAATGGTAAAGACCACAGGCTTTGCATTCAGAAAGACTGGGTTCAAATTCCAATTTGACCACTTAATGTGTGACTTTTGGGAAGTTACTCAAATTCACTAATTTTTATTTCATATTGATAAAACAGAGAAAATTATCTGTCAGGACTTTAGTGAGACTCACAAAATAACAGGGAACCAGTTAAGTTCAACAAACACTACTCTGTGCCAGACCATGCCTTCATGCTGATGATATCAAGATGAATACGACTTCCTTCTGAAGCATACAGGATGGAAAAAGGTGGCGGGGGTGAGGGGAGAGTAACTTCACAATATGGAGAAATCTGGCAAATGCTACCTCAGCCAGGTGATCAAGGTCAACATCGACAGTGATGAGTCATGTTCACAGTATGTACCTTGGATATATCATGAAACTAGCTCTTTACTCCTGTGGTCTTTCTCCCCAAAACCCATAAACCCAGCCCATCCATGAAAAAAACATGAGACAAACCCATATTGAAGGACAGTCTACAAAACACCTGGCCATTCTTAAAACTGTCAAGATTATCCAAAATAAGGAAAATCTGAGAAGCTGTCACAGTCAAGAAAAGCCTAAAGAGACATGATGACTAAAAGTAATGTGGTATTCTGGATGGGGTCCTGGAACAGAAAAGGGACATTAAGTAAAAACTAAGGAAATCAGAATAAAGAATGGACTTTAAAAAGGAAACAAAAATTGTAACTTTGTATGGTGATGAATGGTAACTATACTTACTGTGGTGATCATTTTTCAGTGTATACAAATATCAAATCATTCTGTTGTACACCTGAAACTAATACAATACTATATGTCAACTATACTCAATTTAAAAAAAGAATGGGCTTTTGTTAATAATAATGTAACAATTTTAGTTCATTAGTTGTGACAACTGTACCATTTTTATTAAGAAGCTGACAACAGGGAAAACTGGGTGCCAGGTATACAGGAACTCTCTGTACTATCCTTGCAACATTTCTGTAAATGTAAAACTATTCTAAAATTAAAAGTTTATTTAAAAAATAACAGGGCTTCCCTGGTGGCGCAGTGGTTAAGAATCCACCTGCCAATGCAGGGGATACAGGTTCGAGCCCTGGTCCAGGAAAATCCCACATGCCGCGTAGCAACTAAGCCTGTGCACCGCAACTACTGACCCTGTGCTCCAGAGCCCACGAGCCACAACTACTGAGCCCACAAGCCACAACTACTGAAGCCCGGGGGCGCCTAGAGCCCGTGCTCCACAAGAAAAGAAGCCACCACAATGGGAAGCCCGCGCACCGCAACGAAGAGCAGCCCCTGCTCACCGCAACTAGAGAAAGCCTGCGCGCAGCAACGAAGACCCAATGCAGCCAAAAATAAATAAATTTTTTTAAAATAAAATAAAATAGGGCTTCCCTGGTGGCGCAGTGGTTGAGAGTCTGCCTGCCGAAGCAGGGGACGCGGGTTCGTGCCCTGGTCCGGGAAGATTCCACATGCCGCGGAGCGGCTGGGCCCGTGAGCCGTGGCCGCTGAGCCTGCGCGTCCGGAGCCTGTGCTCTGCAACGGGAGAGGCCACAACAGTGAGAGGCCCGCGTACCGCAAAAAAAACAAAAAACAAAAAACAAAACAAACAAACAAACAAAATAAAAATAAAATAAAAAATAACAACTGGGGGTTGGGGGTTGAAAGGGAGAACAGTTCATAAAGAAGACTGAGACAATGTGTAGTCACAGAGATAAGAGGAGAACCAGAACAAATTGGTGACACTCAAAAAAAAAAAAAATTCCAGCCCCACTAGGCCCCACAGTCAATTAAAAACTAAATGTTGCAAGAAATTTAAATTAATTCATACAAGCATTTAAACTAGAATTTTAGCTAGAATTTACTTTCCATTTTGTACTTCCTAATAAAATTTTTCTTTCCTTTTTAAAGATAAAAAGTATAGCAGTAATTGTACACACCCAAAACTCAACTCATCTTTCCTCCCCTCCAACTCTGCCCCCACCACAGCTTCCTCTTCCTTCTCTTTCAGGTCTCCGCATCTTAGGAAGGGCATCTCCAACCTCTTGCTCAGGCCAGAAAGCTGGAAGTCAGCCATGATTCCTTCTCCATCAACTCTGCATCCAGTCAACGCGACCTGCAGATTCTACCTCTATACTTATATTTCCCTCCCTCTCCATTTCTACTGTGTAGGCCTTACCAATTCTTTTTTTGTTTTGTTTTGGGGTTTTTTTGTTTCTGTTTTTGTTTTTGTGTTTTTGGCCATGCTGTGCAGCTTGCAGGATCCTAGTTCCCCGACCAGGGATCAAACCTGTGCCCCCTGCAAGGGAAGCATGGAGTCCTAACCTCTGGACCACCAACAAAGTCCTGGCCTTACCAATTCTAATCTAATCTCTCATCATAAAAGCTTCCTATGAATCCATCCTCCACATTAGCACCCAAATGGTTGTTCTAAAATGTAAATATGATCAAATCATCTGTAAAACAAGGTTGATATGATTAAAATATGACAACATTTATAGAGAGTGCGTGACAGGCACTCCCCCCAAAAAAGTCAGCTGTTAGAGGTTATATCACCCCATCCCTAAAATCTTCCAGGATCTCTCAAGAGCTTTCAAGATAAAATTCAAGCTTCTAGCATAATCCTCAAGCCCTTAAGAAATTGGCTCCTACCATGCCTCCAGTCATCTCCAGCTATCTCCATGGATACTTGTGATCTGGCAAGAGTTACAAAGCACACCACTGAAATAAAATATAATGGTAAGAAAAGAGATCATTCGTGATAGAAACAAAAAGACAATGTCTAATAACATCTTTAAGAAGAAATGATCAGGACCTGGTTTAAAACAAAAAGCATACAGTAATCAAAACAGTGTGGTATTGGTACAAAAACACACATATGGATCAATGGAACAGAATAGGGAGCCCAGAAATAAATCCACACACCTAGTCAATTAATCTTCCAAAGGAGGCAAGAATATAAAGTGGGAAAAAGTCTCTTCAGCAAGTGGTGCTGGGAAAGTTGGACAGCTGCGTGCAAACCAATGAAGTTAGAACGCACCCTCACACCATGCACAAAAATAAACTCAAAATGGCTTAAAGACTTAAACATAAGACATGACACCATAAAACTCCTAGAAGAGAGCATAGGTAAAACATCCTCTGACATAAATCTTGCAAACGTTTTCTTAGGTCAGTCTCCCAAGGCAATAGAAATAAAAACAAAAATAAACAAATGGGACCTAATCAAACTTACAAGCTTTTGCACAGCAAAGGAAACAATAAAAAAAAAAAAGACGACCTACAGAATGGGAGAAACTATTTGTAAATGATGAGACAGACAAGGGCTTAATCTCCAAAATATACAAACAGCTCATACAACTCAACAGCAAAAAAACAAACAACCCAATTGAAAAATGGGCAGAAGACCTTAATAGACATTTCTCCAAAGAAAACATACAGATGGCTCGTAGGCACATGAAAAGATGCTCAAAATCGGTCAGAACGGCCATCATTAAAAAGTCTACAAATAACAAATGCTGGAGAGGGTGAGGAGAAAAGGGAACCCTCTTGCACTGTTGGTGGGAATGTAACTTGGTGCAGCCACTACGGAAAACATTATGGAGGTTCCTTAGAAAACTCAAAATAGAATTACCATATGATCCAGCAATCCCACTCCTGGGCATATACCCAGACAAAACTATAATTAAAAAAGATACATGCACCCCTATGTTCATAGCAGCACTATTCACAATAGCCAAAACATGGAAACAACCTAAATGTCCATCAACACATGAATGAACAAAGAAGACGTGGTACATAATATACAATGGAATACTAATCAGCCTTAAAAGAACAAAATAATGCCATTTGCAGCAACATGGACACAACTAGAGATTATCATACTAAGTGAAGTAAGTCAGAAAGAGAAAGACAAATAGCATATGATATCACTTATATGTGGAATCTAAAATATGACACAAACGTATCTACAAAACAGAAACAGACGCACAGACATAGAGATCAGACTTGTGGTTGCCAAGAGGGGAGAGGGAGAGTGATGGACGGCGAATTTGGGTTGGTAAATGCAAAATATTACGTGTAGAACGGATAAACAACAAGGTCCTACTGTATAGCACAGGGAACTCTATCCAATCTCCTGCGATAAACTGTAATAGAAAAGAAAATTATAAAAGGAATGTCTCTATGTGTATAACTGAGGCACTTTGCTGTACAGCAGCAACTGGCACAGCATTATAAATCAACTATACTTCAATTTTTAAAAAAGCATAAAACACAATAAAGAAAATGAATATACAGTTATATGCACAATATAACTTGTTTACCGAGAGGAAGATTCAACATTATAAACATGCTAGTTCTTCCCAAACTGACTGATATATAAAAGCACTGTAATGACAATCAAAATCACGTTGGGATTTTGGGTAATCTGCCAGAAACATTCTTAAGCTCATCTGGAAGAAGAAAAATACTAGAAAATGCCAGGTAAATTGTAAAAAGAAGGAGCAATGAGGAGAAAGAGGCCTACCAGACATTAAATTTAAGTAAATTTAGTACACAATAAAAGTGGCATCTCACATGAGTTAGGAGAAAGAGTATTAAAATATTTAGACAAACTAGCTCACCATATGGAGAAAGATAAAGCTCATTTAATTACAAATAATCCTCAGTCCTTTCACCAAAAGAACTTCTAGGTGGAATAAAGATTTAAATATGAAAAATGAAACGATGAAAGTGCTAGAAGAACACCTGGGAGAATATATTTATAATGTTGGATTGGTGAAGTCTTTTAAACATAGTAAATGAGGAAGTAGGAGGGGAAAAGAAGAGAGGAGAAGAAAAGAAATAAGAAGCCAAAAGAAAAAGTTGAAACTTATCTACATAAAAACTTAAAACTTTATATGGTCCAAATATATACACATAGTCAAAAGCTACAAAACACTAGAGAAAATAACTGCAACACACGACACATTAACACCTACTATCTATCACAGATAAAGGTGCCATTATATTTCATTAAAACAGTGGAGGGACACCACAGAAAAATGGTCAAATGAGAGGAATAGACAAGGTGACAGAAGAGTCAGTAAACATTTAAAAGATGCCAACCACACTATTCAAGAAAGTCAAATGAAAACAATAGATATCACTTTTTAACCTTTAATGTTAGACAAGACAAAAAAAAAAAAGAACTCACATTGGCAAGGTCCACTCATACACTGCTGACAGGGGTACAAACTGATATGGAAAGTTATTTATTCAATTTTAAATTTGCATTCACATTGATACAGCAATTTCAGTTCCAGATGTCTGTCTTACAAAAATACTTTCATGAGTGCCCAAAGCTGTTATTTGAGACTGTCTCAGCAACATTGTTCATGAAACAGTGGAAACTACCAAAATGCTCAATAGGGGAATGGTTAAATAAATTATAGTGCCTGCATGCTACACACCATAAACTCGTTAAAAATAACAAGCTAGACTATTTATCCTAACATGGTAAGATGACAATAAATTAAGCCAAAAGGGCAAATTGCAAACAGCATGTATAATATGATCTTATTTCTGCACCAAAAAAGATCACATTCTAAATTACTGCTAATCGTTTTGTATTTTACATAAATAATGCTTCTTAAAAGTGTTAACTTCTATTACTGAAAAACCAGGATATTTAGCAGCACATATTTTCAGCACCACTGACATAAGCTTCTATGAAAGAAAAACCGTCAAACAGAACATACGTAATGATGTTTTTTAAGGCAACTAAAAATCACTAACTTGCTTCTAGAGTGATGAGTTACTAGTTCAAAGCTTGAATTGGGAGGAGGGAATTTTATATATTTTTAAGTTTAATTTTTTTATTAAGTACTGATTTCAAATGGATTAAATATTCCAAAATTACAAACAGGTATATTGTGAAATTTCTTCCTCCCATCTGCCTCCCCCCAGCAGCTAGCTCTCTCCACCATATTACTAGTTTGGGGGTATCTTTCTGAAATATTCTATGCACATACAAGCAAATGAGTAGTTTTCTTTTTTAACCAAATTTTATGCCCTTTATTTTATTCTTAATAAAGAATTAACTTGTAATAATCTATACTCGAAAATAATCTGAAATATATATATATAACTGGAAAAAAGGAATTAAGCTTAAAGAGCTTGCAGATTTTAAAAGTATTTTCAATAATATATTTCATAGTCTTAATGTTTCAGTCTCAAGACGGTATCTTCATGTTTGTATCACACTTTCATCTTTCTAAAACGTGTCGGAATTTCAGTTGGGTTCCTCAGGCAAAAAGAAACACTAAACATGGTAATACTTGAGAAACACTAGCCATGGTAATATTTATTGTGGAAACTCTCCGTTGAAGTGATTTGATATACACCATACTTAAGCTTATTTCATATGCTTAACCAATGTTAGACTCACAAACACACAGTTCACGTTACACTAAAGTAGGGACTTGAGGACTTCAAAGCCTATATAACACATGGACGACATTTACTAGCTGTTTGTTTACTGTTCTCTATTAATTGTTCATGTTTTCACAACTGTTGGTCTCTCCGCCTGGGATACTCAGCTGGATGGTGCAAGGTTCCCCCTACTTTTCTCAACATTTATCCTTGAGGGCAGGGAAAACGACTTACGTGATTTTTATATTATCAAGCCCTAGCTCGCTGCCTGGCAGCATTGGAGTTTTAGTGACTGAAGATTAAGAAAACAAAACAAAACCCTTTATACCGGAGGTGATAATTGAGAAGGTAACATCTAAGATTAGAAACGTTAGGTGTGGACTTCCCTAGTGGCACAGTGGTTAAGAATTCACCTGCCAACTCAGGAGACACAGTTTCGAGCCCCGACTCTGGGAAGACCCCACATGCCACGGATCAACTAAGCCCGTGCACCACAACTACTGAGCCTGCGCTCTAGAGCCCACGAGCCACAACTACTGAAGCCTGCACGCCTAGAGCCCAAGCTCTGCAACAAACCACCACAGTGAGCAGCCCTTGCTCACCACAACTAAAGAAAGCCTGCGTGCAGCAACGAAGACCCAACGCAGCAAAAATACATAAATAAAATTTAAAAAAAAGAAAGAAACGTTAGGTGTTTCTCAGCCGTACCACAAGCACAAACAGGTGAAAAAGTGCATTTGGGAAAATGCACAAAGCTACAATTTAAAGAGATAAGGCTGAACTGATAAGTATGGAGATGCCTCCAGGGTAAAGTTCAAAGTTCTTAGTTTTGTAACATACACCAACAGGTGTTTGCCAACTAGCTCTGAAGCCTCACCTTCCGTCACTCCAGCTCTCAGCTCTGGCTATATTCAAGTACCTGCAATTTCCTAAAAACATCATATTCTTTCACACCTTAATTTTAGCCTTCCCTTGCACTTTGTCCTTGCTAGGAATACTCTTCTTTCTTCACAACTCAGCTCAACTGCCACTTTCCCAGAGAAGCTTTCCCTGTTCCATCAGATTAACAGGGTTCCCCTACAGTTCTTTGACTTGCCTGTCTCCCTACTAAAGTCCGAGTGAACCGGGCTTTTTCAGCTTTGCATCTCTATCTTCCTTGGTGCTAGGTCCTCCTGTGCTTGTTTTGTTACTGAATAAGGAAGACAGACCCCCATCTTCCATCATGTCCCGAACTCAACATTTGAAAGCATGAAGGACTCACTCTACAGACTCTAGATCCACATTCACAGACTAGTAGGACTTAAACGTTAGGTCAAATAATTAAAATTATTTGCCAGTTAGCCACTCTTGGTGTTACTGTGTTCCCCGCTAGCCAAACCCGGTGAACGCCTGGCCAGAGAGACTCCAAGGCCCACGGTTTGCACCAAGGTAATGCAAACGCTTCCCCATTGAGCGCTGCCTGAGCCCGACGTATGGCAAGGCCCAAAGCAAATAACGTGTGTATACGGGTCTGGACTTGCACTAAGAGCTCTTCCAACTTCGCAGTTTGGTGAATTACGAGGCCTTGGACTGCGTGCGTGATTGCTCTGGGGCCCAGACCCGTCTCGCTCAGCATTTCGTGCTCGGCTGCTTCCCAGAATCTCAAAGCTTAAAAAGTAAGCCGGTTAGAGACGCCGAAAGAGGTGAACGAGGCGCCGGCGGGGAAAGGTGCGGCAAAAGGCTTTGTTCTGAGAGGTTCCTGTTCAGCGAACAGCCCCTGCCCGGGGCCCAGTTCCCGAGTCTTCCGCGCTCTCGCAAGCGGCGACGGCCCCACAGATTTGGGAATCCCTTGCTGACCCAAAATTGCAGCACTCTTAGGTAATCCCCGCTCCCGCTGGAGACGTCCGCACTCTCGCACTCGCTGGGTGGAAGAAAGAGCTCCAGAAAGTTCCACAAACGCCAGAGACCCAGGCTTGCGCACAGCCCCTCCCAGCCCGAGGGCCCCCGCGCCGTTGCCCAGGCAACCGCGGGGCGGTGGCAGCGACAGGAAGGGCGGGACTTCCGGCGGGTGACGCGCCTGCGCTCGGCTACAAAAGACGACGGCTGCGGCACTCCAGGCGGAACTTTCCAGAACGCTCGGTGAAAAGGCGGAGGAGCGGCGGCTGCCCGAGCTCCAAAAATTAAGCATTCAATTACCATATGATCCAGCAATCCCACCTCTGGGTATATACCCTAAAGAATTGAAAGCAGTGATTCAAACAGATTTGTTCACCCTGTTCATAGCAGCATTATTCGAAATAGCCAAAAGGTGGAAGCAACCTATATCTATCCGTGGATGAATGGATTAAAAGAATGTGGTATATACATACAATAAAATATTATTCAGATTTTATTTTTTTTTACTTAAACAATAGACATTAATTTCTCACAGTTCTGGAGATGGGAAGTCCAAAATCAAGGTGCCAGTAGATCTGGTATCAGGTGAGAGCCTCCTGGTTTGCGAAGGACTGTCTTCTTGTTGTATTCTCACATGGTGGAGAGCAGAGAGAGAGCAAAAAGGAAGGAAATTGTGACACATGGTACAACATGAATAAAACGTGAGGACATTATGCTAAGTGAAAGAAGTCAGTCACCAAAAAATAAATAATAATCACAAAAACAAATACTGTCTGACTCCACTTATATGAGGTGCAGAGAGTTGTCAAATTCATAGAGACAGAAAGTAGAAGTGTGGTTGTCAGGGGCTGGGGGAGGGGGAAATTATGAGTTGTTAAGGGGTACAGAGTTTCAGTTTTGCAGGACGAAAAGTTCTGGAGATTGGTTGCGCAACAATGGAACATAATTAACACTACCAAACAGTACACTTAAAAATGGTGAAGGGAACTTTCCAGAACGCTCGGTGAAAAGGCGGAGGAGCGGCGGCTGCCCGAGCTGCGCACGGCAACGCGCTCCTTCCCGCTCCCCCACACCGGCATCGGCCCTCTCACCGGTGAGTTTCAGCCTTCGGGATTCACCTCGTCCCAAGGCCGGCGCCGTTGGGTGCGCCGGGAAGCCGGATGGAGCCGCGGTCGGGAGGCGGTTGGCTCCGCGTGGGCGGGAGGGTTGTCGATTCCTGTACCCACGATTCTCCTTCTGGAGGGCTGGTGGGGGTACCCCGGCAACCCTCGCTGGCGCGCAGCGAGTGGGCCCGAGACCCTTCGTGGAGCTCTCTCCACGCCCTATCTATCTAGCCAGGGGTCTCCAAGGACCTGCCGCCTCCGTCTTTCCCTCCGCCCTTCCCTCCGCCCGCGCTCGCTGGCGGGCGGGCTGGGGTGGGGGGTGGAAAGGTGCGGCAAAAGGCTTTGTTCTGAGAGGTTCCTGTTCAGCGAACAGCCCCTGCCCGGGGCCCAGTTCCCGAGTCTTCCGCGCTCTCGCAAGCGGCGACGGCCCCACAGATTTGGGAATCCCTTGCTGACCCAAAATTGCAGCACTCTTAGGTAATCCCCGCTCCCGCTGGAGACGTCCGCACTCTCGCACTCGCTGGGTGGAAGAAAGAGCTCCAGAAAGTTCCACAAACGCCAGAGACCCAGGCTTGCGCACAGCCCCTCCCAGCCCGAGGGCCCCCGCGCCGTTGCCCAGGCAACCGCGGGGCGGTGGCAGCGACAGGAAGGGCGGGACTTCCGGCGGGTGACGCGCCTGCGCTCGGCTACAAAAGACGACGGCTGCGGCACTCCAGGCGGAACTTTCCAGAACGCTCGGTGAAAAGGCGGAGGAGCGGCGGCTGCCCGAGCTGCGCACGGCAACGCGCTCCTTCCCGCTCCCCCACACCGGCATCGGCCCTCTCACCGGTGAGTTTCAGCCTTCGGGATTCACCTCGTCCCAAGGCCGGCGCCGTTGGGTGCGCCGGGAAGCCGGATGGAGCCGCGGTCGGGAGGCGGTTGGCTCCGCGTGGGCGGGAGGGTTGTCGATTCCTGTACCCACGATTCTCCTTCTGGAGGGCTGGTGGGGGTACCCCGGCAACCCTCGCTGGCGCGCAGCGAGTGGGCCCGAAACCCTTCGTGGAGCTCTCTCCACGCCCTATCTATCTAGCCAGGGGTCTCCAAGGACCTGCCGCCTCCGTCTTTCCCTCCGCCCGCGCTCGCTGGCGGGCGGGCTGGGGTGGGGGGTGGGGGTGGGGGTGGGCGACCCTGTGCGCACGCGCAGAAGGATCTAGGGGGCGAGGGGCTGCGGGAGGAGCCGGGCGGAGGCTGCGGCGTTCGCTTCTCGGTTCTCTCCTCCTTCGCTTTGTTGCGTGCTGGGCTTCTTCCACCCCTTTCTTCCTGGGTGGGAGGGGAAAGGAAGGAACCCCTAACGGTCGGCATTGAGTGCAGGGGAAAACCTAACAACGTGTAAACTACGCTGGCTTGTGGGGGCGAAAGAGGTTTGGCGGTCGAAGCAGAGGAGCTGTACGTCCTGTGACTGAGAAGCAGACTCAGGATTGAGGGGGAGGGGAGCTTGCTTTCTGGAGCTGGTGTTCTTAGTTTCATAAAACACTGCCTCCCCGCCTTGTGCCCAGATGTCTTTTCTAGGAAGTGTATGATTTATCAGATTTACCAAGAATAATGATAGTGGATTGAACCTCTTAGTGCTCCTCTTCTTTACTGCCCTCTGTCGCTGGTTGGGAAGGGAAACAGGAAAAATCCAGACAATAGTCGCGTTATTATGGGAGCTTTCAGGTGGGAGAGTGGGAACCAGCTGCTATAGGAGGCTTTTGAATTATCCCCTGATAATTATTAACTTATATTTAGTCTTAGAATTTATGGCTAAATTACCAAAGGAATTGTTACTTTCTCTGTGAAATTTAGGGAAGGTGGTGTTCTTACAATCAGGTTTCTCAGAGAACAGATTTTTATGCCTAAATTTTATTAATTAAAACTACCAGTTGAAAGTCGGCTAAAATTGAACTTTCTTATTTTAGCCTGTAGGAAATGGTGAAAGAAACCACTTATTATGATGTTTTGGGGGTCAAACCCAATGCCACCCAAGAAGAATTGAAAAAGGCTTACAGGAAACTGGCTTTGAAGTACCACCCTGATAAGAATCCAAATGAAGGAGAGAAGGCAAGTAGTACACTCATAACATAGCTGCATAGTTCTTTCCAGGTGTACGGTATTTCCATTACAACATGAAATTGAGTATGTCTTATGTAGTGGCTGTGCTTTGTTAACAGTTGAGTTTTTTGAGTGAAATTTATCACCCCTTTTCTGAAACAGTTTAAACAGATTTCTCAAGCTTACGAAGTGCTCTCTGATGCAAAGAAAAGGGAATTATATGACAAAGGAGGAGAGCAGGCAATTAAAGAAGGTGGAGCAGGTGGCGGTTTTGGCTCCCCCATGGACATCTGGCTTTGAAGTACCACCCTGATAAGAATCCAAATGAAGGAGAGAAGTTTAAACAGATTTCTCAAGCTTACGAAGTGCTCTCTGATGCAAAGAAAAGGGAATTATATGACAAAGGAGGAGAGCAGGCAATTAAAGAAGGTGGAGCAGGTGGCGGTTTTGGCTCCCCCATGGACATCTTTGATATGTTTTTTGGAGGAGGAGGCAGGATGCAGAGGGAAAGGAGAGGTAAGAATGACAGTTCATGTGTGGCAAATTAAAATTAGCCGTTGGTCAAAATAAATTCTTGAGAATTCACCTATTAAATGCTTGTTTACTTGTTAGCATAATGTTGTAAACTGATTTATGGTAAGAGTTTTTAAAAATGAGATTTGATGAGAGTAAAAATAGCTAAGCCAAGTGAGTGCTTCTAAAGCTCTTGGGGTACATAGGATTTCTGTGATGTTATCAAGCATTAAAGGAATGAAGTATAGGAGCATAATTTTCAAAATCCTTTTCACAGATTTTATTTTATTCTCAATCCGCACACCCCCACCCCTCAGCCTCAATGGGAGGTACAGTGGCCTTACACAGTCGAAAGTGAATTACAGTTCAGAATGGTAAATTTTTGTCAAGGTCATATATAGCTATGCATCAGAGTCTTGATTGGAACATAGATTCATTGCCTCCAAATAGCGTGCTATCTGTTTAATCTTGCTTCAGTTTTATTATATCAAAATATATTCCCTTAACATTTAGCAGAAATGTGGTTTCTGGGCTGTGGAAATACTGCTCGTAGAAGTACAGTGTTCTGGTCAGAGTTAATCTTACTTTGTTCCCAGTGTAGTTCATACAAACAAAGACTAATGGGTAGAGCCCATTCTAGAAGGAATTGGCAAACCACTAAATTTTCTCGGAGCTTTTTTGGATTCAGAAGGACTGGAAATTGTTTATTCAGATTTTCTTAAAAGGAGAGGGGTGTATTTTATTTATTTTTAAGAAATTTACCTTAATACAATTTTCAGTCAAGGTCAGTTGATTGGCAAACACTACTGTGTGGCTTAGATTGATGCAAGGTCATTTTTTTAGTGTGATATTGGAAAATATTTGCTTAAATTTAAGAAGCTTTATTTCTTTCCTATACTGTAAACTCTATAAGGCTAAAGAAGGGCAGTTTTCAGCGTGCCGGAACCAATTACATGGAACAGTATTTGTGATGCAGAACAGAAAAGTGGATCTAGGAACAGGTTATAGTTGATGGCACTTCACTCTTGATTGGTAACTAAAAATGTTCATTAGACATGTTCTGCAGATAGGAAGTTCAAGAGCTTCTTTCACTTAAGGGTAAGGCAGTATTTCATGGTAGATAAAGTCCTTCTGGGAGAATCACTAGCTAGGAACTTATTACCTGTCGGCAGGTGACTACATTTCTGTAACCTCTGTTCTTAGATGATCTCCACCTTCCACTTCCCATTCCTAGATGAGATATGTCACTCTTTTGTAGCCACTGGCCACATCAAATTTAGATTACTGCAAAGAAAAATTAAAATTTAGTTACTTAGTCCGCAGCAGCCATAATTATATGCTCGATAGCCATGTGTGACTGCTGGCTGTTGTGTTGGCTAGCACAAGATCCAAATATCTCCATCACTGCAGAAAGTTCTATTGGACAGCACTATGGTAAAGGATGAGAAATCTAGCCTTTTTTGGGGGGAGGCTGCGTTGGATCTTTGTTGCTGTGCGCGCGGGCTTTCTCTAGTTGCAGTGAGCAGGGGCTACTCATCGTGGTGTGTGGCCTTCTCATTGTGGTGGCTTCTCTTGCTGTGGTGTGCAGGCTCTGTAGTTGTGGCTCACGGGCTCTAGAGCGCAGGCTCAGTAGTTGTGGCCCACGGGCTTAGTCGCTCCGCGGCATGTGGGATCTTCCTGGACCAGGGCTTGAACCTGTGTCCCCTGCATTGGCGGACGGATTCTTAACCACTGTGCCACCAGGGAAGCCTGAGAAATCTAGCCTTTAAACAGTTAGTGCTGAATAAATATGTCAGCTTCCCTGGGCAAACTTGATTAGTTTTTGGAATTTAGTGTGCTGAAGAATTTTTGGATGATGTAATTGGTCATGTTACTCAATAGAATAACTGAACGATTCAAAGAATATATTAGGACAGAAAAGCAGTTTGGGTTAATTTACTGTGAAATGTGTCTATTTAAATAACATGAGTTTTCTCGAGTGATTTTTGCAGTTAACATTTTTGATTGGCGTAAAATGTAGGATGGCCGTAACTACGTCCTTATACAAATTGCTTAATCTCACTGGATGTTTCTTATTTGAAATTACACCACAGTTAGAGGATTATGTGTGTACCCCTGTAGGGCTCATCTTTCATTATCCTTTGCCGTTTTTATAGTGCAGAACACAAGATTCAGCGTCTTAGATTTCTAATGTGCAATGTTTTTTGTTCTAGGTAAAAATGTTGTGCATCAACTCACAGTAACCTTAGAAGATTTATATAATGGTGCAACAAGAAAACTAGCTCTGCAAAAGAATGTGATTTGTGACAAATGTGAAGGTATGTCTTAACATTCATAATATAATTGAAAATGGAACTGAAGCCGTTCTGGATATATAAAACTGACATATTGCACTACCTAATTCTGAAGAGTGCAAGTACGAAAACCACCTGAATTCACCTCCTAGAGAAATATTAGCAAATTATCAGCACTTTTATGTATTTTGAATGCAGGTGGGACTGATCTAATTTGGTGTCTGTTTTTCTCAGCACTGTTCAGAGATGAGTCTTTCCTATCCTCTCTAGAACTTCAGAGGCATTCCAATGGCTTCATAATCTGTAATATGATTTGACAGTATCCTCTTTTGGGGTATCAGCTGTCAAATTATTGGCTATGAACCTCTAAGGTGTTTTTCTAATAAATACAAGTTATTTGTTGGAAATATGGTATTTTCTAAAAAGAATAAACTCTAAAATGTTCTCATCTCACAGTTAAAGTAGCCTTTTAAGAATTGTGCTTTGGGGGCTTCCCTGGTGGCACGGCACAGTGGTTAAGAAGAATCCGCCTGCCAATGCAGGGGATACGGGTTCGAGCCCTGATCCGGGAAGATCCCACATGCCATGGAGCAACTAAGCCCGTGGGCCACAACTACTGAGCCTGCACTCTAGAGCCTGTGAGCCACAACTACTGAGCCCACGAGCCGCAACTACTGAAGCCCGTGCGCCTAGAGCCTGTGCTCCGCAACAAAAGAAGCCACCGCAATGAGGAGCCCGCGCACTGCAACGAAGACCCAGTGCAGCCATGAATGAATGAATGAATTGTGCTTTGGGAGCACATGTTTAAAATCCAGAAGTCTGAAATGGCTCCTTGGGAGAAGAGCAGTCAAGATGTTTATAGATAACTGAAGCTGATTGTGGTGATGTTTTTTATCAAATAAAAAGACTGAATTGTAGATTCTTATAGCGGCATTCCATCAGACCTTGAAAATACTAATGAAGTGAAGTGTTTAGGAACTGTCTCATTAAAACATTCGTCACCATGTCCAGTACTAAATTCAAACATAATTTCTTTTTGAACTGTTTAGGCCGGGGTGGTAAGAAAGGAGCAGTAGAGTGCTGTCCCAATTGCCGAGGTACTGGAATGCAAATAAGAATTCATCAGATAGGACCTGGAATGGTTCAGCAAATTCAGTCTGTCTGCATGGAGTGCCAGGGCCATGGGGAGCGGATCAGTCCTAAAGATAGATGTAAAAGCTGCAATGGAAGAAAGATAGTTCGAGAGAAGAAAATTCTAGAAGTTCATATTGACAAAGGTGAGTTCTGAGCCACTTTCTATTTTCAGTTCTTGAGTGCTGTTGCAAATAATATTAACGTTACATTTTATAGTTGTTTAAAACTACTGTTGGAGTAAGGAATAGGTATATTTTGATTTATTAACTTAGTTTGTAAGAACTTAGACTATGAATGTTATTGTCTAATGGTTTTTACAGATTATGTAAACATATGTCAGTTTCTGCCTCTTGGGTTATAACTTAAAGTTTTATTTAAGTATTATTAGGATTTACTTTATTTTGCCAATTCCTTAATTTTGTCAATTTATTTTAAAATGCTTTAAAATGTATTACAGCAGCACAAACTCATCGTAGAAATTTTAGAAATGTGTATAGCCCCAGAATAAATGGTGCTGCTTACTCTGAAATAATCAGCATGGTTGGCTCTTTCAGACTTTGCTATTTTAAAATGAAACTATTATTAGAAAATATACATCTACATTAACTTAAGCTCCTGAAATAGTATTCACCCATGTGAATCATGGTACCTCCCCTCCCTCCATTTTTTCCCCTTAATTGGTCCCTGTTTAGTAGGGTTTGAATTTCTCTCTGGTAAGATTTCCCCCCTTGCTACCAACAGTATGTACTCAGGAGGGCATTAGTAGTAAGTGAAGCCATTTATGAATGCTGCGCTTGGCCGTTTTTTTTTTTGGCCACACTGCAGCCTATGGGATCTTAGTTCCCCAACCAGGGATTGAACCCGTGCCCCATGCAGTGGAAGCGTGGGGTTTTAGCCACTGGACTTCCAGGGAAGTCCCTGACCGTACTCTTAACGTTATGGAACCCGCAAAACTTAGCTGACTTTAATTGCTTCACTAGTGTAGTGAGACAGTTATTTTGCCTTGTGAATGACTAAAGACAGATTGTTGGGCTTCCCTGGTGGTACAGTGGTTAAGAATCAGCCTGCCAATGTAGGGGGCACAGGTTTGAGCCCTGGTCCCAGAAGATCCCACATGCCACGGAGCAGCTAAGCCTGTGTCCCACAACTACTGAGACTGTGCTCCACAGCCTTCGAGCCACAACTCCCGAAGCCCAATTGCCTTGAGCCCGGCAATGAGGCCCGTGCGCCACAACTAGAGAAAACCCGCGCGCAGCAATGAAGACCGAATGCGGCCAAGACTAAATAAAATAAATAAAATTTTTAAAAATGTTTACTTTTGTCAGTGTGTAATACTGATATTTTGGTTTGTCCTTCTCTTTTTAGCGGTATATATTGAAGTATTTGGGTTAATTGGTATGTCTGGATTTTAATTGAAATATATGCAGGGAATGTGGATGGAGGTGTGTAATACATGAAATAGTAGTCATGAGCTGGTAATTACTGGATCTGTATTGATGGATATATAGGGACTTCTTGTACTGTTGGCTACTTTATGTAAGTTTAATACTTTCCATAGTAGAAAGTGAAACAAAGTTGCTCTTGTTGGGTGACCTCAGTGATCATTGGTTCAGGAAATCTGGCACTACTGCTGTAGAGAAATCATCTGCAAATACATGAGTTCTGTTTAAAGAGGTGTTATTTGGCTTAAGTAAGCCCTTACTGAACTAAGGTGTATGGGCCAGAGGGAAGAAATCTCAGTAAATGTGTTGGCCTTTAAGAAGCGTTTGCCTGTTGGATGGACTTCCCTGGTGGTGCAGTGGTTAAGAATCCGCCTGCCAATGCAGGGGACACGGGTTCAAGCCCAGGTCCGGGAAGATCCCACATGCCGCGGAGTAACTAGGCCCATGCACCACAACTGCTGAGCCTGCGCTCTAGAGCCCACGAGCCACAACTGCTGAGCCTGCATGCTGCAACTACTGAAGCCCGCGTGCCTAGAGCCCGTGCTCCGCAACAAGAGAAGCTAAAATCATTCAATATAAATACATGTTTTTAAAATTTTTAGATTTTATATTACTGCTAATACAATAGAAGGAAGAAAGTCTGACTTATGCTTCTGTTAGACTTAATAGAATGATTTGACTTAAGTTTTTTTAAAGTGATGAAATAGTTAAAAACATTTATGGTTATAATGTTTGCCAGTCACTTATTTGGTGCCAGCATAGACCTTTTTCTTTAGTCCTCACAAGAGCCCTGGTGGAGGACATAGGTCTCTGTGGAAAAGTTGATGCTTAGGAAGGTTATGCAATTTGCTTCCCCAGGGTAATCTGGCCTAGTAGTAAATAGCAGCTCTGAGATTCGAAGCCTGACTTGTTTGCCTCTAGAATTTGTGTTCTCCACTATGATAGCTTTCTTCAGTAAGAAATTGGACTGATCTAATAAGCATGTGGGTGTTTTTGGTAAATTCTGTAAAACTTTAGCATCCACAAAGACTTGAACATTTTTTTCATGCACAAACGTGCATTTGTTTCAGTAGAGATTCTGACCTTACTTAGATGTTAAGAGTGTAAAATTAGCCTTTTGTTTTTAGGCATGAAAGATGGCCAGAAGATAACATTCCATGGTGAAGGAGACCAAGAACCAGGACTGGAGCCAGGAGATATTATCATCGTTTTAGATCAGAAGGACCATGCTGTTTTTACCCGGTAAAAACTTTTATCAAATACTCAGACATCTTGCATATTTGGGTTTTTTTTTTTTTCTCAAATATAAATGAGCTTTTTCATTACTTTTAGAATACATTTCCTAGAAATAATCTAGAAAAGTATAGCAGAAAAGTTAGACTCTATATGTCTTTTATAAATGATTGTTAATCATTAATGTTTCAATCTTAGAAGAAGCTAAAGACAAAAATCTTTTTTTTTTTGGGGGGGTCTAAATTTAGGTAAATTGTTGCCTAATTTGGATTTTGAAGGATATACTTCAGTTAGGAGATGTGTTGTGTAAGTATAAATAGAGTAGGGGAAACATCCCTAGACAAAACTTTGCCCCCAATTTTTTTTATAAGCAGTTAGTTTTGAAATAAGTACCCTAAAGTTTTCACCAGTTTCTTCAATCCTGAGTTCATGGTAAGTTGGGTTGCTTTTAATTTTAAATAAATGTCTAGAATCATCTGTGTAAGAAGCTGTAATATATTAATTCACGTCTATTGTTAGGAAATAGTTTTGTGTTTATGATAAATTTATAGTGACGCACAAGAAAGTTAACAGTGTTAAATAATGTATCAGTGGCTAATTTTAAAACATTAGACTGGAGTAGGGTTCCATAAGTCTGTTGGGAATGACATCTGAAGGAACAGGTTTTAGATTAATAGTGTCTCAAGAATAATGGGAAATGCTGTTGAGCTCAGAATTTTGATGCTATCATTTGAGGTGAATCTTCAACAAGAGTATTTCTGGAGAGTATTCTGCCTGGTGAAAAGATTTCATTAATATGAATTGGAAAAGAAAGTAAGCATGAGGAGGAAGAAGTGGGTTGTTATTAAATATAAAAAATAGTGTTCATACTGTGCCAGGCACTGTATTACTTAATTCATGTACATCAATAAATTACTACCCCTTGAAAATTGGCCATATCCCTTTTATTTAATTTCATAGACCCTCACTTATCCAGGACCCAGCCTGAGGTTTGTTCCACTGCCTAGAGTGTGTGGAGGGATTCTGAAGCATTGTCCAGGAAACTGCTGGCAGTTTCCATTTGTTTGCTGTACCCAGTTCTCAGCTCTTAAGAATGGGAAGAGGCCTTCCTCACCTTCTGAGATGGCCCACACTCTGTGGAGTATGTTTCTCTCTAAATAAATCCACTTCGTACCTATCAAAAAGAAACAAAAAAGAATGGGGAAGAAAGGGCATCTTTTGAAAGATACCATTTGTTTTTAAGAGAACAGAATTGCCTACTTTGGTAGTTGTAATCATTGCTGGTTTGAGATCTAAGTATATGCCTTACTTACATTGTACAGACGAGGAGAAGACCTTTTCATGTGTATGGACATACAGCTGGTTGAGGCATTGTGTGGCTTCCAAAAGCCAATATCTACTCTTGACAACCGAACCATAGTCATCACTTCTCATCCAGGTACAGTACTAGATGAGCGTCTGTTTCTATTCTAGTGTTTTGTCTGCTCGTAGCTAGTATAGCCACGGAGGAAAGTGGCATTTAAGTTGCTCGGTACGTGTCTGTCCTTGAGCTGAGCCGAAATCGTGTGTTCTTGGCTCTCTTGTAAGCCCCTAGAAAACCTATAAAGGAAAAGTATCAGCATCATTTCATATAAATTTACCCCTATCAATGAGCTAGGACATTGCTCTGTTCTTTATTTTCCCTGCCTCGTAAAAGTGTGACTGCATTTAAGGAATTTGGCTTCAATGTTTTTAGGTCAGATTGTCAAGCATGGAGATATCAAGTGTGTGCTAAATGAAGGCATGCCAATTTATCGTAGACCATATGAAAAGGGTCGCCTAATCATTGAATTTAAGGTAAGCTATAGTACTGCAGGAATGTTTCTGAGAATGATTAGTTTATTAAAATTCAGTAGCAATTAGTTTCTGAATGGCCTGAAACCAAGTTTATATTCTCCCTTGTCTAGATCTAACGTTACTCTTGTTATGTTGAACATTTTTTGTTAACAAGTTGGTATTGGTTTCTTTGCATCATTATTGGCTACTTAAAGATGGGGGGGGGTGGCAAGTGGGTAATTTACTGATGAAAGGCTGTAACTGGAATCTTAAAGTTGAACAGAAGCATGTGAGCTGGTGTGGATTTTTGGCAAAATACTGCAATGCTCTGGTTCTTAAAGTAACCCAACCATTTCCCTCAATCTTAAATTTGAGTGGCCTCAGACCCACAAATTTAACATTTATTAAAAACATCTTTGGGTGGGACTATCTTTGAGTAACAATAGCTTTGTTTAAATTATCCATTAGAAGGAATGAGAATGTGTTTTAGGATGGGTTCTCCTATTAAAATGTATTTGCTGAATAGAAGTGATCATTACAGTGTAGTTTTATTAGGATCTTTTTTTTAAGACCTTACCTTGAACTCTAGTTCAGAATAGTAGATATATGCCTTCTTAGAACATGTGTTCTAACCTGGGATTGGCAGATTTACCAAAAGATTGTGTGGTTTCATGTATTTTTCCTGGGGAAAATGGGTCAATGGTATTTGTCTAAGGAGCTAAGGATGAAGTGTCATTTAAACTTACAGTAGAAATTTCTTATTATAGGTAAATTTTCCTGAGAATGGCTTTCTCTCCCCGGATAAACTCTCTTTGCTGGAAAAACTCCTACCTGAGAGGAAGGAAGTAGAAGAGACTGATGAAATGGACCAGGTAGAACTAGTGGACTTTGATCCAAATCAGGAAAGACGGCGCCATTACAATGGAGAAGCATATGAGGATGATGAGCATCATCCTCGGGGTGGTGTTCAGTGTCAGACCTCCTAATGGGGCCAGTGAATAACACTCACTGCTGGCATTTTATTTGCAGTAGTGATTGAGCGAAGGACTATAATCATAATATGCTCACTACTTGCTATTGTTTGTTTTAATATTCAACTATAGTAGTGTTTTAAAAGTTAAATGAAGAATAAACTCGAATATAAAAGCTCTGACTTTGCCCTGTATGTATGATGACTTCAGTGTGCAAGATAAGTTTAATACTTGTAAAAACTACTTTAAAAAATTTCCCCTAGCGTTTGTTAGGCCATACCTTGTAATTGATTTCAGCTATGTACATGGAATAGCTTAAACTGAAATGCCAGGTATATGTATTGGCTTCAGTGTATGACCCTTAATTGTTAAGCTATGAAGTTAAAACTGTATTTAACTGGCAGTCAGACAAAGAATTTGTAGAGAAGTGTTGGTCTGTATAGTGGTATTAAGTGGGATTCATTGTGATGCCTCTGCATTTATTCTATTGCCTCAACTGTTACTTGAAGATGGCATGCTATATAATTTAGCCTGTGGTATCAGTGATAGAAATGATACCTTCCTAAAGAAGGGGTTTATCATATAACATGCTGCTTCTTGAGGGCTTGCACTTGTAGAATTGCATTCCCTTCTGCTGTGCCATCTTTTTTTAATATATCTAACTATTGGTCCTGGTTACTTTTTTTTTCCTTCCTTCTCTTTGGACCACAGTAAGCCTTAGAGTAGTCACTTCTGGAGCAGGGTAACTTAGAGGTTAGAGTGATGAGAAGTAATTTGCATGTATGAGTTAGGAAGGTGTTTTGCAGGTATGTTACAGGCTTACTTTAAACCATTTAACTTATGCTCCAAAGTAACTGTAATTTAATGTTGGTAGAATAGCAAATTACGAATAGCTTTAATTGTATGTTTAAAGTCATATGTTCACAAGCTTAAATCTGGATATCAGAATTTAAGCAATTCTTGAAATGTATGAATGTCTCCTTAATATACTGATTCAAAAGCATGTCCAGTGTGTCACCACAGGCTTTTTTTTTCCCCAGGTTGAAGTATTGGCTTTTCACTAATTAAGATACATAATTTTTCATTTAACTAAAGTGAGTAATACCAAAAAATACTATTTAACCATAATTAAATGTTTAATATTAAACATGGGTGGGGAATGAAAGTGGAGGGGTGAATAAGGAGCAAAAGAAGGGGGCTTTAAAATCTTTGCAAACGCTGAAGTGAGAATGTGAGAGCTTACTGTTTATTCTCAGATTCTGTATCTCATTGTAATCAGGAGGCTTAAAACATTTCTAACCTGGAAGTAACCCACAGCTTAAGTTCCCCTCAGAACACTTGAGTTAAAAAGAAGAGACTGAAACTTGGTGTAAAGTGCATCATTTCCCAAACCTTCAGGTTTCTTGTCATAGTGACAGTTTTAATTGATAGCTTCTCCACATCATTCGTGGGTTTTTAATTTGTGGCCAGACAGCTACCCTCATATTTGGATAGTGAAGCAGGTGTCCAGGAAAGGAAAACAAATCAAAATACTAAACATAATGGTTCAACAAATTTTAGTTTTCACTGGATTTCTATTGAGTCTAAATTCTACAATAAACTTACATTGTAACACATTTAAGAATACTTTCAGACATTTTAAAAATTACAAAAATCCTTACGTGAGGTTTTCAATATTATTAATCATTAGGGAAATAAAATGAAAATCACAGTGAGATACAAAACTTCACACCTAGTAGTCCAGAATCTAATCCCAAATGGAAACAAGTGAGAATATGGATAAACTAGAACCCTGTACCTTGTTGGTGAAAATGTAAAACGGTGCAGTTTCTGTAACCAGGTCCTCAAAAAGCCAAACGTGGAATTGACCATATGACCCAGTAGTTCCATTCCTTGACTCAGAAACATTGTGTGCCAACATTTATCGTTATCATTAGTCACAATAGCAGAAGAGGAAACAAGCCATGTGTCTTAACAGATGGATAAACAAAATGTGTTATATGTATGTATGACAGAAAAGGACTTCATTTATATGAAATATTTAGGCAAATTCAGAGGCACAGATTACCAAGGGCTGGGAGGAAGAGGAACGGTAAGTTAGTGCGTGCTTAATTGTTTCTGTTTGGGGTGATGAAAGTTTTGAAAGTGATGGTTGCACAAGAGTTAATATAATTAATGCTACTGAATTGTATACTTAAATGGTTGAGAGTAAGCTTTACTTTTGTTTCACCACAGTAAAAAAAAAAAAAATCCTTTAGAAGAAGAAAATAGTTACAACCTGGAGAGGCAGAAACTGACAAGTTTGTATTCTGTATTAAAAAAAAAAAAAATTCTTGTTAGAACTCTGGCCAAGGTCATCACGGAAGTACAAGTGCATCCGTGGAAGTGTGTAGTTCCATCGCCCCAGCACTAATGCTTTCTTTGTGATGCTTCCCCTGTCTGTTCATACTTGGAGGGAATAAAAATAGAAGCTGATTACATCCCATGAGGGTCCTAGTGGAACACGGTGGCAGATCTTCCCCCTTGTGAAATTAGTGTCACATTTTTTCCCCATATAGTACTGCCTCTCAACCTTGGCTACAATTGGAGTTACCTCGGAAGCTTTAAAACATGATTTTTGAGTCTCACCCTCTGCGTATTTTGGTGTAGTTGAACTGGGTGTAGCCTAAGCAAAAGGATGGTTACATATAGCCAAAGCTCTACACCAGCACCATGGGGACATAGCTATATTAATCACCAGAACAATGATGCCATTGTTAGAATTGCTGTGGAGGGTCAAACAATGGCAGCCCTTAACTACTGCAAGTTTGTTTCAGACCAAGGCTGCTTCCCATCTTAGACATACACTATGGTAATTTCCTCTTTTTGAAGTACTGTGGGAAAATGAAGCATAGGCTCTAAAAGCACAGTGAATGAAAAATGCTAGCAAGTTATAGCAGTAAAGATGCTCTTTCAAGGGTTTCTGAAGTCTTTTACCTTTATCACAATTTGGTTATAGCAGCAACCTTCTGAGACCAACAGAACAAGAATTGAAACACCTACCTTACAGCTGATGAAAATGACCTCTAGTCTGCTTACTGGTTCTCAAATCTGAGCATGCTTGCTGAGCCCCACTGGACTTGGATTCTGTAGGCCTAGGGTAGGACCTGAGAGACTTGCCATTCAAACAAGTTACCAGGTGACTTGGCCCACGTAAAAGAAATGACAGCAAAGACTGGAATCCAGATTCTTGTAATTCAGTGTTCTACTCATGTCTGCCTTTGTGGGGTTTCGGTAAGTCTTAACAGAATGTGGAAAAACTGACTCTTTCAAAGAGTAAAGAAATTGAGTTTTAGAATCCCACCTCAGTCAGTTGCGCTCCAGGAGCAACGTATGGAATCTTGAAATCTGTTTCATGTGATAGGACTCAGAATAGGCTGGAGCTCATAAAGCAGTTCTGAGAATTAAATAACGCTGCTTACATAGTAAGGAAGGGCTCAATAAATGCTATTAATGGTAGTAATACAAGCTAAAAAATAACTAGTGGAGAATACACTGAGTTGTACCTGAGACTTCTTAAAAAATTTTTTTTTGGTGTGGAATACCAGGTCATTCAGTGTTTTCCAGAGTCATTCAGCAGCTCAGTGGGGGATGGGACAACGGAGTTAACTTTAATGCCATGTATTTTGAGTTTTAAGTGCTAGAGGAGTATCAGTTAAATAGGTGGGCTGCAGCAACAGAGCAGCTGTCTTAAGAACCAAGGGGAGTGGGGGGGCAAGGGCCCAGGATGCCTGCTGCGTTCCCCTGCTGCACAGCCACACCCAACCCGGCGCACCCCACCCAGAGTTTGGGCAGTGCACCCTCCACCACCTCTCCTCCCGGAGTGGAAGTGTTAGGCAGTTGCCATGGTGTCCAGGAGCCAGACAGCCCTTCTCCCACCTCTGCCTCTTACCCGGGGGCTCCCCCGCCTTTTGTACTGGAGATGGCCATGGGGGCTAAAAGAAAAAAACAACTAAGCGCGGAGTAAGGGAAGCTCATTTCCACTTTTAAACAAAACAACACTTTAGGTTTGTGCAAAATGAAGTTGTGGACAGATACACAAACATGGGTGACCTGAGAAAAGCAGAAAATTCATTTTTTTTCCATTTTTTGTTAACTTGTTACACCAGTGCACTACTTCATTAAAAAAGAGAATATACTTAATGGCTCTCAGTCCAGTCCTCTCCTCTGCCTGGTCTTCCCAGACCCTACCATATGTCTATCAATCACATGCCTTGCAGCTATGGCACACTGAAGTGCTCCTAGGATCACCAAAGCCCTTTACCTTCAGCTCCTGTTGGTCCTTTTATGGTCAACTCCAGAAAGCCTTTCCTAACCCACTAGGTCCGGATCATCAAAAAAACCTCCAGATTTTCTGTTATCCCACTATTTTAATTAATCCTGTTAACTTGTTTTTCTCCCCTATCCTGTGACAGGAACTAGTGTTTTTAACCATCCCGAGCACTAGGTGCAGGAGCAGAAGAGGGGTTTATTTGCTAAAAATTCCTAGAAAGAATAAGTGTACATGTGGTGAAAAGATTCTTGCTCTCCGTGAGCCTTGGCACAAAGTATGCATCTCACAACTGCCAGTTCACGAGGTCATGGGCTAAATCAAAATTCCAGTTTCTTGAAGATTTTTCTAAGGAATTTTAATATAAGCTCTTTGCACCTTAAACTTTTCTTAACAAGCCTCTTCACTGGGAGGAATGGCAGACTACATTCATATAGACTCACAGCTATTCAACTCTCAAATCGGCAGCAAATGACATTCTGTGAAAAAGCTGCAGGTTTTGTGGCAGAAAGACAGTTTTGGGAATATGACTGGGAAAGATGGATTTCATAGTGCTGCTAAGAATTACTCAGCCAATATTAAGCATTTTTATGTGCTAGGCACAGCTAGCTGATCCCAAATACTGGATCAGGCTATATTTCAAGTGACAAAGGTTTATAAGACTATACAAAAAACTTTCCCCACTTGTTTGTACCTACTAATTGGGAAAATTAAAAGGGGGCATTAAAGGCCCACACAAGCAAACAAGCTCACTTTCTTGAAATGGTACCTAGCATAGTACCTTTACACGTCAACATAGGCATTCCATATACATATTTGGTTCAAACAGAAAAGAGACACCCACATGCATCTCCAAATATGCCAAAACTGAATTCTCATATAATGTATCCTGCAACTAGTTCTATCCATAAAATGAAGACAATATTCCCTGGAAAAGGCACAGCTAAGAAAAATGAATGCCTGGGGGAGGGCAGTGAAATGAGATCCTATGTGACACCTGACTTTACATTCTGTCTGTCCTACGAGGAATTGACTTCCGGCTGTACTTAAGATTCAGGAATAATGTAGTGTCCCACCCTCTTCATCTGATTCTAAGTAAATATGTTAACTAGATGAGCACTTCAGTGAAATGAGATCCTATGTGACACCTGACTTTACATTCTGTCTGTCCTACGAGGAATTGACTTCCGGCTGTACTTAAGATTCAGGAATAATAATGTAGTGTCCCACCCTCTTCATCTGATTCTAAGTAAATATGTTAACTAGATGAGCACTTATTTACATTTAAAAACAAAGCCTCCAGAAAGGTGTAAAGTTTATTAACTAACATCTTAAAAAAAAAGATGGAACAGTAAACAGCTACTGAATTTGGGATAGTTCCTTATTTACAAGTTTTACTGCAGGAGGCCCGTTTTAATCAGCATTTCAAATAATCACAGGAGTACAGTTTTTCCCTAGAAATATCAGTATTTCACTCTCCAGGTAAAAGACTATTGAAAACATTAAGTGACTGCCCCAGTTAGAAAGAGATATGCGAATATCTTGAAAATATATAAAAAAGAGTAACTGCTACTTAAACATGAATTTTCACAAAATTATTCTTGTGCCTAACTCAGACAATTTACTTAGAAAAGCTGGCCTAAAAAAAAAAAAGCAATCATGAATATGTCTTCATTTTAAGTACATGCTCTCAAGCTAGTTTAAAAAGTTGAATTAGGGTTTCCAGAGTTTTAGGAGTCCATCTTCACTGTAAGTAGCAATCAGGTTCTGATGAGGGTGATGTGCAATACCAATCACATCCTTCTCATGAACCTGGAATAGGTAAAGCACAGGATTAGGGTATATAGGTCTCTAACAAATCACTCTGAAGAAGCTTCCAGAACTGAGTGGGAGGGAAGAAGAGTGAAGCTCCTACTTCTCACCAAAGGAATCAAGCCCAAGGCAGCCTCAAAGAGTGCTAACCAAACACACAAACCAAAAACTCAAACGAGGCTATCACATGGCTGATGACATTTTCTGTACTTTTCTTCGTAATGTATAAATAACACTTTGGGCCAAACCACTCCTGCACTCCAGCCGGTCCTAGTCATCATCACCATTTTATAAATGTTAAGCCAAGACGGTGGCTGAGACCAAACAATTCCTTCAACTCAGTGAACTTAGTATTTTCCTCAACTAGAGGACACCTTCCACCTCATCTTGTTTTGTTCACATCTTGGATCTATACTGGAGGCTTCACAAGGCAGGTGTACCAACAGTTCACTCAAGAACAGTTTGAGATGAGATTATTCTCTAACAGAGCTATATGTGTAATTTTTTATACATTCACCAGACCATTTCTTTTTCCTGGACTGCAGACGACTACATTTTCTCTGCCCAACCACCCCTCTGCATTTGGGCTGTGGGCGGCATGTGACTAATTCTAATCAAAAAAGAATGACGAACAAAGTAATGTAAACAAACCACTTCCAGATGTGGGTCTTTAAAACATCCAGTATACCCCTTCAACTATCTTTTCTCCTTCTAAGATCTTAGGAGCCACGTATTCCAAATGGCACAGCTAAAAGACAGAGGAGGACGATGCACTTTATATCACACTGTGACATAATAAGAAACTTTCATTGTGTTAGGCCACTGAGATTTAAAAGATTGTTACAGCAGCTAGCATTAATTATTCCTTGTTACTGATTGAGCCCTCTTACAACACAAAGCTGCTTAAAAACATAATCCGTTTGATAGGATAATATACAAGTAACTTGCCTTTGAAAGGACACGGAGAGGATTAGCTATATCTGCCACTCTCCAATCGCCCTGGATAAGGTCTAACCAATCTAGCTGCCTAGACAGGCATGTTCCCTTCCTTCTTCTCTGCTTTATGTACACCCATCCTATCCACTTGAAGCTGAAGACTCACTATAAAGGATGACTTTTCCTGATTACAGGAGTTAATTCCATACAATTACTTATGGGCCTTTTTTTAAATTTAGTGATAACATTTTTACATTTTTTTATAGCAAGGTTCACACAGATAGCAGTCTGGAAAAGGTTTACTTCAGAGTTCAGAAAGACATAAGCATTAACAATTTCTGTAGATGGCCGTAAGTCAGTAATACTTACTGTCAAAGTTCTCTCCAGTTTGCCAGTGACTGTGCTGAAACAGTAGAGCACAAAGTCCTCCCCTACACAGTAGATCCATTCACCACGGGGAGAGAGGGCACAGCAAACAAAGTCACCACCTTCTCTCTTACCAGAGCTGAAGCTTCTGACAATCTAGATTAACACAGCCCAAGGTAAAAATAAAACACCTGGATTAGCAACAGTTCTACTGCAGCAGTTTAAACTGACATCTTTATGTTACTTTGTACTTTGGTTTACTGTCATTTATAATTAGGTTACCAGTTCCATTCACCATGTCCTGAAATATTCAAAGGATAAGCTATCCTAAGTCAGTGGCAGACAGACATTTACAATTCACTTGTCCCAAGTCACCAATCCTACTCTTTAGTCTACTGAGCCATTTTACCCAGAAGCAAATTCATTAGCATACACAATTTCCTAAATCAACATACGACTGGTTCTCAATGCTCTGTGGACCCATGCTCCCCAGTTTCCTCTTTCTAACAGAATGAGATGCCCTCTCCATTCATGATGGAACTCTGTCTCCAAGACCTTGCTTGCTCTATTTTACATACCATTAAGATCACCATAAATCAATGGAGAGAAACCAATCTCAGAAGGTTAAAAGGCTACATATTGTATGATTCCATTTAATTACTACTCTCAAAATGAAAAACTGTAATAATGGAAAACAGATCAGTGGCTGCCAGGGGCTAGAGCTGTGGGGGAAGGGTTTAACTATAAAAGTGTAGCACAAGGGAGTTTCTTTGGGAGTGATGAGACAGTTCTGTATCTTAATCGTGGTGGTTACATAAATCAACACGAGATGAAATTTCACAGAACTATTCATGTCCCACCTCAAAATGAATGCATGTAAAGACGTAAAATCTAAATAAGGTTTGTATGTAAGTTAACAGTGTTGTACTGATGTCAATTTCCTGGTTTTGATAACTGTACAATGTTTATGTAAGATGTTATCGTTGGGGGATGCAGGTCAAGGGTGTACAAGAACTCTCTGACCTGTTTTTGTAACTTCTTTGTGAACCTAAAAAAAATTTTTTTTAAGTTTTTTAAAAGCCAAGCAGAAAACTAGGAAGTGGGCAACTATGGCTATTATGCAGTGTCCCAACAGGTACTGCAGACCAGCCATCTCAACCATAGGTTCGTCACTACCAATTTATTATTTATAGGGACTCAAGCAATGGAGAGAGAGTTCCATACACCAGCCCCTGGGTCTTCTCCATGCTCAGCAGGATCCCAAAGTGCCCAGCCCAACATTTCAGTAGCATCACAACACATTCCCAGGGATTGAGACCTCAACCTTGATACTCCTGATGTCCCTGGTGCTATAAAAGTGAGGTTCCTTGGGAACCAGCACGTGTTCTGATTACAAATACACATCACAAAGACACTGTTGCCCTTCTCCTACTGGAGTTCCACCTTAGATCACATGGTAGTTAGCAGATGTCCCAAGCTGGTAATCCACACACTGTATCTCCCTCACTCACACAGGGATTGTTATATCAAAATCTTCAGTGAGGTTCTGCAGGAGGCTTAAAGACAGATCAGGGTCTCATTTATCCAAAGGATGCAAAAGAAAGAGAACAGTATACAAACATCCTGGGGAAAGTAGATTAACTACTGAGATGCCAAAAAGATGTTTTGTAGACATAGAATTTAAAATTTTAAGGAAGTGTCCAAAAAACAAATACAGTGTATATGGTTTTCCAAGTGGTGAACCCATATTTGGTTACTCAAAGTGCCAGGACCAAGACACGCTGATTTGGGAACGGTGCACAGGGCTTGAGCAAAGGCACTCTCTGAGCACTCACCTGTCCCTGCATGTTCATGATGACCACTGTGTTTGATCTGTTGCAAACCACAAAGTGCTCTGGGTTTTTAGGAAGCAGGATCACACTGTTGACAGTGATGTCTGTCCCTGCAGTGCTGCCCAAGGATTTAAAGGTATTTGAACATTCTGTGGTCTTCATGTTCCAGATCTACAACACAAAAATATAAGGCATAAACATTTGGGGGGCAGGGAAGGTAGGTTAACAATTTCTAATGTTTTGCAGTTGAAAATTATATTACTAAAAAAGAAAAAAATTGACTCAGAAAAAAACGCTTCTTACAGTCCAAATACGTAGCATTGCCATATACATAAGAACTCCCCATTTGCTGATTAACTGGTATAAACAAAATAAAAATCAGAAAGCGAAATAATAAAACCCTTTTAAAACTTATGATCTTGGGGCTTCCCTGGTGGCGCAGTGGTTGCGCGTCCGCCTGCCGATGCAGGGGAACCGGGTTCGC
>NC_041222.1:73617946-73659499 GCF_002837175.3 Physeter macrocephalus
GAGGATCCCACATGCCGCGGAGCGGCTGGGCCCGTGAGCCATGGCCGCTGAGCCTGCGCGTCCGGAGCCTGTGCTCTGCAATGGGAGAGGCCGCAACAGAGGGAGGCCCGCATACCACAAAAAAAAAAAAAAAAGAAAAAAAAAAAAAAAAAAAACCTTATGATCTTTTCCTACAAAATTTTCCTTGGCTAACAAGCTACCTATCTTTAATATCAGCTATGTGTCAACACTGCTACTGTCATAAACAACCAGAAAGCTACCCTTCTCTGGACACCAAAATGAAATGAGGGTTTTTTAGATTTATATGCTCAGGACCCTGAGATTCAGACTTCGTAGGTCTGGAGTGGGATGTAGGTTTGTGCAATTTTTTAAATCTTTTAAATTAATTAATTATTTATTTGGCTGCACTGGGTCTTCATTGCTGTGCGCGGGCTTTCTCTAGTTGTGGTGAGCAGAGGCTGCTCTTCATTGCGGTATGAGGGCTTATTGCAGTGGCTTCTCTTGTTGCAGAGCACGGGCTCTAGGCACGCAGGCTTCAGTAGCTGTGGCAGGCGGACCCTACTGCACACGGGCTTCAGTAGTTGTGGTGTGAGAGCTCAGTAGTTGTGGCTCGTGGACTCTAGAGCGAGCATGTGAGATCTTCCCGGACCAAGGATCAAACCCATGTCTCCTGCATCGTCAGGCGGATTCTTAACCACTGCACCACCAGGGAAGTCCCTGTTCATTTTTTAAAAGCTCCACAGGGCTTCCCTGGTGGCGCAGTGGTTGAGAGTCCACCTGCCGATGCAGGAGACACGGGTTCGTGCCCCAGTCCGGGAAGATCCCAAATGCCGCGGAGCGGCTGGGCCCGTAAGCCATGGCCGCTGAGCCTGTGCGTCCGGAGCCCGTGCTCCACAACGGGAGAGGCCACAACAGTGAGAGGCCCGTGTACCAAAAAAAATAAATAAATAAAATTTTGAAAAGCTCCACAAATGATTCTCAGCTTGTACTGAGAACCACTGCAGGAGTCACAATGTTAACAGACACACATGAGGATCCATAAAGTGGAAGCTACTCTTGGCCACTTGTGTGACCTCTCCCAGTCCAACATTTCTTCTGCTAATAGTTCTCCACCCTAATGCTTTTCACCTGGCCCTTCTGAGCTACTATGAACTGAAGTGGTTAAATCAGACATCACAGTCATTGAAATCTGAAATGTGCTTAGAGAAGGATGGACCTATTGCCTGGCATTGTCTGGACAGCACTCCCTGAGGTATAAAAACTTCAAAGGCATGGGCTATGTTGTGTTTCTTCTGTGCCTTCAATGGAACCCAGCACAAAACAGATGTTGAATGAATACCTACAAAGAGGAGGAAATAGTTGCCCCAATAGTTGTCCCAGTATTTATTTTCTTAATAAATACTGTATCATCTACCCCAATCTCCTCTCCAAAGCCCAGCAGCCTAGAAAAGAAATGAACATTTCAGGGATCAAGAGTTCTAAGACTCCTAGAGTTTTCTGTCCAAAAGGTCAGTGAGATGCTTTACCCCACTTATTGCAGAACTAAAGGAAAAGACCACAAAACAAAGAGACCTACACAAGCCACCTCCCAATGGTATTTTTACAAGTTGTGAGGCCCATATATTGATACATAGAACAAAGAGGGCAAACCACATGACGAAAGCACTAAGAGCTCTGTGTATTTCCCCACCTATCCTGAGGAAGAGTACATCTCCTACCTCCAGGTTTCTGGTTCAATTCCCAAGCCAGAACAAGCCACTGCAGAAGGTGGTCTGTTAGGGATTTGTGTTAGAATGTTTAGGTCTTCTGCCACGTAACACTCACTTACATAAGGCAATTTAAAAGCAGATCTAGAATGTAAATGGAGTGTCTCAAAGATCTCTAGCGATTTTCTATATGGATTTCCCATCTTTTCCAGGAAATGAGGCCCTCTGTTGAAATAAGTAAATTTCTTTAAGGTACCGAAGAGCCACTACTTTCAGATGAGAGCTGAAGGCAATAAATAAGTATCTGAGAGGACTTGGTTCTACTCTACGCCCCTCCTGCTCCTCTTTAAATGCTATTAGAAAGGCCCCAATGTGGAGGCTCGGGGTGGGATGAGGCTGACCTATTTATTTAGCCACTGAGCTCTTCGTGAACTTGTTGTGGTGGACCATACCTATGGCAAGATAGAATTTCACCACTGTAAATGGGGGTGGACTTAAGTTTAGAACTCCACACCTTTCCTCTTTTCCTACACATGATAGCGTCTGTAGGTTTGAGATTTGAGGTCCCTAGGCCAATAGGAATTACCACAGAATATTACTATTGTCACAGACTCACCTCAATTATGGCTAAAATACTTAGTAAAGAGTTTTAACCACCACAATTATCACCATTATCACCACTAAAAACTCCTCAAAGGGCAAAAATGGAACAGACACCCCAAAACAAACCAGTAGCAAATACTTAACCTTTACAGTGCCATCAGAGGATGCACTAATAATATAATGCCCATCCTGTGTAAATGTTGCTTCATTAACGAAGGAGGAATGGCCACGAAATTCCTTCAGGGTTTTTCCAGATTTTAAACCATGAATTCTATCACAAATAAAAGCAAATGAAAAGAAAAATTAATATTCTATATATTATGGTTGGGACCAACTGTTGAAAGCATTTTAGATGAATTACAGAAGCTCATGTTAAAATATTAAGTGAAGAATGAGGGCTATGCAATTATGTATGCAGTATTATTTTCATTATGTCAAACAAACAAAACCACAACAAAAGCTTTGCACAGAGACTGGAAGAAAATATGCCAATAATACCACAAGCTTCTGTTCAGCAACAGACTTCTAGGTCTCTGCCGGGTCCCAGGAATCTTTATTTGTCATATGTCCTCCCTCTAAGGTGACTCTGATACAGGTGGGTCCACAGACCACACTTTGAGAAATATGAAGTACTGCTATAATCCCTTTCTAATCTCTCTTCTAGGTAAAGACCCAAATGGACAACACAATAGCACTGTGTCAGCTGTACTTTGGGGAAATAAGGTCTCACATACCCTCACTCTCCATATAAAAGCATCCTGGTGAAAACATAAGGAATCACTAGTACCTCCCTCTAAGGCTTCACCATATTAAACCCATGTGAGGGCAGTTTGGGGATTCTTACTTACCTAATTGTCTGGTCAAATGAAGCACTAAGGATCTGACTGCTATCCTTAGAAAAGCTTAGACAGGTGACACCTTTACTGTGTGCTCTTTCAAATCTCCTTAAACACTGTCCACTCTGAATCTTCCATACCTTTATTAAAAAAAAAGAAGAGTAAAAACCAGTAAATACTGTCCCACTCTACTCTGCAGAGCCAAGCAAGATGCAGTGCTCACTAATATGCTAAAAACAGCATTAAAAATGCATGCTAATAGCTGAATATGATATGTCTGGTTCACACAGTACAATGATAACTTGAATCCTTTGAAACTTAAGCCTCTTTCCTTTTAAATTATTAAAACAAAAATTCAGACTCTAAGTTCACTTAGCAGAGACCATTTCTGTATTTTATCTAGCCCAGAGGATTTTAACAACAATTAAATACAACACAGCTAATCAACTGCTAATCACCTGCAGACCACCCCATCCCCTAAGCACAACACACCATATAAGGTGAGCCACAGTGGCACAGCAAAAAGGGCACAAGCAGATCTGGACTGAAGTCCCAGATCTGTCACTTACCAACTGTGTGACTGTAAATTACTGGACCTCCCTAGGCAGAGGTATTATTAGAATTAAACAAGAAAAACTAAAGTCACTGGCATAAAGCTGATGCTCCATAAAGAGTAGCTGTTATTAAGCAAAAAACCTATGTAGGACACTAACTCATTACAGAACTCTCAAAATGTCTACATACAAGAGTTCATTGCCACTAATTCATACCTTGATTTTTCCATCTTGGGCACCAGTTGCTAACATTTCTGTATCTCTGCTGAAGCACATGCAGAGGACAGCATCATCCATCATCATAAAGTTATCCTGGGCCTGGTACTTAAGATCCTAAAGGAAACAATGATAAGCAGTTATCAAAATAACACAAAAACACCAGTTACCCCAGGTCTCTGCAAACTCACTAAAAGCAGGATGATGGACTATGCCGACTCTTAAATCTCCAAAGCAAACAGAGTCATGCACACTATCCTGATGAACAACTGATAATACTGGGAATAACTTTTTTACACAATTCAAGTAGCTATTATAAAAAATGCAAACATATTAGCCTACATCTTTTGCTTATGATCCTTTCTAAGCAAAATTTCCCTACAGTACATACTGTACATCTCTAATAAATCTGAATTTATTTGTTTTTAGGGTATGACATGAGAAATTAATGTTTTGTCCATACTGTCAGCTACCTTTCCTAAAACCATGTATTGATTAATCTATTTATTTGTTATTTTTCTTTTATCATCCATTACTGTTCATATTGAAATATATTTTTTCTAAAGTATAGAAAGAGACTGCTTCATGGTTTAAAAAAAAAAGGTAAATTATAAAGAAATATACAATGTAGAAAGTGAAAGTCACTCATAAATCCACTAAGCATGGAGTGGAATTTAGTACTCTATGAGCAAGATTACATTTTAAATCAGGGGTTAGTCAACAAGTAGCTATTTGGGAAAAAGTTAAGTTGGATCTACACCAATTTTATCACCCTAAACAAATGCAAGATGGATCAAAAATTAAACATAAAAAGAAACATAATGAAGGAAGTCCAAAGGTGCAAACTTCCAGTTGTAAAATAAGTGCCATGGGGATATAATGTACAGCATGGTGACTACAGTTAGTAATACTGTATGTATATTTGAAAGTTGCTAAAAGAGTAGATCTTGGGCTTCCCTGGTGGCGCAGTGGTTGAGAGTCCGCCTGCCGATGCAGGGGACACGGGTTCGTGCCCCGGTCCGGGAGGATCCCACGTGCCGCGGAGCGGCTGGGCCCGTGAGCCATGGCCGCTGAGCCTGCGCCCCTGGAGCCTGTGCTCCGCAAAGGGAGAGGCCACAGCAGTGAGAGGCCCGCATACAACGCAAAAAAAAAAAAAGAGTAGATCTTAAAAGTTCTCATCACAAGAAAAAAAAGCTTCTAACTATGTGTGATGATGGATGTTAACTAGACTTACTGTGGTGATCATTTTGCAATATACACAAATATTGAATCAGAAGCAATCCAAAAGAGAAATGGGCAAAGGATATGAAAAGACTTCACAGAATAGGAAATACTGGTGGCTTTTCACATATAAAAAGATATTCCACTTCATTCAGAATGAAACACAATTAGTCCTACAATAAGGTTAGATAAGAAACAATAAGCAACTGCTTACATATACACATAGAATATTCCAGAAAAGTTACATAAGAAACTGGTACCCCTGAGTGGACCAAGGAAGGGAACTGACTGGCTGAGGGACAAGAGGGGGGAACAAGACTCTTTACTGAATAACTGTTCTATTTTATAAAATGTTTTATCAGATGTACATATTACCCATTCAAAAAGTAAATTTAAATTGCAAAAATAACAGATAATTTAAAAACAGTAACAGATAATTCTCCCACTAGAAAAATTAATGTATTTAAAATACTTTACCTTCCTGATTTTTCCAGTCGTAAAGTTCCATACTTCAATGAATCCATCAACAGACCCAGTAACCAGATACTGACCATCTGGAGAAAATCGAGCACACTCCACATGTGATTTCTGACCAAACTGTTTCAAATGAAACAATGAAACAGATGCACTTTTATGTAGTGGCCTTAAAACAATTCCCATTTTAAACTTTTGAGAGCTCTGCCCTAGCATAAAGCCATAGCTAGCCTGTATCATGGAGTTTGGGAGGGGTGTTTCTGTACCCAGACACCAAGAGATGCTAGATATATTTTCTCCAACCAGTTCAGCATCTAGGCTCTCCACTGAAACTAGTTTTTGTTCTTGTTTTTGTTGTGTTTTTTTCTTTAATGAAGTTATTTCCAAAGAAAAGCAAAAAAACTATTTTAGCAAGGGACTTAGAACAAATAATCCTGTTAACTCAAGCAATAAATTTTTACCAGAATCAGCCACTGTTGGCATGACTTTCACACTCAACTTAATACAGCATATGTTACTATTTTTTTTCATCTGGGGGAAAAAATTCATTTTTCAAAATAAACAGCTATTTTCCTCCACTATTTTTTAAACAAATTTTCCATCACTGCTTCTTTTCATGACCTTCATTTAATCAAGTGATAATGTGTGGCCGACTAACTCTAGGGGAACTGATTAGAGCTGACAGATTGTTTGCCTGGGAAATGTATCCTGAGCATTTATCAGCAAAGATGCTTCCATTAACAGATAAAAACTACAGACCGTTAGACAGATGGGAACAGAGAAAAGCTCTCTTATGAGTTTCACTTTAAATGGCAAAAAAGGAAGTGATTATAACAAAAAATCTTAGTCCAGCAGCATAATTATAATGGATTTCTATTTGTCGCAAGGTTTTAACCAGGGTAAATAAAAGTGCTGCCCCAAAATACCTTTACATGCAAATCAAAACATATAATCCAGGGCTTCCCTGGTGGCGCGGTGGTTGAGAGTCCGCCTGCCGATGCAGGGGACGCGGGTTTGTGCCCCGGTCCGGGAAGATCCCACATGCCGCGGAGTGGCTAGGCCCATGAGCCATGGCCGCTGAGCCTGCACGTCCAGAGCCTGTGCTCCGCGATGGGAGAGGCCACAACAGTGAGAGGCCCGCATACCGCAAAAATAATAATAATAATAATAATCCAGAAAAGACAAATTCATAACACTAAGCCAAAGTCAAAGATTTGAGGAATATGAATTATTTTTAAATCTATAAATTCAATCAGAGCACAAACCCAGAAAGAAACTAATAAAAAGGAGATGCTAAAGTAGCAAATATGGTTGTAATTCTGAGGACTGCAACAATTATTTCATTATACTTTTTCTTAGAAAAGTCAAAAAACAAAAAACACCAAGAACCAGCCATCAAGGTGATAAAATTATTTTCCTCAAACACCACTCAAGCCCACTTTACAATCCATGCCTGGTACTTTGCCTAACACGTAGCAAGCAAAAACACAAATATTGAACAGGACAAATATATAGAAATTTCATGGTTCTTAGTCCCAGGCTTAACCAAAGAGCTAAGCAGTCTTCCAAATGCAGGATTACTTGGAGGAAGTCCAAGGGCAGATGATGGACCAGATGTCCAATGTATGTCCACTCAGTAATACAGTTGAGGTGTGCCACTGCCTGGCTGCAGGGAGACCTCAATGATCACCAGCAGCAACCATGAATGTTGTCAGAGCTGGAGAATGAGTTCTGCTCCCCAACCCAAGCTCCTGGCACAGGGCCTGGCTGAGCTAGCATACATTGAGTCCCCAACAAATGATTACCGACTGGCTGAGTGTCCAAGGATCCTACCTTAATATGCCTGCTCAGCTGTGTAGGAAACTTTTCTTCTTCCACATCTTTGACAGCTGCTTTGCCTCGGAACAAATCTATGGTCATACCAGGAGGAAGCAATCCCTGGTGCTGCTGCCACTTCAGTGCCTATGAGAAAAGAAATCCACTTGGGTGCTTTAAAGATCTGGTCCTGATTGCTCAGACAAAGCCTGAAAGGGTGAGATTCACAGGAAACTGTGAGCCATCCAGACCCAACCATCTTTGGCCATCCAAACACAACATAAGCTCGGCTATTCTGTGTCCTAGGAACACAGGCTGATCTCAGGGTAGAAGGGGACTCTGAGAGCCAACAGGGCCATGTTTTTACACCTATTTTCTTATAGGTGTCTCTTATTATAAATAAAATTTGAAAAACAGAAATCTCCCATAGTTCCAACATCCAAACACAGCTACTGTTAGCATTTCATATGTTACCTTGTAGTATTTCTCCTGACATATATGTTTAATTTATATAGCTGTAATTATACCATATGTAAAATTTTATACTCTGTTTTCACCTATCATTAGATCATGCTATGATATGACTAACATTTCGATGGCTGTACAATATATCCTATGTAGTGGATGTTTCACAGTTTATTTAATATATTAATGCACATTTATACTGCTTCTAATTTTTGCACTCATCTAAATAATGCTGCAGTGAACACCTTTGGACATAGGCTTTTTCTATTATGAGGATATTCCCCACTTGGAATAGATTCCTAGAAGAGGACTTACTGAATCAAGAAAAGAACACAAATGGTTAAGGCTCTTTATATACACTGCCAAAGTGTTTTCCCCAAAAGACACAACTTCAATAGCATTCACGACTGCATTATGAGGAGTGGAAAAACCATGGACTTTGAAGACAAATGGTCCTAGTTTGTCAACTATGCTATTCTGACTCCCAATTTCACCAACTAATTTCAGGGGAAAAGCCTAATTCCTAGAGCTGATGAAAAGATAAAATAAAATAATATATGTAAAGTCTACATAACCAGGGACATGATCAATGTTGATTCCTTTTTCCCTTTACTATATCAAGAAAACAATAATTTTGGATGTCATTTAAAAACTCTAATGAGTGGAAAGTTACGCCCTACTTTAGTCAATTCTCTGATTAGAGTTTGAGCTTTTCTGCATGTTTATTAACTACATATAATTCTTCTGTTAGCTGTTTATTCATGTTCTTTGCTCACTCATCTATTGTGGTCTTACTATTTTTCTTATCAATTTGTGAGCTTTTAATGTGATCAACACATTGTATTTGTTGTTTATGTTTGCCAAAAAGAATTTTATTCCCAATCTACCCATTTTTTAAATTATAGCTTTAAAGCTTTCTTTTTATCTTAAGTTAAACTCTCAAGTAATGAAATTTGTTGACCTTTACCTTGGTGTTTACTCCCTACTCACAGGAAGTCCTTCCCTATCAGGCGGTTTGATACATTATATCACCACCTAAGTTTTTCTATATTCTTAAAATACATAACTTTCACTCTATCTGAAATTACGCTTATAAAATATGAGAGAAGGCTCTGATCTGACATTTCTCCCCCATTCTAAAGTAGGTGCCCCAACACCATACACTCAATAATTCTTCCCTGTTCCTAGGTTCTGTGACATTCCCATTATCATCTATTGAATTCTTATAAATAACAGGATCAATTTCTTGCACTGCTGTTGCACTGGATGCCAAGTACCAAAATGATTCAAACTATAAACCTGTTAAAAGCTTCACTATTTCTAGGGCTAGTGTGCTCTCAACATTCTTCCTTTCCAAAATTTCTTTGATGAATATACTTCCAAGTTTATTTTTTCAAGTGAACACTAGAATTCTTCTGTGAAACAGTTCTGATCCTATTGTGATCTTTATTATAAACTGCCTTAAATCTAAGAACAACTGGCATCAACATCAGTCTTATCCAGGAAAATCAATGTTTCACCATCTACTCAAATCTTCTTTTATTTCTCTTGAAAGCTTTGAAAGGCTTTAGCTTTTTAAAAAAATGGAAATAAATCATGTATTACCCACAAAAGTTAATGCTAGAATTCTTATACTGTATGCTGTTGCTATAAACAAAAGCTCTTTTTTTCACTGAATATTCGAACTGGCCAGTGCTGATATGTAGAAATGTAATCAAATTTTGTATATTTTATATCTCACAACTTTACCAAACTTTTAAATTAATTCTATGATTATAGTTGAAATATTTAATGTTTGTTTATTTTAATATTTATCATTATTAATAATAATTTACTATTATTATTCAATATTTATTTTTTTATTATTTATTGATTTGTTGTTTATTATTAACTGATTAAATAAGTATTTAATTAATTATTAATTTATTTATTATTATATATTATATATAATTATTATGTATTATTAATAATATTTATTATTTATTATAATAATATTTATTAATTTTATTTTAATTTTATTTCTTTCCAAAATTCATATGTTGCTTATTTTTCATATTTTACTTTAATGACTGGAGAACTTGACCTGTGTCCAATCAACGGGTACTCTCTACAGGCTCTTTACCCTTAGTCTACAGCAGCTTCAAATCACTCCCAACTTTTAAAAGGAAAAAAACAAAAACGAAAACCCCTCTCTACATCACCCCTATCTCCTTCCTTTAACAACCAAGAAAGGAACAACTGGAGAGATGAAAAGGGAAGCCAAGAAGAAAAGTGTTAGAAAAACCAAGAGAGGAGTTTCATGAAGACAAGTGGTTATCATGGTTGAGAGCAACCAAGAGCATGGGGACGATGAGGTCAGAAAGGAGTCTGTACTCTAGGTCGCATTAAAAATAATAACGACAGGGCTTCCCTGGTGGCGCAGTGGTTGAGAGTCCGCCTGCCAATGCAGGGGACGCGGGTTCGTGCCCCGGTCCGGGAGGATCCCACATGCCGCGGAGCGGCTGGGCCCATGAGCCATGGCCACTGGGCCTGTGCGTCCGGAGCCTGTGCTCCGCAACGGGAGAGGCCACAACAGTGAGAGGCCCACGTACCGCAAAAAAAAAAAATAATAATAATAATAATAACAACAATGCTAGTAATACTATTACTACTAAAAAAAAGAAAAGAAAAAAGAAACACCACCAGCAGCTACCAGTTACTGAGTGTTTACAAGGTGCCAGGCAAAATACAATTGTTTTAAGTACATTTTATCTCATTTAATCCTTACTACAACACCAAGATGAGTAACTGGGATCAAAAAAGTTAGGTAGTACGCCCAAGACCGCAGACCTGGTAAGTGAGAGAGCTCAGATTCTAACTATGGTGAACATCTGTTCCAATTTGTTTCAGACAGTGTTCTGGAACGATGACCAACAATGCCCTCAAGATTGGATGATAAATTCTATTGTTACCCTAATTCTGTCTCTAGAGTGTATGCCCTTAACCACTAATCTATACTGCCACTCCCAGGAAAGATGAATGTGGCATGGCACAGGTGTTGGTACAAGCAGCTCTACAGGTATTTCCCAGTTCTTAGGATGTCTGATTTCTTTAGCTCATACATAGACTTTATATGGTACAGGAAACACTACCAGGAGTTCAGAGTCATTTCAGTTCCACAGACTTTAATTACCTGACCCAGCAATGCCATGAGACGAGATGGAGGCACCACGCTGACTTCCCCAGCTAAGGCCTGGGCAATCGCTGCTCTTCTCTTCTCTTTGCTACTTCCATCGGGGTATGCCTGAAAAAGGAGCGACAGTAGCATCATTTCCAAGAGATGGCAAAAGATATAAATGTGCTTATTTTTTAAAAAGTAATGGTAATTAAGCAGAAACATTCAAAAAGGAAAACATAAAAAGTTAAACAGAGGATTAATCAAACCATTTAGTTTTTAAAAACAACTTCTCAATTCTACCCACCTGCATTTCAAAAGTATGAGCTGAGAGAGAACTGAGGTCAGCCAATCCACACCATTATTTCTGAAAAGAGCCTAAGTAAACTATGTCAAAGCCAGAGTTGTTTTTCCAATTTTTGGAAAATCTGCAGAGCCAAGGATTCTTTTATATTCTTTAATAATTTTGTTCAGTCAAATGACTCCCAGCCCAGAAGTTCTTCACCCCCTCTAACTTAAATCCTGTCCTGGCAATCCAAACTCCTTCCCTTATCCTCACGGTTTCTGTGAGTTTAACAACTTCCCATTATCCAGTGCCTATTAAATTCTTCTTCCTCCTATTTAGACAAGCTTCTAGTAAAAGGCTGGGTGAAAAAGAATGAAACTATATATATATGGTTTTGGAAGAATAAAAGAATATCATGCTCCAGTAAGCATAATCAGCTGGGAAGCAAAAACACAAGCTTTTAAGAACTAAAAGAACCAGGACTTCCCTGGTGGTCCAGTGGTTAAGACTCTGCACTTCCAAAGGGACACAAATGCACAGTGAACATACCAGCAGTAGAGCAGCGCTTCTGGACCAGTTAAGTACTTGGGCTAATGTGGAAATGATACCAGAATAAACTGTCTACTTTTTTACTAATCAACACACAATGCTATATGATGAGGTGTGTGGGGGAGGGAAGGTCCTCAAATACTAAACTAGATTATTCTTTAACATATGCAAATTTCAACCAATGTAAATAAACAAAAAGTATCATTTTCAAAAATTAAATCAAAAATACAAAAAGTATCCAATAAAATGGTTTTAAAAAGATCACATTATTGCTCAAAGTTAACAACAGTTTCTTTTCATTACCACAGTCATACCTCTCGAGGATCGAAGTAAGACCTGGCCAAGAGGTTTTCCAGATGAATATACCGTTCTGGCTGTGTTTGTTTTAACATAATCATGGGATCAGTCTGTCTCAGAAGAGATCTGGCAGCACCCAATTCACGGAGCTCTATTAATTCCAAAACAACCTGTATAATTGAAAGAAAATGGCTGTTTCAATGCATTCGCTTATTAATTTTTCTTTTTCAGTACTATTTCTGACATAGAAATGGCCTACCAAAATGATTTCCAAATCACAAATCAGGAAATGCCCCTTCTCCTTTTCACAAGCAATTTCAGGCAGACAACTGCAGTAATTATAAAGTAATAACTTCAGTCCTTCATTTTTATCTACCAATCTCCTCTCCTCTACCAATCTCCTCTCCTCTTAGGTCTCTTCCTCAGAATGTAGATGCTAAAGAAAACTAAAGATGGAACTATCTCTACAGGCTCCAGAGAAACCTTTCTCCAATTACCAAAATTTTCTTTAGGGAATTAGCTAAACTCACGTGGATTGTAAAGAAACAAACCCATTTCCCTATTTTTACTTCAAACCACATGACATTCTTATTTCCAGAAAATCCATTCTGTTCTGTTGTATAATAAGTAATTGTACGATCTATGTCCTGGTTTCCTTGCACACATCTTCTAAAAACCTTGGCATTTCCCCAGTGATAGGAATATCTTTGTTATTCATAAGCCCTCTGCATCACACCTGAGTTAGTGCTAAGGAGATGGCTCAGGACAGGGGCTGGTTATCAAAAGGACCAACCATATGATTAGAGGGTTGATGCTCTGAGCCAGCCCAACCCTGCAGAGGGTCAAGGAACTAGAATTTGAATGAAAAATCTCAATGGAGCTTCCTGGTTGGTGAATACTTTAATGTGCCAGGTAAGAGACAAACCCTAACTCCATGGGGGGAAGGCACTGGAAACTCTGGTTCAGTACCCTCCCAAACTTCACCCTATTATGTCTCTTCATTCAGCTGGTACTGATCTGTCCCCTTGATAATAAAACTGCAATCATCAGTATGTCACTTTCCTGAGGTCTGTGTCATTCTAGTGAATTATCAATTCTGAGGGGGTCGTGAGGACCCTCAAATTTGTAGCCAGTTGGTCAGAAGTATAGGTGGCCCAAAACCCCAAAGTGTGGCTGGTGTGTGAAGTAAAGACAGTCTTGTAGAGGACCGAGCCCTTCACTAGTGGGGTCTGCACTAACTCTGGGTGGTTAGTGTCAGAACTAAATTGCAGCACACTATTTGGTGTCCGAACAGTTGGTGTTAGAATAGATCATTTAATGGTCAGTTAAGAAAGAATTTCAATTTGGGAAAATCTTGGCTTTTCCAACAAGAGAGATAAAAATACAGAGTAGCACTCAAGCTTTGACAGTGTAAATTTTAGGGCTGTCACAGCCCCATAATGCTTGAAGAAATGTTCACGGATGCTTTCCAGTCAGGGGGCCCACAATAAACCAACATACAGGGATCAGCATCACCCCCACTCTTACCTGTTCGTAGAGGTCAATAAGGGTTTTGTCTGGCAATTTCAGAGACTGTATAGCCTGTAAAACAGTGTCCCAATGGCCGCTATTAATGTCAGCCACAAAACTCTCAATGCTGTCCACAGTATTCAGAGACACAGTAGTCTCTTCCTGCAAGGTGGCTAATGCCCGATGTAAACTGTTCTCCTTTAGGTACTGCATGATAAGACGGATCACACTGAAAGAAGAAAGCAAGTCATTCAGCTCATGGATCCTCACTCACCAAAGACGTCACAAAATAAAGCCCACCCCAGTTTATTTTTCTACACAACCATCCTCCTTTCACTACCTACTTTCCATTTCTTTATCATGTGAGTAAAACTTTCCAAAAAAATCACAGAACCTAAGTTACAAGATATCATCCAGACCTACTTCCAACTCAGAAATACGAGAACTGGGGTTCAGTGAAGGGAAATAATTTGCCCAATGTCTCACAGTCAGCTAGAAAGCAAGTTAGTACCAAGAAGACTCTCTTACTTCCAAGGTCAGAGACCTTTTTATTATGCCAAGTTTCTTATTAATTCATATGATTACACTGTTGCACACTATAGTAAAATACTTTAAACCAAGTCTAGTCACTGACACAAAATACTCTAAATGATTGGATGATATGGTCCATTTTTCAAATGACAACAAAAAATATGAATTGAGGGCTTCCCTGGTGGCGCAGTGGTTGAGAGTCCGCCTGCCAATGCAGGGGACACGGGTTCATGCCCCGGCCCGGGAAGATCCCACATGCCGCGGAGCGGCTGGGCCCGTGAGCCATGGCCGCTGAGCCTGCGCGTCTGGAGCCTGTGCTCCGCAATGGGAGAGGCCACAACAGTGAGAGGCCCGCGTACCACAAAAACAAAACAAAACAAAAAAATATGAATTGAGACCTTCTTAAAAGGGATTTGTTGAACAAAAATAAGTAGAGCTATACTGTATGTAAAAGCAAAACAAAGCTATGTGTCCTCACTTGCAAAAATAACACCTACCCACTGCCTTTATTACCAAACGTTCAGGACAAGTGAAATAAAAACATGTGGATTCAGTTTCCCAAGGAAAAGAGGACCCAGACAATCTCCAAATACTCAGAGAACAAGCAACAGTTTTCAGCATGTGACAGGTCATTTCGAGTTAAATATACATAATTAAAACTTCTTGATCTTCGGCTTAGTGTTAAGGAGTCTAGTGAAGAATGTTGTTCATATAGACAGTAAAAGTTCACTTTACAGGCTGTATTACACTGTTCTTCTCTTGCCTTAAAGGTAAATATGTGGCACACAAGGTATTTCTACTGGACAGCACTAGTATCGGGGGTCACACTGTCCTGGTTGGAAGGGATTTCAAACTGGAATTTAGTCAATTCTCTTTCCCAGGAGAGAAATAATAATCAAAAAATAATAACCAATGTTTACTATGTGTTCACTATATATCAGGTACTGTTCTAAGCATTTTGGATTCATTTACTCCTCAAAACAACCCTATGAGGATGGCATTACTCTTATGTCCATTTTACAGATGAGAATTTGACCAGGTAACAGAGATAAGTGGAAAAATGAAGATTCAAACTGGCAGCGTGGCACGTGATCATACACGCTGGACAGGAAAGCAAACACCCTCTTCTTAAAAAGGGTTCCCTTCCTGCAGAAGGGAACTGATTACTGCTACTCACAGTAGTCTTTTCTCTCATGGCCCCTTTAAGAGATACCTGCTGTTCCAGTATCACACGGTCTTCCATAGCACACTTCCATTTACACTCCCCAAATGAAACACCACGCTTGCAAAGAACTCATATTTGACATAGCCAAAATCAAATTCACGTCCTTCAAACACAGTGTAATACATAAAGAGCTAAAAGCTTTGGAGATAGGCTGGGATTTGAATCAGAGTTCTGTCACTTACTAACTGTGACTTTGGACAAGTCAGTTAACATCTCTTTGCCTGTTTCCTCATCTGTTAAGAAAAAATACCTACTCTGTAGGGGTTGGTCAAAGGGTTGACTACACTGCTTATAGTGTGACTAGCATGGAAAATACTTCGTAAAAAGCAGCAATTATTGATAATGAAAACATGCAGCTGGGAGAACGGTCATTTCCCACTTTGATTCAGGCTCAAAGCATGGAATCCTTTCCAACTCCTGCCCTGACTTAGGTGTCTTCATCGCCAGCACTCTCCATCACCCTTCTTTGCTTTACTTTTTCTCCAAAACACTTACCACCATTTGCTAAGCCTATTTTACTTACTGCTTTTTCCTGCTGTTTGCCTTCCTCAATAACAATGTACTTTCTATAAGGGCACGGATTTTTGTTTGCTTCGTTCACTACTATATTCCCAGGGTCTAAAACAAGTACACAGTAGACTTCAATATTTGTTAAATGAATAAACCTCCCTTCTTCCTATGGCAGATCTTGAGGACAAGTCCTCTCTCCCTTACACTCAGGACACAAATGATACGTCTGCTGATTTAATTATTAAGTGTTGGCAAGAGCAAGGTAGAGGATGGAATCCTGGAAAAGTTCACTAAGGACCTTCTTCAGTCACTCATAAGCCCCCCTCTCCCCCAGGTCTATCATTCTCCTGGCCCAATTTCCACATTCTGTCCCTCCTTTGGGCTACACAGAGCTCACAGACTAACCAAATTTCAGCGCCACATGGAACTTCATAAAATAGCTTGTCGCTCATTCATTCCAAAGACAATCATTGAGCCTCGACGATGTGCTAGGAACTGGGACTGTAATGAAAAGGAGCCCCTAGACGCCTACACACGCTAGCAGGGTAGGCAAACGATGACAATACTGGATTAAGTGCTGGGCAGAAAAAAGCAGAAGGCCCTGTAAGCACAGGGTAGGAAACAAGCCACACTGCTCAGTGGGGGCGGGAAGAGAAAGAAGGCTGCAAGTCCGGCCCCCTTGTGCAGATTAGACCGGAGTCCAGATTGGATGGTTAATTTGCTCAGTCACAGAGCGCACCAGGAGTCGGCGAGGGCTAGAACTCAGGTCTTCCAAGCATGTCTTACCCCAACCCCGCGCCGCCTCCCACCGGGCTTTGGGCTTCCCTTCCGCTACTTTCTTGTGGGCCCGCCTCCGAGGTAGCCAGATCCAAGAAGCTTCTTTGTGGGAAAGGAAATGCCCCTCCACTCCCCAGCCTCTCGAACGCCTCCCCCGAGCAGCTTCTACGCCCCCACCCTTCGCCTCCCGGCCCCCGCAACCTCGCGAACATCCACCACCACGGGACTCACTCCGAGGACTCGATTTCGATCGACATAGCGCTATCTCCCCTGGCGTAGGTACCACTCCACTCTCAGGCCCAGTAGCGGAACGCACCAGCGACACCTCCGGCAGCCCCCGTACGTCACTTCCGCTCGACGTCCGACGCCCGGCGCCCGCTCCGGAGGCAGTCTGTACGGAAGAGGGGCGTGGAGTGCGTGAGGGGCGGGGTTTCGAGAGGCGGAGCTTCGAGGGGCTGTCAAAAGTCGGAACCTGGGCGCGTGCTCCAGAGAATTTTCCATTCTCCTCCCTAGAGGAAGAGTTGCCATTAAAGACCTGGTTTTTAAATTTTGCTTTTTAAATTTTTAATTACTTGACTAGATTTAAAGGTAGGGTTGATTAATACATTGGAAACCAGTGGGCCACTAGGTAACATTTGCAGGAAAATTCCTTGAGTGTAAATAAATAAATGAAAGATTTTGAAGCCAAAACACAGTTTAATTAATCTAATTATGAAAAGTTGGGGACTCAGGATTTGCATACTCACTTCTTGGAACGAGCTAAATTACTTGTAACGTTTCCAACTAAGTATTTAGTTGAAAATGGTTTCACAGCAGTGGTACAATTACTGGAAAAACAATGAAACCAAATGCAAATGTGTAAAGGGCGATTTGAGACGTCCTTTAATAGACTTTAAACCATACATTATTAAATTAGTAGAGACAAATGTAAAGATATCAATGAACTTCATAAAGATTATTTTTAAAAAATATTTTATTGCCATCCTATATAAATTTTAAAAAATATTTGCAGCACAATGATAAGAAATCTCTGTTGTGAAAATTACATGTTGAAATGATTTATTTGGAGAGTTCTTATTGGCTTTCAGTCTTATCTGATATTTTTTCCAAAGGTCTGCCACACAACTTCTCTGTAGACTCTTAAATACTGCTGCTTTTTTCAAATCTTTCTCAATTTCCCATCGACTCTCGAAGGACATGGTCTCCAAGATCTCAAAGGTCTTAAAAGTCTAAATGTTTGCTCCAACATGCGGTGAGATATCTAGATGGGTGTATGATTTCTGACATATTCTTTCACTATCCCATCTCATGGAGCAGCATATAAAATTATTATAACATCTTCCTTGAAACAAGACTCTGCTCATTTTCAACAATAGCGTATGCCTTCATTTTCTCTACCTAGTACTTATCAGGTTATTCTTACTTCCATGAAGATTATTTCCCTATTTCGCTTATACAAATAAGTCTCCTCTATAATTACTTAATACCAGGTTTTATTCTAGTGTCCATCACACCTCTGCTATCATTTTGAATGGAATGGCTTCTCTTCTTATAACTTCTGTTAAATCCAGACTTGTTCATTATACATAGAGCAAGCTTCTCATTGCTTCATTATGTCTTTAGTAGTAATGCCCAAGGATTTAAATATTGAAATACATATTACTATATTTTATAATAAATTAATTTCTTTTTATTTTCTACATATTAGGCATTATATTAATTTTTTCATTATCTATATGAGTAGATTATGTTATTTATGAATTTCAGGATACCAAAGAGAAAGTTACAGAATATTTGGAGGGCCTTAAGCCTAATAGTAGTGAGAACATGTTGGGAAGATCCCCATCAGAAATTATTCCAACATAATGACTCCAATCTCTTATTATTTTTCTTACTCTCATCTTTTAACCTTAGAAAGATATTTTAGAAAATAATATCTCTTGTGATAAAGAAATGTTTATGTGAAGTATGACAATTCCTTTGGTTTCACTTCAGCTTCTATTTATTCAGTCAATTATGGATACAATTAAATTGATTACTTTTTCTCTAAAAATTAACATGTATTATATTATCCTATCTTATGAAAGCACACATCCACGATTCCTTACCTGTAATTCTGAAATTTAAAAAGTTGTGAAGGGCTTCTCTGGTGGCGCAGTGGTTGAGAATCCGCCTGCCGATGCAGGGGACACGGGTTCGTGCCCCGGTCCGGGAAGATCCCACATGCCGCTCAGCGGCTGGGCCCATGAGCCATGGCCGCTGAGCCTGTGCGTCCAGAGCCTGTGCTCCGCAACGGGAGAGGCCACAACAGTGAGAGGACCGCGTACCAAAAAAAAAATAAAAAATAAAAAGCTGTGAAAATTAAATATATTTTATAAGTTGTTTAGCAGCAAAATCTGTCCTGAATTTAAGTGAGGCTATTTGCAGTCTTTTAAACATTTTATAGTGTGAATATTCATATGCAGAAGTGTTAATATATTTAATTATGTACCACCTAGATCCTGCTGGGAGATATTGTAAGATATACAGTGTATATACCATATTATCTTACTAAAATATAAAAAACTCCAAACTCCAAAACAAGGCGAGTCTCAAGATTTTCCGAAAGAGTTTCATGAACCTGTTCTATCTGTCTATCTATCTACCTGGTCTGCTATTGTACGTATACATAAAGGTTGTTTGGATGATATTCACTAACATCATCTGGGTGACAGGATTTGTATTAATATTATATTGTCTTCATTTTTCTGCATCATTAAAATTCTTTTTCATAAGCGTGTAAAAATAAAATCTTTTTTTTAATTTTCAAGAACAGTTATAGTACTTAAAGGCACAAATGTCAGTTATCAGAAAAATTAACTTATGTGGAAAAGTTCAATCTCTGATCATTCTGATTTCAGAGAAAAAAATTGCCTCCTAAAAAAAAAGGGGTGTGGACAGCTGTTTGGTGTTTGGGAGGGTGTAAACTATATTCTAGCTGCACTGCTTACTGCTTGAGAAAAATTCCTGGTGCCAAGAGACCTGTTTCTCTTGGCACCAAGTCAGAGCTTGCTATTTGCTGCTGTGTCCGTGGTTTATGCATCCATGGCGATCAGATCATCAGACACCATTCCTGGAAATGAAACTTCATGATTACAGTTAGCAGCCACAGATGTATCCTCATTCTTTGCTTCTTAAATGTATTGGACTTTTAATCTCTGATTGACAGCCAATGCCCCTGACATCCCAAACCTCCTCCTCCATGTTTCCTCTCTAGCAACGGACTTGACTGTGACATTTGTTACTATATGTAATCAAACTGCACTCTTTACCTAGTTAGGGAGTTCCCCCACCCCCAAACTAGCTGCTTATGTTAAGTCTTCTGTATGCCAACTATGTAACCCATCAGTTTCCATATCTTTTCTATACCCAAAGCATAAGCTGCATTATCTGGCTGATCCCTTATTAGCAAGCTGATAAACTTTGACAATTGCTAAACATCAATTTGTCTAAGAAATTTTGTTTTTAACACTGGACAAAAAAAATATTCCTCTCTCCGTCTCTACATGGATGAAGAAACTCACATGGGCACACAACACAGACAACTTCTAACCTCTAAACCAAGCAGTTGTGTTCATCAGGAAGCTTCCCACCGCACACTCAGAGCTGGATCACCACCCCCTAGACCTAATTTCTGGTGAACAAACGGCGTAGAGTGACCCCAGGGGAAATCCGGTCTCCTGATCACATCCCCTTTCCGGAAAGCTGGCCCTTCCCAGAAGTCCACGTCTCCGCAATCCATCTCCTTAATCCAGCAGAGGGCAGGCCAACCACAGAAAAGCTGCCATTGTAAACCTGGCCAACAGGTGTCTAACTGGTATCGAGGAGGAGAGGTGTATGGGAAAGACATCCTCGGTCCAATGGGCAAAGGAAGTAGAAGGCAGGGTCAATATTTGAGTGCTAAAATGGAGCAACAGTTTGGCCCTTCCTATTAAACAAGACCAGTTTCATCCAACATGATAACAAGGCAAAGTCTAGAGAAACATTATCACACAATTCTACCTGTTCATGGCAGAACGTGACTTAGAGATCTTTTAACTCAACCTTCTCTTTTTAAATTCCCACCTCCAACCCCAGGGCAGGAATCTCTGTATCATCCCTGATGAAGGGCCTTCATCTTTTTTGTATACCTCCTTGAATAAAGGCCACCTGTTCCAACTTAGAACAAAATATGCTTTCCTGTAAATCCCAAAGAGCTAGCCTGTTCTCTTCAGAGATTGCAATGTGGCTCTGGCCCTAGAGTCAAAAGGAGAGTTTCTCCACATGGATAATTTTTTTTTTTTTTTTTTGACTGTGCTGCCTGGCTTGTGGATCTTAGTTCCCTGACCAGGGATTGAACCTGGGCCACTGCAGTGAAAGCGCCGAGTCCTAACCACTGAACCACCAGGGAACTCCCCACATGGATAATTTTTATCAAGAAAAAAAGCCTTTCCCAGGGACTTCCCTGGTGGTCCAATGGGTAAGACTCTGCGCCCCCAATGCAGGGGGCCCGGGTTCGATTCCTGGTCAGAGAACTAGATCCTCCATGCATGCTGCAACTAAGAATCCGCATGCCACAACTAAGAATCCGCATGCTGCAACGAAGATCCCGCATGCCGTAACTAAGTCCCAGGCACAGCCAAAACAAACAAACAAATATTTTTTTAAAAGCCTTTCCCAGAACCTCTCCCTCTTCAGCTGATACACTGGCCAAGGTGGCATCATGTGTCCATTGTCAAGTTGAAGCCATCACTGGCAAGGGGAGTGGAATTGTCACATGTGGCCTAAACATGCACACGTGCCCTCTGGGGCTGTGAAGGGACCACTTTCCTGAGCATCCAAACACTATCACAGATCATCCAGCAAGAAAAAGTAGATGGAGGCAATGTAATGACTGTTGGGTGGACAGCCAACCCTGTCTGTATGGTCTGGTCTGTGAGGCTGGTAGGAAGCACTGAAGGGTCCCATCACACAGACAAGAAAGTGGAAAAGAGGAACTGAAGGGCCCCACCCGGATCTCAAAAGGAGTAAGTCACAAGCTTGTAAAAATTCACCTATGCTGACTCCTGTCCCTTCCCTTCTTTCTTTGACCAATGTCCAAATCAATGACTGTGGATGCTGTCCTCAGGGGACTAGCCAAGACCAGGCTTATAGGGCTGAAGGGAAGGAGAAAGGAAAGACGCCTTCCAAGGAGAGCAATGAAATGGGACTGATTTGGGGCACAGAGAATAGCTCTAGCCTTACGACATGAGGCTTAGCCAGGACTGGAGCTACACGTGCCTATCATGGAGACACCTAAGGAAACAGCATCGCCCACGGTGCCACCTAAAAGGGCAACCACAGGCGATCATGTTTTATACCATGTAACTCCAATCCCCTTCCCATACCACACCCAAGAGCAGACAGACCATAGGTTGACCAGCATCCTATGACCTGAACTGGCTCAAAAGATGAGTTGAACTGGTCAGTTTTATGACCTGGAAAATGTGGCGCGATCAGGCACTTAGGAATAGGAGCAGCTGAAAGTTTTTAAGGTGGAAGAAGCCATGAGATGTGTAAGGTAGAGTGTGAGGTAGATTTAGCTGAGAGAGAAAAAAGATATTGAGCTGAGAGAAGGAAAGAGAGTGAGTGCCCAAGGCAAGCATGGAGCAGACATTTAAATTATACTAAGTAGTGCTAACAAAGGGACTCTGGAGTGGGGAGCCTTGAACTCCATCTTGCTGCTGAGGATGCTGGAGCGACATTTGAGCCCTAGAGAACATTCAGACTCCTAAAGGCCCGCACCGTGGTGCCTATTTTTAGATTTCCGAGCTTCCACCTCTTTCTTTCAGCCCACTTCTTCCTTTGAATAACCCCTCCTTTCCTTGAAAAAGCTTGTGGGAAGCTGCTTCTTACTTTTAGAAGAGCCTGAGAAGTATACACCATTGGGGTGAGAGCCGCAGTTCTGAGGGGTTAAGAGCACAGATTGCCTGGGTTGAAATCCTAGCTCTGCCACTTTCCCGCTATGCAACTTCAGGCAAGTTGCTTAACTTCTTTTTGTCTTGTCTCTTCATCTGTAAAATAAGGATAATAATAGTACTACTTCAAAAGTTATGAGGATTAAATGAGTTAATACATATAAAATACTTAGAGCACTGCCTGGCATATAGTAAGCACTGATAAGAGTTGTTTATTATCATCATCATCATCATCATCATCATATATTAAGAATTGTAAAAGTCCTACTCATTTATGTTTCTTAACACCATAAGAGAATTAATACTAAAAGTCAAACTGGTTAAACCGTTTTGAAGGGAGGGACTCCTCCCCTCTTTGGTGTGCTGCTGCTTTCCCAGATGGGTTTGTATACTGCTTATGTGCCACCAGCGGGTAGATGGCTGGTCTCCTGTAATCCTCCACTTTGTCTGGACCCCTGGAATTCCTGTCTGTGTCCCCACTTGCCAATTCTGCCCCTGTGATCCAAAGCCACAATGGGGTGTGTTGCCAGCACCACCTTTATTTACACAGAAGGTGTTCTTCCCACAAGCCTGGGGCCCAGATGGGAGGCCAGGGTTGGAGAGCCTATCTCCCCACACCATGACTTGTTAGCACTTGTAGTTTCCGGAGGCTTCCCTTAACACATCTTTGATCTGGGATCTATGCAGATGGAATCCACAGATCCAGGCCAGGACAAGCCCCTGCAGCTTCCTGTACTTCCCCCGAAGGGAGTTCCCACTCTTGTCCTTTTCTTAAGTAGCACCTCTGATCTCCTTATCAGACTAACTTCCATCAACCTCCAGGGACTCTAGGGTATAGAATAAGGATTAAATCTAGACACCTGGAATGCTTGGCCTTTATCTACATTGAGGGAAAGGGTCCAGGTTCATTCCCCGTATTACTCCTACTCTTACAGCAGACTGGGATTCTCCTCTGTCCAGTTGCAACTGACACCTTTTGAGATGTCTGGCCAACTCACAGTTCTTTCTCCTTTCCCCTTCTAACTATCCTCACTCAAGGGTGGGCCTGCTACAGCTACATTTTACCAGGTATTTCTCTTCCCACTATACCTGAATGGCTCAGTGGTGGACACTGACCCAAACTAAGCTGTTAGGATTCTCTCTTCCAAGTACTAAGAATTGGAATTAAAATATTCTAGTTCTAACTGGCCTGATATGCTGAGGAGTTGTGGGGTGGTCACTTTCCTTACCTGAATGGAGAACAAAGAAAATCAGGTTGCAGAGAAAAGGAAACCAGCTTCCCCGAGAAAAAGAGAGATAAGAGCCCCAAGGGTGCTATCTGAGTTTCTGATGGCTTTTATTCCTCACAAAAACTGTGGTAGGGACTATTAATATCCCATTTTACAGATGAGGAAACTGAGGCACAGAACCATGACATTATCCAGGTGATATCACATGAGCTCCTGCAACTAGCTGTTCCTACACAGGATACAACTTTGCGCATCCTACTGTGTGAGCTGTTAAAGGGTCTCTTTTTGTCTCCTTAAGCAGGTTTGGGTTGGAATTCTGTCACTTTTGATTAAAAGAGTACTGACAAAAGAGAACCGAGATGGGTTCTTTGGGATGGATCTAGCCTTGAATGTGAGGAAGGACACCAAGACCCAGGAAAAGGAGATGAGAATGGGTGCAGCTGCAGACAAGTTTGGAGGTGGGAGAGGGCAGGAAATGGAGCCTCGGGCGGGGCGGGAGGGGGTGTGTGTTCTGTGAGGTGCTAGGAGGCAAGGCATTTGTGTTGAGCTCAGCTGAAGCCCTTGCGGTGGGGAAAAAGGGTGCAGCTGGAAAAAGCAATAGCTGTATGTTGTTTTGTTTTGTTTTGTTTGTTTTTTTGGCCGCGCCATGCAGCATGTGGGATCTTGGTTCAGGGATCGAACTTTCACCCCCTGCATGGGAAGCACGGAGTCTTAACCACTGGACCACCATGGAAGTCCCCTTGTTTGTTTGTTTTTTTGGGGGGGTATAGCCACACCACACAGCATGAACAATAGCTGTAAATGGGAGAGGGAAGGCAGTTTGTATCAGGTAGAGGAATCTCCAGAAGCGGTTACAGGTAATGAGTTGTACGTAGACTCATCCACCCACCTGCACAATTTTTCTCCAGTGAGGCTCCACTACATTGTTGGAGATTAGCCAGGTGGGGTAAAAGTGGGAGGTTAGGACAGTGAGGATGCTGAGGAGAGAGCTGTCGAAGGATACGCCTGGAGGTCAAGGCTGAAGGAGATGGGGAGCCCTGAAAAGGTGGAGGCCCCACTGAGGTGGGAGACACGTGTGACAAGAGTCAGAGTGTGAGAGAACTGGAGAGAGAGGGGCAGGTCAGAGCCTGAAATACTAGATTTTTGAGACTTCTGAGGTGGAGCCCTTCTCACTGATGACAAGAGTCAGGACATGACCACAAGAGGGAGTGGCTGAAAGAGAGTGAAGGAGAAATGCTGGCGTGGAAGAAGTCTGGAATTTGGGGGCTAAATACATATAAACATATAGGCTTAGAAACTCATGCAAACATATATCGGAGACACCCAGACACAGGATACAGACATACATGCAGATATACACAGGCACACAGCACTGGCAGCCATCACAAATGCAGACACAGGACACAATGTAGACCCCACCCGCCATCTCCCTCCCAGCATACAACACAGACAGGGACACATATAGAGAGACATATATTCATGTGACAAACACAGAAACTTTGACACACATACACCCCATAATCCTGTGACTTAAGGGAGTAGGTTTTTCCCTGGAGTATTGTTTTTCTTGTTGATTCTGGCCACTGTGGTGCCCACGTGGCACATCTCCAGTTCTTAGGAAAAAAGACAGAAACCTGAAGTCTCTCCCAAGTTAGAAACAAAGGGCCTGGCACAGCCCAGCCCTGGCTCACCCGTCCAGGATGTCTGCTCCTACCTGGAAGTGCAGTTCTGGTTCAAAAGCTGCCCCAGGGGCTCCCAGTCAAGGGAAACAGAGCCTCCCTGGGCACAGGGTAGCCCTAGGACAGCTGGCCCAGGCTGGTCAGACAAGCTCTGACACCCAGAGCCCCCGCCTTCCCCAACCCAAGCATCTCTTTCCCAGACAGGTCAGCCTTAGCCCACACAGCAGCCCGCCAGGGAAAGGGAGCAAGAGTGAGAGGGGAGAGGCTGGAGAGACAGGTAGGCTTCAGCCAGAGGAAAATGGCGGAGCCAAGGAGTATTACTAACTGAGAGGAGACATGTTTAAATTTGCACTTCAGAGCTCCCAATACAAAGAATTTATTATGGCACATAATAAATATGAAGGGCTCTGGTGGCTTCCGGTAGAAGGGTCTGGAAACTGGTGACTAATGGTAGGAACCCTAATTAGGAGAATCAGATCAGTTAAAGGGGATGGGGACTTAGTCTAGGGCCAAGGATGATGTAGGAGGGAATAGAAGAAGAAATGGAAGTGACTGTGGATGTGATAAGAAAGGCTGGCCAGAGCTGGACCCCAGGAGTGCCAAGACCCATGGACTTTGACTCATGCTAATTAAAACACATGAGGCAGACATGGAAAGCCAACTTGCTGATTTACCTGTCACATGGGTATGAAATATACCTGTCATGAGAGTGGCAAATAGCTACATCAGCATAAGCATTCCCATCAGCATACAAACATGCTCTGGTATCTCTCACTCTTAAAATTCTTCTTTGACCCACATTATCCCTCTTCATCTCCCACATCACTTCTCTGTTTTCCTTCATAGCCAGATTTCTAGAATGAGTTGCCCCCCAAATGCTATTTCTATCCCTCACCCCATTCATTCCTAACCTATTTCAATCTGACTTTCATTCCACAAAGGCTTCTCATGTCAAGACCATCAATGACTTCATGTTGCCAAATCCAATGGGCACATCTAGGTCATCATCTTGAGAAAACTGAGGGTCGGAAGTTTAAATAGAGTTTCACTTCTTGCAATTAGGCCCAGCTCTCCTAGTGAGGACAACTGGAAAATATAAAACAAATCTGCTACAAGGCATAGAAGAGATAATAAATTGAGGTTTGGGACCACTTTTTCCCAGGGTGGGGTAATATTTGTTAGTACCACAATAGATGACCAAGAGGCAGATGGTTTTTTTGAATAGAAGAAAAGGGATTGGAGTTTAGGGATGGCCAAAGTGAGAAGCCCTGATGAACCTCCCTTGGGTTAAGATACGAAAAGGGTGAATGAACCTTAGAAGAAAGGATGAATTATCAGTACATGGGCCCTCATAGGGATCAGCTTTAAATCATCTCAATCCTTGAAACTGGAATAAAGTAATTCTGGAATGCCAATGACTCCCAAGAGCCTGGCAGAAGCAAACTTAAATCCTTTCTGAAGAAAGATATCTTGGGCCTCAAACTGCTGCTATAAACAAATTTTTGTCTTGTGTTTTGCAAATACAGTGGCCCATGTACTCTCAACAGAGCATAGAGCATAACTGAAAACCAGCAAAAACAACAGACAATAGAAACAACTCCACAGGGGCTCCAAATATTGGAATTATAAGACACAAACTTTAAAGTAACTATGTTTACCATGTTGAAAGACAAGATTGAGAATTTCAACAGAGGACTGGGAACAACAAAAAAACTAAATGGAAATTCAGCCTCTAAAAATATAATAATCAATAATAACAAATCATGGGTAGGTTTACCAGACCATTTGACAAGCTAAAGAAAGAATTCATGAATTGGAAAGTGTCATTAAAAAATAACCAGAAATAAGTGAAGAGAGACAAAAGTACGGAAAATACAGAAGAGAGGAACAATTCATAAAGGGTGTGATGAAAAGATCTAACACATGAGTAATTCAAAATCCAGAAAGACAGAAGAGACAGAGAACAGAATAAAAGCAAATCTTGAAGGGTTAATGGCTGAAAACTTTTCAAAGCTGAAAAAAGACATCAAGCCAGAGATTCAAGAAGTCCTGGAAGGGACTTCCCGGGTGGTGCAGTGGTTAAGAATCCACCTGCCAATGCAGGGGACACGGATTCAAGCCCTGGTCCACGTCTAGAGTCCGTGCTCTGCAACAAGAGAAGCCACTGCAATGAGAAGCCCACGCACCGCATCAAAGAGTAGGCCCTGCTCGCCACAGCTAGAGAAAGCCTGCACGAAGCAACAAAGACCCAATGCAGCCCAAAAATAAATAAATAAATAAATTTTTAAAAATAATTAAAAAAAAGAAGTCCTAGACATCCAAATAGGATAAATAAAAAGAAATCCACACCTAGCCACATCATAGCAAAGCTGCTCAAAACCAGTGACAAAGAGAAAATCTTAAAAGCACCCAGAGGGAAAAAAAGACACATTATATTAAAAAAAAAAAAAAGCAACAATTAAACTACAATAATACATGACTTCTCATGAGAAACAGTGGAAAGCAGTAGACAATGGAATTTTATTTTTAAAGCACTGAAAGAAAATAATTGCCAAGTTCAATTCTATAGCCAGTGAAAATAACCTTCAATAAGAAAGGTAGGATTCTGATTCAAAAAAATTGTAAATAAAAACATACTAAACAACTGGAAGAATTTGAACACTGACTGAATATTTGATATTAAGGAGTTAGTATTAATTATTATATTTCAGTTTTAAAAAAGAATATTCATCTTTTAGTTGCAGACAATGAAATATTTACAGATGAAATATTATAATGTCAGGTATTCGATTCAAAATAATCTGAGATTGGGTGGGGATAGGCAGAGTGAAACAAGTTAAGGAGGTGCTGATAACTGTTCAAGTTAAATGATGGGTACAGAGGTTCATTATATCAGTCTCTTTACTTTTACATTTATTTAAAATTTTCCATTCTAAAAATTTTATCAAAAAAGAATGAAGGTGAAATAAAGACAAACAGAAAATGAGAAAAGTCTGTCACAAGTTGATCCACGCTAAAAATGTTCTGGTAAAAGGAAAATAATTCCAGATGGAAGCTGGAAAATGCAGAAACGAATGAAGAGCAATGAAAATGGTAAATGTGTGGATAAACTCAAATTGATACTGACTGTGTAAAACAACAACGATAATAATAATGTCTTCTGAGGTTTCAACAATAACATGACAACAATAACATAGAAGTCAAGGAGTAAATGGACTGAAAGTGTTCCAAGGTTCTTGCATTGTTCTGGAAGAAGGTAGATTCCTATTAGACTTTAATAAATCAAGGGTGGACATGGTAATCCCTGCAATGACCACTAAAAGAATAGTAAAAGGATGCATAATTTCTAAGCCAATAGAGGGGAAAGTTGATAAGTTTAAAAATAAATAATCAGTTCAAAAATAAGGCAAGAAGGAGAGAAAAAGGAATATAAGGCATATGAGACAAATAGAAAGCACTTAACAAAATGGTAGATTTAGACTGAAATATATCAATTTTTATTTTGAATGTAACTGGAAAAAAATAAATACTCCAGTTAAAATACAAAGATTCTTTGGACTTTGGACTTCCCTGGTGGTGCAGTGGTTAAGAATCTGCCTGCCAATGCAGGGGACACGGGTTTAATCCCTGGTCCGGAAAGATCCCACATGCTGCGGAGCAACTAAGCCTGTGTGCCACAACTACTGAGCCTGCACGCTAGAGCCCACGTGCCACTACTGAAGCACACATGCCTAGAGCCCATGCTCTGCAACAAGAGAAGCCACCGCAATGAGAAGCCAGTGCACTGCAACGAAGAGTAGCCCCTGCTCGCTGCAACTAGAGAAAGCCCACGAGTGGCAATGAAGACCCAAAACAGCCAAAAATAAATAAAACAAGAGAAGCCACTGCAATGAGAAGCCAGTGCACTGCAACGAAGAGTAGCCCCTGCTCGCTGCAACTAGAGAAAGCCCACGAGTGGCAATGAAGACCCAAAACAGCCAAAAATAAATAAATAAATTTATTTTTAAAAAAATACAAAGATTGTTATAATGGACTTAAAAAATAAAGAACTATATGTTGTTTACAAGAGACACAGGTAAAACATAAGGATACAGAAAAATTAAAAGTAAAAGGATGGGGCTTCCCTGGTGGCGCAGTGGTTGGGAGTCCGCCTGCCGATGCGGGGGGCGCAGGTTCGTGCCCCGGTCCAGGAGGGTCCCGTGTGCCGCGGAGCAGCTGGGCCCAGTGGGCCATGGCCGCTGGGCCTGCGCATCTGGAGCCTGTGCTCCGCAACGGGAGAGGCCACAGCAGTGAGAGGCCCGCATACCGCAAAAAAAAAAAAAAAAGTAAAAGGATGAAAAATATAGAATGGGAAGACTCTAACCAAAGAAAGTTGATGTAGTAAAAGCTTTAAGCCAAGGAGGATTAACAATTCTAAATTTGTAAGCCCCTCATAACATATCCTCAAAACAAAAAAAGGTAAGAATCAAAAGAACTACAAGAATAACCAGGAAAATGCACAATCATAACGGAAGATTTTTAACAGGTAAAGGGTTTAGAAGATTTTATTTAAGAATTCATTAAGGTTATAAAAGATTTGAATAATACAGTTAGCAAATTTGAACTAGTGGTCATACATAGAATGCTGTCCCCCAAATTCTGACTAATTGTCTTTTTATGCATATAAGGACATTTGCAAAAGTTGACCATATGGTGGACCACAAAGCAAGTCTCAACAAATTTCAAAGAGTTGATAACCATACTGAGGATCCTTTCTGCTTACAATGCAGTTGAGCTAGAAAGCCAATAACAATGACCAAAAACAACAATTTGAAAACCCACATATGATAGGACACTTAAAAAATATATTTCTATGTTATCTTTGGATGAAAGAAAAAAATCAACTGAAATCAGAAAAAATGTCAAACTGGAAACTAGATAGTAATAAACATAACACATAAAATTCTAGAATGCAGTTAAATATGTGCTTAGAGGGAAATTTATAGCTTTAAATGAATATATTTAAATATATATCAAGAGTTCATCTTTAATCTCAAAGCATTAGGAAAAAAGCAAACTAAGCCCAAATAAAGTAGAAGGAAGGAAATCTTAAAAATTTGATCGGGACTTCCCTGGTGGTGCAGCAGGGATTCCGCATGCTGCAACTAAAGATCCCACATGTTGCAACGAAGGTCCTGCATGCCACAACTAAGACCTAGCGCAGCCAAATAAATAAATATATTTTTAAAATTTGATCATAAATTAATGAAATGGAAATAAAATACAATAGAAAGGGTCAAAACCAAGATGTTTTTCTTTGAACAGACTTTTAAGATTGCAATAAAAAGGAAAAATAATTCCTTCGGGGATATGAAAACCTGATGAGGATATTATGAGGATATTACCTGCCAATTTCATTCATGAACATAAGTGCAAAAATCCTAAACAACAGATTAGCCAACCAAATCTTGCACTACATAAAAAAGTTAATGACTAAATTTGTTCTATTCTAGGAATACAAGGTCGGTTTAATATTTGAAAACCAATCCAAGCAATTCACCTCATTAAAAGAATAAGGAAAAAAAATCATATGATCATTTTAACAGATGCCAAAAAAGCATTTAATAAAATTAACATCCATTCATGATTAAACAAAAACAAACAAAAAATCACCTCTTAGCAAATAAAGGACAGAGGGGATTTTCTTAATGTGACAAAGAATAGCTACGTAAAATTACATCAAATATCATTCTTAATGGTGAAATAGTAAAGGTTTTCCTTTACATATCTAGATTTAGAATAAATAAAAAGACCTGGACGCACCATAAGGCAAGAAATAAAAGCTATATGGATTGGAAAGGAAGAAACATCATCTGCAGATGATAGGATAGTATACATACAAAATCCAAGAGAATGTAGAGGGACTTCCCTGGTGGTCCAGAGGTTAAGACTCCACGCTCCCTATGCAGGGGGCCTGGGTTCAATCCCTGGTCAGGGAACTGGATCCTGCGTGCTGCAACTAAGAGCTTGAATGTCACAACTAAAAGATCCCACATGCAGCAACAAAGATCCCTCATGTTGCAACTAAGAGCCGGCACAGCCAAATAAATAAATAAATAACAAAAGAATGTAGAAAAATTATTAGAATTAATTAGCAAGGTTACAGAATACAAGGCCAATACACAAAAATCAATTGTGTTTCCATATACCAGCAACAACAGAAAAATAAATTTTAAAAGGCTATTATTTATTACAATATAAACATATCAAATACCTAGGGGAAAAAATGTGTAAGACCCCTAAGGATAAAGAAGACTTAAACCAGACTTACCTGGTGATCCAGTGGTTAGGACTTGGTGCTTTCACTGCCTTGGCCCTGGGTTCAATACCTGGTTGGGGAACTAAGATCACTCAAGCTGCATGGTGCGGCCAAAAGAAAAAAGAAAAAAAGAAGACCTAAACCAAAAGAGGATTATAGCATGTTTATAGATTGAAGGCTCAGTGTTCAAAAGATGTCAAGTCTCCTTACGGTGGTCCATAGACTCATCATCATTTCAATCAGAATCTCAACAAGTGGGGTAATGGTGGTGATTGTTTTCTGGTGGAACTTTTGAGGAAAAGCAGGAGTTAGGCCACCAGAGACCCTGGGGACAAGTTTTGTGTTTCACCTTGTGAGCTGAACTTTGTGTTCTTGCAGCTTCAGTCTAGGTGATAAAGCAGACGGAAGAAGGAAAAGCAAGAGACTGTCATACAGAGTGAAGTAAGTCAGAAAGAGAAAAACGAATACCGTATGCTAACACATATATATGGAATCTAAAAAAAAAAAAAAAGGTTCTGAAGAACCTAGGGGCAGGAGAGGTATAAAGACGCAGACGTAGAGAATGGACTTGAGGACACAGGGAGGGGGAAGGGTAAGCTGGGACGAAGTGAGAGAGTGGCATTGACATATATACACCACCAAATGTAAAACAGATAGCTAGTGGGAAGAAAAAATAGCTAAAAAAGGAAAAAGCTAGCTATGTGTTGTTGTTTTTTTAATTTTTGGCTGCGTTGGGTCTTTGTTGCTGCGCGAGGGCTTTTACGGCGAGCAGGCGCTACTCTTCATTGCGGTGCGCAGGCTTCTCGTTGCGGTGGCTTCTCCTGTTGCGGAGCACGGGCTCTAGGCGCGCGGGCTCAGTAGTTGTGGCGCATGGGCTTATTTGCTACGCGGCACGTGGGATCTTCCCGGACCAGGGCTCGAACTCACGTCTGCTGTGTTGGGACGGGGATTCTTAACTACTGCGCCACGAGGGAAGGATAGAACAGGGAGATCAGCTCGGTGCTTTGCAACCACCTAGAGGGGTGGGATAGGGAGGGTGGGAGGGAGATTCAAGAAGGAGGGGATATGGGGATATAGGTATATGTATAGCTGATTCACTTTATTACAAAGCAGAAACTAACACACCATTGTAAAGCAATTATACTCCAATAAAGATGTTCAAAAAGAAGGAAAAGCAATAGAGCTCTCCAGGAAGGCTTGCAGCAAAGGCTAGTTCCCTTTGGACTCTGGACCATGCCCCTGGGGGTGCCTCGGGACTTCCAGGAGCTTCCCTTCCTTCCACCCACCCCTCCCTGGTTTCCTGGATTGACAAAGAGGACTTTTGTTTCTGGCCTTGAGTCCTAGCTTAAGTGCCCCAGCAGCAACCTCAAACAGGCAGAGGGGCCAGGCGGAATAAAGCACCCCAAAGAGTTTTCCTAGAACCACAAGCTGGCAGCCCCAGCAGGCTCTCACAGCCTCCCCACCCAGTTTCTGGATGGGGATCAGAGATAATCTGGTCTTGGTCACCTAGCCAGTCAACACTGGTCTTCCAGTCCAGGGCTTCCTCAGGTTTCTCTCTTGCCTTCATCCTCCCAAAGCCAGGCACCCCCAGCAGTGTGCTAGGATGTGTGCTTACCTCAGGGTTGGTGGAGGGCCAGGGAAAGACCTAGCAGGCCTTCTTTCCTCTGAAGAAAAGCTCTGGAAAGTCTTCTGGAGGGTGTGGGCAGTGAACCTGCAAGGCAGGGCAGGCCCAAGGTGGCGAGAGTACCCACAGGCCCCACGGAGCCAGCAGGGCCAAGGTCATTAGCCAAGCCCACCAGGTACCAAGCCCAGGGCCTGCGAGAGATGAAGTTGAGCCCCAGCACCTGAGTCAGAGACAGAGTGTTCTGAGCTGGCAGGCAGGGCCCAGGCTGGCGTCTGAGAGACATTGCCCAACAAATTGGTCATGGTGGAGATTTCTTCCATCCTCAGCATCAGGTCAGTTCTCCTCATTCCATGTCTCATTGTGGCTGGGTCAGCTTCCATCCAGAGCAAACCGCATGAAACATAAATCACTGAAGTCTGGAGTCTGATGAAGTTAAACACAGCAGAGCTTTTTAGAACTCTGGATTCAGCCTGTCTAAAAACCATGAATCATCAGACACAGGCCCTGGTTTCATTTAGGAAAATGCCATCGTCTAAGAAGGTTTGGGAGGATTGGGAATGGTGTGGCGGCTGCCCTCCTTTGGGGAGAGGGTGCACGGGGGGAGAAGAGGTGCCTAGGAGGAAAAGGGAGAGCTGAGCAGGAGTCCAGGCCTCAGCAGAGCTGCCTGTCTCTCTGCCCTCCCCATGTCCCCAGCAGCCTTGGGACAACACTGTGCCAAGCCCCCCTGGACACCAAGCGTCAGTCCAGGGAAGGGACAGGGCTGAGCACCAGGATGAAGGAGCTGTACTGTCTGTGAACCAGGGGCTGCTTCTCGCCTCACAGAGCGACGCTTCCACAGGCGAAAAGGAGCCCAGCTGCTTCTTCAGGTCCACGTGGGTCCTCAGCTCTCAGGGGTCTCCCTTCCTCCCTGTACCCATGACCCAGGACCCCTGCATCCTGGTGGATGATTTCAGTGTTAGCCACTCCCATGCGTCTCCCAGATGGAGGCCGCACTAATGTCCCTGGTATAGGGAGCTGCTGCCACCAAGTATGCCAGATTCCCAAGTCCTCTAAAACTGTAAAAGGAGAACAAAACAAAACCCAAACAAAACAAAACAGAAACCAGGTCTTGGTTCTAGCCCCGTCTACACTGCACTTCTCTTGGCGATGCTGCTGAGGCCAGGCTCAAAGCGAGGGCGGTGTCTTCTGGCTGAGGCTGGGCACCACTCGGCCTCAGGCCTCCAGCTCTCACACTGTTTTGTGGAGGGAGAGCAGCTGAGGCTGGATGAGTGCCTGGATCATGGTTCTGTGGCCAGAGCCCCGGGCTGGGACTGCTGGATCAGACACTAACTCTATGTGACCTTGTGCAAGTCACATGACCTCCCTGAACCTATGATTCTCATGAAGGGGATTACTGTAATGAGCAACGCAGCGCAGGTGGGAAAGGGCCAGGTGTGTTCACAAGGGGAGAAGCCATGTGAGGGATCACAGTGGTGCAGCAGTTCGCCAAGTCCTCCTGTTCCCTCCCTTATTACAGACGTGCCTTTGGTGAAGTGGGGAACCAGAGAGCTGGGGTCTGGGAGCTGGCCTGTCTCCTGCGCTGCTGTCATCAGGGGAAAGCAAAGTCGCTGAACACACAGCAACAGGACATTTCACAGAAAGGGAGTACTCTGAAGGCCCCACCAATGGCCCAAGTCCCCGGCTGGATAACCGCTGGTGGCCCACCCTGACCAAGGCTCTCCGTGCAGGAAGTTCCAGCTGGCTGGGCCCCCGTGGAGCTCAGCGAGGGGGTGGGGTGCAGGGCTCGGCACCCAGCTCTTGGCACCCCACCAGACACAGTGTCAAAGATAGTGGCGTGCACTCTCACTGGTCACAACCTGGTACCCTCCCTCCTGTGGCACATGCCTCCCAGGCAGGGACAATGTCCAGGAGGACACGCCAATTGTCTGGCACTCACATCTGGCCCGGAAATGAATCTACGATAGCTGCAGGCTTGGGTCTGTGTCAAAATCCAGATGTCAGGGCCTCCCTCAGCAGCAGGACACCTGGATTCCGGGGCCAGAGATCCACAGGCGGTGGGATCGCCCCGGCTTCCTGCTGGGTTCATAGTCCTCCCAGGGCCCTGATCAGGTGCCTCAGGCCAATCTTGCCCCTCCAGAGTCAGGGCACAGTGCCCCCATCCCCGCCATTTCTTCTGTTGGTTAACGTTTTTATTACCCAAGTATAACAGGCATGAATATTTAATGGGACTCAGGAAAGAGTGGCAAAACTGTCCTAACTTTATTTTTCTAAATCCGAGAGAATCGCTAGAAGCTCTCCGGCCCGAGTTGATCCCGTCCAGCCTCCATGGACATCCCCAGAGCATGCCACGTCCCCCCTCAATGTGAACAGGACACAGGCCTCCATCATCCCCCCCATAGGAGGAAGCCCCCGTCTCTCTTCCAAGTCTGGGCACTTTCATGGAATGCAACTCCCCTGGGAAGCAACCCAGCTCATTCTCTCAATGGGGCGAGTACTTGTTAAAGGCCTCGGCCCTGAGGCGGCCCCCAAAACACTAAAGGTTGTTACCCCAGAATGGGAGCCTGGCCACACTGTGCAGAGAAGGGAGATCATCTCTTCGTTTTATCACTCGTGCATCTGCTCCCACAAACAACTGCAGAATAATCTCTGCACTAAATTATTCAGACATTTTCCTGCCATATGTGGAAATACCATTCTGTAGTTTGCCTTTTTCCCTCAGACCTCTTTCTAATCAATAAGTATAGATCCACTGCATCATTCTCAGTGGTCGCCTAGTACTTCATTGTTTGGATGATCCTCACTTTACTTAGCACAGTCCCCCATTGATGGTGGCTTCTAGGTTTTCAGTGTTACGAGGAATGGCAGGGTGAACACTGCTGCATGCAACAAACACTCCCTCCTGCGCTTCTCCCTCAGGGCCGATGGGATAATCAGGAAGCCTGAGTTTGGAAAACCTAAGGGGGAGCAGGTGAAAGGAGTCTGCCGGAGCCTGGAGGGGACTGGCAGAAGAGGGAGATGGCAAAGCCACAGCATCTCAGCCTGCCCCACCAGGTAGAGCTTTAGCAGATTGTCCTGTGATGCTCAAGGCCTTCCTGGGAAAGGAGGGCGGAAGGCAGGGGTGATCCTGCTATTTTTACAAATGAAGACTCAGATAGAATGACTTTCTTCAAGGCAGTATGAAGGGTGAGCCTCAGGGACAAGGGGAAACCCAAGACCATGGCACTTCCTACTGGCGGGAGAGACCAGAGGTGGATTCATAAAACAGAGGAGCAAACTGAGGCTCAGAGAGGGGAGTGGACTTGCCCAGAGTGACACAGCAAGTGGGAAAGTGGAGGGCCAGACATAATGACCATTGTTTGTATGGCTTCTTCCCGGCCCTCTTCCTGGGCCCCCTCCCTGGTGGTCGGCCTGGCACACAACTTGCGCAAGGGCAGCTATCTTGGGAATGCCACGGTCCTCTGGTTTCTGGTCCACTGACCCTATCACTTCGCATGACATCCATACACCGCCGGTTCCTCTGCCTCCAAGCCTGGGTACAGGTCCTGGAGCCCAGATGAAGGCAGCAGCCACATTCCCTGCCCGGGGACTGTGCCAGAGAAGGAAATGAGGCTTGTCTGGCACAACCGGCTCAGCCAGGCAAAACTCATTTCCTTTCTGATGGGGGAAGAAGTTCCAGTTCTAAGAAGAAATTGGCCTCTAGGAATGTCCGAACTCCCACCTCCTGGAAGAAACAGGAGGAGGGGAGCCTGGGAGTGTGGTGGAGACTTGGCAACACCTAGAACTCAGTCATCTTCTCATTTCCTCAACCTCTCCCCCATCCTCCCCACACACAGCTTCCCTCTGTCACCAGCAGCAAATGCTCCTGCCTGGGGAGGTTTTACTCATATATCAATACCTCCATGGGGACCCACCCGCCTGGGCACCACAGCCCTGCTTCCAAAGGACATCAGTGATTAGGCATCCAGGTCACATTCTCCCATGGAAAAGAGATGCTATACTGAGGAGAGGGGCTGGTGTCCACCAAATCCACACCCACGGCTACTGGGCTCTGCCTGGCTCAGACTTGGTTTGGGTCTCAGGTGAAGTGGGAGACTAAGGGCACTTCTCAAGGAAATGGCAACCCCAAGAGCCTGGCCCTGGCCCCCTTCCTCCCTGGCACCTTGGAGCCCACCAAGGCGGGGTGCAAGCCCCCCTCCATCACCAAGGCCGCCAGTCCATCCAAACACCTTCTCTCAGGGGAGGCAGGAAGGGGTGAGGAAGCAGCACTGGTGAGGTCCTGGGTGTCTCCAGAAGAGGAGCGGTCACTTGCCCTGAGATCCATTCACCCATCTGCCACAGACACGTGCCCTAGAAGAGGAAAAAAGGAAGATCCCCAGCACACCTGGTGTGTGCATGTGTATATGTGGGTAATGTGTGCACAGCAGTCTCTATGTACATCTCAGCACGTGTGTTCACCTGCACTTTTAAAAATTTAACTAATATTTGTAACATGTATAATGCTTATTATGAGCCAGTCTGAGTGCTTTATAAGATTAATTCACTTGACAATCCTATGAAAGAAGTACTGTTATCCCCATTATACAGATGAACAAACGGAGGCACAGAGAGGCTAAATCACTCACTCAAGGTCGTGGAACTAGGAAGAAGGAGCAACAGGATTTGAACCCAAGCATTCTGGCCTCTCCTAGGCACAAGTCAGCATATATGCATCTGGGTGGATATGTGCATCTTTGGGGAGGGCAGGGTGCCCCACTTAACCTGGACCTTACAGCTTGGAAAGCCCTGTAAGGCAGCACTTTGTCCAAAGGCGTCTCCTGGCTGGAAAGTCAGATCTGAGCACCAGCCACCTCTGCTCAAGCCTGAGGCCACTAGGGCTCCTTCCAGCAGTCACAGGGATGGGTGGAGACAGCCAGATGGCCCTGGTGGGGCTACAAGGCGCTGCCCTTCCTGCTCTGTTTCCCAACCAGTCCCACAGGCACAGCTCCATCCCAGCAGGGCCTGCAGCCCCCTCAACATGGACGGCAGGAGTGACCTCTCCTGCACACTGGTTTCCTCCGGTCCATTTCTTCCAGATGCCGATTCAATCGAAGCAGCACGTCAGAGGCTGCTGATGCCTGGCCCCAGGGGCACTGTGGAGGAGGAGGAGCAGGTGGTGCCCAGGGTACTTACTGTCTCAAGTCCCTGGGTCACAGCTAAGACCCTTGAGAGCGTCTGGTTAAATTTCCTGGGGCTGACAAGAAAGCTTATTTATCTAAGCTACCCTGTGAACACCTTGTGTAAATGGCTCTGAGAACTATCTCAGAACCATGCTGGCGTTGGTGGAAAACAGCAGAATGTGGCCAGAGAACTGCTGGGGAAACTTCTACTCTGAAGTGGCACCAGCTGCTGCATAGTGAGTACCTGTGAGGTGTCAGTCATTGTGTTTCAGACACATCATCTCTTTTAAGCCTCAAAAAGTCTCTACGTGTTATTACTCCCATTTTACAGATATGAATATGAGGCTCAGATGGGGAAAGGGCTGATCCCAGTGAGGTGCGTGCACCCTGTGTGATCCCAGGCGGGGCTGTGGAGCGTAGCCAGGTGAGGCACCACCTCCTCCCTGCACCCAACCCCCCAGCCTCCCGAGTGAGGCAGGCACAGGAGGCAGACCTCTGCTTTCCTCACATCCTCCCAGCAGGCAGCCCCAGTCACTGCCCTCCAGCTCTGGGAGAACCCAAACCCCTTACATCAGAAAAGAAACCACCTGCCGTTACAAAGATAAGGTCATTTATTCACGTTATATTACTGGCTTTTAAAGGCAAAAATACAGTTCTGTTTTGAACACCAAGGTCAGACATTCCCCCACTTACAATGGTAAATACATACATTTGCATACACGGGAAATCGAAATACACAGCACAACAGGTCTCTAGGACAGGGACGCTCCCCTCCCAGCCGTGTGGGGTGCCCCACATCCAGCCCTCAGGTCAGCAGAGACCCTGCCCAGGCTGAGAGTCAGCACCAGCATTTCCTTTACCCTCTTATGCCACCTCTGCCCTCTGATCTTTCCCAAAGGCCACTTTACAGGGTCACCAGCCACAGAATGGACAGAAATAGAGAAAGTCACAGCACATGACAACTTCATGGTGACAACTTCCAGGTGAAGGAAATGGTCCCTGAACCCTCAGCCCTGAACTCCCCAGTGAGGAAACAGGACCTACAGCCATCTCATGAACCAGGCAAGGTCCAGGCCGAACCCTGGGACCCCATTAGCGCACCGGAAGATCAGCAAATGGGGAAGAGGTGCAGCAGGATTTCCCTTGGTCCTGAGAATGAACCACATACTTGACTATTACAATGGAACATGAAAGAAAATGCAATAGGAAAACAAAAAAGAAAAAAAACGTCAGAATTTTGTTTTAAGAGTAAAGTAAGTAACAAACAGGTTACCACCCAGGATATTTGTCTCCTCTCTTCTAAGGCACTTTGGAAAAGTCAGGATCTGGGGATAGAAAAAGAGGCCTTCATTCTTTGCATTTCCCAAAACTCCCTGTCAGTACATTCCTGGCTTTATCAACATCTTTGTTAAGGAGTGGGGAACTGACAGAAGGAATACTCTTTGCATAGCCCCGCTGCTTCTGCAGTGGAAAATAATTTGTAACCAATACAAAGGCTTCTGGAAAAAGAACCACGTTAGCATCTGAGATGCTCAAAGTGATAAAGGCACAGGTTCAGACTGGGGCCAGGCATCAGCTCAGCCTCTACACTGAGGGCTGGTTTCCAGGCTGCCACCAGCTGTAAGGTCCACCCTGGGGTTAGAAAGCTGAATTTTAAGCCCTCAGCCCAGGCTGGACCCAGCAAGGGCGCCCAGTGGCAGGAACTGCCTTGTGCATCTCACCCCAGGCAGGCTAAAACCTCTGGCAGCAGAGGTGGGCTTGGGGAAGACACCGCTTGGGTCAGCCTCCCTGAAGTGGGAGCACCTGCTAAAAACCTGAGGGGGAATGGGAGGCTTTAGGCACCAGAGTGGTCGTGGGGGACTGTGGGTGGGTTCAGCTGAATTTCTTTCTAGATCTCTAATTAAAAGGCACATTCACGCTGGAGAATGAATAGTCTGTTTGACCCTGAGCGCCACAGGCCAGTTTTAGGGAACAGGCAAGAGGCAAAGGAACAAAAAGGGGGAGGGAGGGAAGAGAAAGTCAGCAGAAGGGAGGAAGGAGGAGGAGGAAGGAGAACTGGTCCTGCAAGGTGGGCCAGGCAGCGTGGCCATCAGAGCCCAGAAGGCAGCACCCAGGGGTCAGAGGGAGGCTTCCTCCTTCCGCCTTGGCTAAGGGCTAGTGAACAACCTCACAGCTGTCGTTTACAGCTCCACAGGGCACTGTAAACCTAGGGCACTAGCGGGAGGTCTTGGGGTCAGTCTGAGGAGGTGAGGGTTCCCTCGGCCCTGCCCACCGGGGGGAGGGGAGGGAGGTGGAGAGGTCAGCCAGGCAGGCCGAGGCTTCTGTCTCCCCCAGGAGTCCAGCTCAGTAGTGCTGATGTGGAGGCCTAGCTCTCATCAAGGGGCCCAAAGATGACTCTGCTCTTCAGAAAACCTGGCCTGCCAGCTACATCAGAGGCCCACGTGTGGCCACTACAGCATACATCATTTTTTCCCTTAAAAAATGCTCAGTCCCCTCCCCACATTTAAAACACCACAATAAAAATACATGGGAAATTCAAGTTTATATAGCATGCTCAGAAAAATAAATTGCCATGACTAAACACTATGCAATTCTGGATCAACACAAAATCAAGCTAACTCGTAATTAGAACCTGATTTGTTCTTTCTTTAAAATACTACAAACTGCTATTAAAAAAAAGGATTTACATTCAGAAATCAGACAATCTGGAGAAAGGCCACTGAATGTGAGAACACCCAAGGCTTTTGCTCTGGTGGCTAAAGTCGCCTTGGAATTCACACATTAGCAGGGCGAAAGGTCCAAGGCTCAAGTTTTAAAATTCTTTTGCTGGGCTTCCCTGGTGGCACAGCGGTTGCGCGTCCGCC
>NC_041222.1:73659547-73662808 GCF_002837175.3 Physeter macrocephalus
TGCCGCGGAGCGGCTGGGCCCATGAGCCATGGCCGCTGGGCCTGCGCGTCCGGAGCCTGTGCTCCGCAACGGGAGAGGCCACGACAGAGGGAGGCCTACATACCACAAAAAAAAAAAAAAAAAAATTCTTTTGCTAAGGAAAGACGCGCACACACACACACAGTGATTGTAACAGTTGCATACCACGGAAAGAAGGTGGGGAGAAGGGGGTAAAATGAGAATGGTTGAAATCGTGTGTTTTTCTGTTATAATGTGACACCGAGAAAACATCACACCAATCCAATTTCAGCAGCACTCTCCAATTTTTCATAAAGTAATAATACCACAATTTAAAGCAAAATTCTTACCTATATCACAACAAATTAGCAGTTTTTCGCAGGGAATGAGTCCCACAGTCACCAAATTTGGGGCTGTGTATTGCTCTGATTCTTTGGGGTGACACTGTGAACATGTTGAGAACCCCCCAAAGGCTGACAGCTGCTATGCTTACATACACCTCGTGGGGCTAAGAAGTCACATGCCGAGCCAAGTTGGGGGCAAAATATCCCACTCGTCCTGGTCATCTGGAAAGGAGTCTGAATGATGAGCCGAGAGGGTCTATCACTCTGATTGGTAAGAATGAGAGGGACCAGCCCAGCAGATTGGCAGAGACACACAGCAGAGGTCCCTGGCCATTTTCAGGTCTCTTATCAGTGCACCAAAATGCTAGCTCGGTGTCCCGATGTCCACTGTGATTTTGGTATACAACGGGTATCTCTGCACGTCCAACACCAGGTAGGTGAGTGTGTTCAAACCGTCCGAGAGCATTGTCTCCTTTGTGTGTGCAATTCGGTCAAACCTACAAGGAACAAACGGGCAAAGGGTTGAAGCCAAAACAAAAATCTTTAAAAAAAAACCAACAACAACAACTTTAAACATTTGTACTTTTTGGCCCCTCCTCCCCCCTCCTACTCCAATCCTGTCCTGTGGATTGAAACCTCAAGGCACGAAGCCCATTCCAGAGCTTCATTCCTACAGCCTGCCCCACCTGAAAGGGGAAAGAAGGAAACACACACAGGGGAGAGAATAAAACACAGAACACACCTCTGAGGATTAGGTTCATTTTTCTTGTCTCTTGAGTGGCGGATCATCCGACACTTGCCGATCACAGCATTTGGGCGAGATACAGACATGCCTTTAAAAGCTAATCTGTAAGGCGTAAAGAGACAAGTCTTCATTACAGAGCTTCCATAAGGCTCGGGTCCCACAGTCCCAGCTGCAAGACTCTTGTCCTGTCCACCATCCTGTCAGCTGTTCTCACCCAGCCCACACCCCAGCCCAGTGTACAGGCATTGCTTAAAACTCACATGCCTTTCCCATGACATTTTACCACTGGTTCTAGATCGTGTTGGTGACCACCCTGTGCCAAGCGCTGGGGGTGTCTGCCCTCATGGACTTTATAATGTGGGTGCTTAGAACATAGGGCCATCGGTGCCAGTACAGAGGGGATGAGGGAAGGGTGGGGGTGCGTACAACAGAGGGAGAAGCAACCAACTCTACCTGAGCAAGACTAGGCAGAGCCAAATCTTGAAGATGAGTGGGTGCTTGCCAGAGCATTTCGGGCAGTTAGGACAGCACAGGCAAAGGCAGGGAGGCGAGAGCAAGCACACTGCCCTCAGGGAGTACCACAGGCTTCTGGGGACTGGTGAATAGGGTCTGGGGTAGGAAGTGGCCGGAGATGAAGCCGGAAAGAAGGGCAAAGACTACATCATGGAGGCCTTCTTAGAGCCTTTAGCATCCCCAAGAACAGTGCCAGTGTCAGAAAGGGATATAACACAGTCCTACCTTGGTATCCGCGGGGGACTGGTTCCAGGACAACACCCCCCTTTCACAGTGGATGCTCAAGTCCCTTATATAAAATGGTGTAGCATTTGTATATAACTTATGCACATCCTCATCCTCCCATATACTTTTCTGTAAGCCTTATTTATTTATTTAATTTTTATTGGCATATAGCTCCCATATACTTTAAATCACCTCTAGATTACTTATAATACCTAACACAGGGACTTCCCTGGTGGCACAGTGGTTAAGAATCTGCCTGGCAAGGCAGGGGACACGGGTTCGAGCCCTGGTCCAGGAAGATCCCACATGCCGCGGAGCAACTAAGCCCGTGAGCCACAACTACTGAGCCCATGTGCCACACTACTGAAGTCTGCGCACCTAGAGCCCGTGCTCCACAACAAGAGAAGCCACCGCAATGAGAAGCCCGCGCACCACAACCAAGAGTAGCCCCTGCTCGCTGCAACTAGAGAAAGCCAGCGTGCGGCAACAAAGACCCAACGCAGCCAAAAATAAATAAATTTAATTAATTAAAAAGAAAACCTAATACTATGTAAATGATATGTAGCTAGTTGTAAATACACTGTAAATGTTATGCGAATAGTCGACCGTGCACAACGAATTCAAGTTTTGCTTTTTAAAACTTTCTAGAGGGCTTCCCTGGTGGCGCAGTGGTTGCGCGTCCGCCTGCCGATGCAGGGGAACCGGGTTCGCACCCCGAAAAAAAAAAAAAAAAAAACTTTCTGGAATCTTTACTCCCGAATATATATTTTCAATTGAAGGTTGGTTGAATCTGTGGATGTGGAATCCGCAGATATGGAGAGGTGACTGTATACAGTGTTTCCCAAAGGTTTTTGGCCAAAGGGAAGTCTCTCTGATAAGCAGTATCAGAATGGAGGGCTGGGAACAGGACTAGAGGCAGCCAGAACGGGCTGCAAGATTCTGTGTAGGTTCTCGGGGGAGAAAGGATTGAGGACCAAAACCAAAGCCTTGACAGCAGGAATACAAAAGTAAGCTAAGAGGCAGGAATGGCCGGCCCTAGATGACTTCAAGGTTCCCAGCCTGGCCTCCCTCAGTGCTGAGCTAGTGCCTGGCACACAGCGAGTCGGTACACAATAGGAGTTAGGTTCCTTATCTTTCAGGAAAGCTGCTCCAGGGGGAGAAGCAAGATAGGGGATTAAGAGGTAGAAACTACTATGTATGAAATAAATAAGCTACAAGGATATACTGTACAGCACAGGGAATATAGCCAATATTTTACAGGAACTATACATGGAGTTTAACCTTTAAAAATTGTGAATCGGGGCTTCCCTGGTGGCGCAGTGGTTGCGCGTCCGCCTGCCGATGCAGGGGAACCGGGTTCGTGCCCCGGTCTGGGAGGATCCCACATGCCGCGGAGCGGCTGGGCCCGTGAGCCATGGCCGCTGAGCCTGCGCGTCC
>NC_041222.1:73663007-73679317 GCF_002837175.3 Physeter macrocephalus
AAAAAAAAAAAAAAAAAAAATTGTGAATCACTATGGTACACCTGAAACATATGCACTGTACATCAACTATACCTCAACTTAAAAAATAAAAAAAATTGAAAAAGGAAGAAAAGAAAGCTCCCCCACAGACCACTCATCCTTCTAGTCCCTCCACCCTCGGGAGTCCGTCCTCAGGGCTCGCTCCTGCCAACCTTTCTGATAACTCAGGTCTGTGCATCACGGCAGCCCTGTACACCATCATACGGGCCCAGCTGCCCAGATGTGGCGCTGTGAAAGCAGGTTTGTTTCTGTCTGGACTCCCTGCTCAGGGCTTCAGTGTCCTCCTCCCCACTGGGCCTTCCGCTCTGCATACTGATAACAAATCTGGACACTCTAAAACGTAAGTTTTCTTCAAGGCCTGTATTAAAGACTTGGGTTGATGTCAAGTTCCCACACGAAGCTAACCTTAACTGACTTTGGGTGCTGCTCTGACAGACACCTTTCGTTAATTATCAAATTAACATACTCCAATTCAGAAAGGCATGAGGGTGTATTCTGATATCAAACTCAGTGACAAGTTCAGACTGGCTCCCAGAGGGAGAAGGTGCTTTCTGCCTGCAGCCAGCAGGGCTGGAAATTCCATTGCCAGGAAGAAGTGAGCAGAACGTAGTTTCAAATGCCACGGACAAATGGTTTTTTTACCATCTGTGATGACAACTCACATGATAAAGGTTTACCAGCTTACAAAGAGGCCCAGGGTGTGGACGGCCACATAGCATGAGTCAAAGTAAACTCACCCCTTCACATGGTTCTTATTTTACATTTTCCAAAAGGGTAATGCAAAAATCACAGAAGCTACTTTTCCTAAAGACACTTTTTCAATGTCTTTTGGCTGCGTTGGGTTTTCATTGCTGAGCGCGGGCTTTCTCTAGTTGCGGAGAGTGGGGGCTACTCTTCATTGCGGTGCGTGGGCTTCTCATTGCCATGGCTTCTCTTGTTGTGGAGCGTGGGCTCTAGGCACGCGGGCTTCAGTAGTTGTGGTGCGTGGGCTCTAGAGTGCAGGCTCAGTAGTTGTGGCGCACGGGCTTAGTTGCTCTGCGGCATGTGGGAGCTTCCTGGACCAGGGCTTGAACCCATGTTCCCTGCATTGGCAGGCGGATTCTTAACCACTGCGCCACCAGGGAAGTCCCACCTAAAGACACTCTTTATCACCTATAGCACCTACAGCAGGGCACACCTAAGAATTTGGGCTGGGTGGGAACTGCATTCCTCCTGAGGGTCAATCCTTGCAGAATAACCAAGCACTGGTAGAAAGACCAGAAGTGAAGGGAGACATGGAAGAAAGAGATCTAATTCGTGACCATTACCTGTTAAAAATGTCATCATCTTCACCTCCCCAGCCCCAGTAGTTATTAGGAAATCCATTGATGGTGAGAAACTGTTGTTTACTTAGAGCAGAGACACCTCCAAAATACTGCACATAAGGTAGGCTGGGAGAAAAAAACAAAAAACAAAACACACACACACACACACACACACACACACACACACACACACATGACCAGTGGTTAGTAAGTTTTGACTTTTTGAAATAAAGCTTGCTCAAAATATAAACACTTCTAAAGTTATTTTTATTCTCTGGAACTTTTAAATTAGGGATTTATGCAGGTTCTCTTTGTTTGTTTTGTTTTCAGATCAGACTCAAGATTATCTTAGAGAAGACACAGATACCAAAAAGTAGAATCTTGTTCTTTCTAAGAACATTGTGTTGCCCCTGTGTTTATCTAGAAAATCAGTCTGTGACAAGAACATAAGCCCAGTTCCGTTGCACCACTCAGGAACCTGCTTCCCATGTGTGTTGCTTGCTCCTGCACAGGAAATCCTTGTCCAGAAGGTCCTAGAAACTGCGACTGCTTTAGAGTCTCCTGTGCCCACCCTGCCAACCCCCCCTTTCCACCCCCAGCCCATCTACAGTCTAGCTTTCATTCTTCCAGAGATATACTGGCTTCAACACTGACCCCAACAGTCAAGACAGCATTTCTGAAAATTTGCTAAAATAAAATTTTCTTGGAAAATTCTACCATATCCTGACTTAGCAAAATGTCTAATGGTGAATCTATTTTGACACATTTTCAAGGAGTAGGGCATCTGGGCTCTCATTCTTTTTGTATTTCAATATTTTAGTGGTTATGAATTGTGGACTCCTGAGGGACGCAGAGGAAGAACTGACGAGAAATGTTAAGAATCTGGACATGCCTAGAGGCCAAGCAAAGGCCTTCCTGTGGGTCTTTTAAAGGTTGCAGTTTTGTGACAACCCTGTGTGCAGCTCCAAACCACACTTGGGCTCTTACTGTAATCCAAAGAGACCAAGACCCATCACACAAATGAAGGAAAACTCTAACTCAGACTTTGAGGGGGAACTCAGCCAAACCATATAGAACATATGAAAAAAAGATGCAATTATTATTTTCAAATACATTCCGGAATTCTGACTGCAAGCATACACAAGCAAAGATCCCTGGGGGCCTGCTTTAACGAATCAAAAATAATCTACTTGTAACTAGGTGTCATCATTTAAGTGCCAAGTCACCCCCCTTTGGCATACCGCACATTACAGTCTGCACTTGTAATGTGAGGGTTTGAACCAGAGGTAGCCAGGCCATTAAGGCTTCTTCATAATCAGTGTTCTTATAGAAATGGACTCTTAGCCACTTCAAGGGGCAAGTATATGCTATTTTGACAAGATTTGGTTTTGTTGTCTCTGCTGCTTTCTCTTACCTACCTGCCCCATCTCCCAAGCCTAACTAGTTCTGGTTAAAACAAACACGGTGCTGTGGTAAAGAATTAGGTAAGCACCACCGTGCTTCAAGGGAGGAACTCAGAGGAGCTGGTGTATCTCAAAGAGACGAAGATACACAAACAGGGAGGGAGAGGGGGAAGATAGGAGGGTACAGAGTGTCGTTTGTAGTCAAATTTCCCCCCTTTAAGACAGTAAGTTTATGGTATAAATGCCTTTAATTTGGGGGAAGGGCTTCAGAGCACCCCTACATTCATCTCACAGCCCTCATGCTCCCAGCAAGGGAGGACAGAAAGGAACGATGAGAATAAATGAGTCCGAAAGAAGCTGCTGTATCTAAACCAAGGCATTGCTGGGCGGCAGAGGCCCGCCACACTGCGGTAGTCAGCCGAGGCCAGGGATGCCTAGCACACGGGTACCCGCAGCGCAGCTCCCCAGAGCTCCCGTGTTGACTCAGAACAGGGAGGGAGAGCTCAGGGTTCCCAACCGATAGGCGACTTAAAACAATTTTATGTTGATACAAACGTGGCTAAATTATGGAACAAAATGCAAATTTCTTTTTTAAGACTAAAAAAAAAAAGGGGGGCTTCCCTGGTGGCGCAGTGGTTGAGAGTCGGCCTGCCAATGCAGGGGACACGGGTTCGTGCCCCGGTCCGGGAAGATCCCACATGCCGCGGAGCGGCTGGGCCCGTGAGCCATGGCCGCTGGGCCTGCGCGGCCGGAGCCTGTGCTCCGCAACGGGAGAGGCCACAACAGTGAGAGGCCCGCGTACCGCAAAAAAAATAAAAATAAAAATAAATGGACTACCAGGCTATTTTCCACCTGTGACAATGTGCTTTAGATAACACTGCTGCTCCTGGGGACAGGCTTCAGCCGGCTTCCTCACAAGAGGCATTTTGGTGGAGAAGTTTGAGCCCCAGTGTTTGAGCAGAAGCCTGTGCTTTGCAGGGACACAGAACCGTGTTCCTTCTTAAAGTGCCAAGGAACATCTACTGAAGTATCCAAGCCCAAGAATGTACTGGGGGAAGATGATTCCAATTTGTTTCCCAAACTGTGTGGGGAAGGGGAGAGAAGAAAGTGAGGTAATACAGCTGCTGTTTGGAGCCTAAAGACGAACACCATCCCAAGTATAAAAACTCTTCTTGCCTGGATGTGCAGAGTTATAGGTGTTTCTGGACTCCATTTTCCTCCTTAAATAATAACTAACTATGGGCTTAAAAAGCACCCAGTTCTCAGAGGAGGCATTCTCCTCCAGAGCCTAAGAGGCACTACTCCTGGGCTGGAGGAATTGCGCTCCCTAGTTGTCACATAAGAGACAAATATGTTTTCTGCAGATTCCGGTGAACATCTCTTACCTAAATCCAAACTTATCCATTGCTACAGAAATGTGCCGTGGCTGCGAAAAACACCTGTAGGTGTTATGGTCGTTCATTGGAATGAGGTCCACGTCACTGAACACAAAGCAGTTGTAGTCATAGTCCTTCAAGGCCTCTTTAAAGCCAACATTGAGGAGCTTCGCACGGTTGAACATGGATTCTCCAGCCTGGTGCAGAAACAAAAAAAGTGATATCAGATTCTATAAGGCGTTTGAGCAGAACACTCATGGGGACTGGTGACTTGTCCACTCCACGTGGTCATTAGACCATTCTTGGGCCTCATTTTCTGCCTTCACTTTACAACTCAATACCGAATGGCATTCCCTGAATCAGCAATCCCACTTCTAGAAGTTGTCCTGTAGGACTTGCAAGTGTGCACATGACAGGTGAACATGTTCACTCTGTTCATCACACGTTCACCAAAACAAAAGATTGCAAGCAATGACGTAAGCATGACCAGGAAACTGCTTAAATAAACCATGGTACAGCCATACAATGGAATAGAGCTGTTTAAAAAAAATAAGGAGGCTCTAAAAGGAAATGATCATCAAGATGGTATTGTTACGTGAAAGGCATTTAAAGATACGTGTCATTTATTCATATAGTATATATAAGCTAATTGCAGGTCACTCAGGTAACTGGCGACCAAGGGACTTTTTCACTTCTGCCTGCTTTGTGTGGTTGACTATGGTTTGATCACCACATTGTGTGCCTTCCAGGGGTTTGTCACTAAACTAAGTAGCAGACAAATACGGCAAACCCAAATCAATCTCCGCCCTCATGGTGCTCAAAGTGTAGGGTGGGGAGCAGGGTGATCCTCGGCACGACAGACACAGTGTGTATGAGCGAGGAGGACACCTGCTTCAGGATGCCAACCATCGGGTCCCCCAGAATCAAGTGTGTTGGTGCAAAGTTACTTCACATTTTATTTACTTCTCGTTTATTTCCAGTCTCCCCCCACTAGAACATAAGGTCAATGAAGGCTGGAATTTTTTACTTTTTATTCACCCACTACCTAGAATACTGCCTGGCATATAATCAGATCTCAGTAAATAACCACTGGGTGGATGGATGGATGGATGGATGGATGGATGGATGGATGGATGGATGAGTAGACCAACAGATGGGCTTCAACATACAATGGCAGATGGCAATCCTTTTGGGAGACTCCGACCTAAGGGGCCCCTCAGGGTCACCACCATGGGTCTGTGCTCTTACCAATCACCAATTCCCATGACCCCAGGTTAGTATGGATAGTAACAGCATCGACACAGCCACCCTTACACTTAGTTCACAAGCCCTTCCATATCCATGCTCTCATCCTGGCCAGAATTCTCCCAACGTTGCCATGAAGAAACTAAGGCCACATAAATGACACAGCTGGTGCTGGAGCCCAACACCCTGGAATCCTCACTGAGTGCTCTTTCCCAATATCTCTTGGGATCAACAAGATCAGGGCCCTCTACTTTGGGGAAAAAATGTGCCCCAGAAGGGCCTGCAGTAGCTATACAGTCTCAAAGGTAGAATGCTGAATATCCTCTCTCCAGGACTCCACCAGGCTGCCTGTGTGAGTACAGAGAGCACAGGCGGTGCCACAGCCCCCTGTCTCAGGAGGGTGACTCAGGGAAAAAACCACTTGAGAAAGACAAGTACCAGAAAGTCAGAAAAAGCATCCCAGAAGAGTAAATGAAACATCTTACACAAGAGCTCCTTTCTTCAGTCTGTGACAAAGCTTTCTCACCATGCGTGGTAAAGGGAGAAGGCTGTGCCCTGTGGCACTCAGGGTGTTCTTTGGCTGCCTCACCAGTTAAGAATCATTTAGAATTCTGCCTTCAGCTAATTCTGCGTAAGTCATGAGGTCAAAACACAACAACAACAACAACAAAAAACAGCCAAAATTTAGGAAGTGCATATGAAGAATACGAAGTTGTTGGAATTATTACAATAATACATTGCTAATATTCTCTGGGGGATATGATACACCAGGCACAGGTAAGTACTTTTCAAGCATGGTGCATCATTTAATCATCTCAACAATCTTGTAACAACCTTCATCCCAAATCAGATTAACTTCATTCCTCCCACACCCTTCTACCTCCCAGTGATGGGAGAGAGGCCTGTACCATCTTCCTCCTCCAGCCCCATAAAGACCCTAAAAGAGATAGCTTTCTCTAACATTGTGAGATAAAATTCAGCCCCATTGAACATTTTTCCAACAAGTGAAAAGGCAATGTTCCAACAAAGCCTTTTCCCAGCTGTGGAGTAGGCCCCCAAGGGTGGCTGCCCAATGCTCCCTTCTCTTGGTCCACCCCCCAATAACAGGAGCAGGGTGTTGGTGGCCATGTCTGAACCACAGAACCTGGCCTAGCGGCCACGACTGTTTGATCTAAGCAGATGCCTGACTGAGACTACACTAAGCATTCTCCTCTCTCAGGAACTAGAAATATGGAACCATGAGTGGGCACCTCTGGTGCCAAGCCCCAAGACCAGTGGAAGCCTGGAGGAGAAACCCAAGGAGCAGACCTGTTCTACCCCTTTCCACGTGTGTAGCGTAACAGCTCCTTCAACTCAATAAGGTGTTGCAGAGTCTGGCCCACACTTACAACTAGTGAGGGAGTTTTCCAAAATACCCAAAACTATACATCATTCCTTCTATCCTCCCTCTCAGCCTAGCCTCACCTGTGTGATCCTGGGAGCTGGGAAGGGCAGGGTACACTTTTGCAGGTGTACCTACCAGGGCCCCTAGGAACACCAGGGCAGCAGAATGGTAGATGAGGAAAGTGAGTGAGTGAGTGAGTGTGTGTGTGTGTGTGTGTGTGTGTGTGTGTGTGTGTGTGTGTGTGTTTCTGTTCCTCCCCTGGGATTATTGAAAAGTCAGTTCTAGGTTTCTTTGGATGAAATGGTACAACACCTTGGGTAACTTTCTGGATAAGAAAGGCCCTGGGCAGTCTGCCAATCACCACGATTAACAGGAGGTTCTCGTTCCTCTCCAGGGAATGGGAAGACACCCAGCTCTCATTCCTGCCCCTCTTCATCAGGCACATTCATCCAGTGCATCCACTACTTTATTCACTCAGGGAAACACTGGTCAAGCACCTACTGTCTGGCAAAGCCAAATACACAACCGTGACAGACACATGCACTTTTATCCCAGGAATGCCAGCTTCTTCACTTCTTAGCTATATGACTTTGGGCAAATCACAGCACTAGGCCTCCATTTCCTCATTTGGGCACAGGGGTAAAAACAGATGAGTTGTGTTCAAAGGGACAATGCATGAAAAGGCTTTAGCACACTGCCTGGCAATGAACGAATGGCAGCTACTCTCATTATCACAGGAGTAGGTTTTCCCATCCATCTTGAACAGTCAGACCTTTTCAGATCCAACCTGGAGACTCCTCCTTCTCTCATGTTTGTATGTGTCCCTCCTAATCAGCTTCAAGATTCCTCCCAAATCCTGCTTCTCTGATGGAGGAAGGGGTTTTTAAAAAGGATTAAGGCTCAAGGGAGTTAGCCTGTGGCTCATATGATCAGGACCTCTGTAGCAGGAGAAAAAAGTCAGAGAGACCTTGAGAGATGTGTGATAAGCTTGGCAAGTCATACTCGGCATAGAGAAGTTGGTGCACTGGGAGCAGGTGTCCCTCTGAAAGGCAGAGCTTCTTAAGTGCAGGCTTCATCTTACATTGATAGACAAGAGTTAGTTATACTTATCCATTCCTTCTAGGGCAACTGGCCCCTCTTAACAGAGGGAGAGAACAGGGAGAAAGAAGAAAGGCCAAAAAACAATATGACATTCCCACAGCTGGACAGGGCAACTATCTCACTGACCAAAGCTCGCAGAAGAGCCTGTAAACTGTTTATGACGGGGCATACAATCCTGACAGTGGGTGTATCAGTCAAGCGAAGCCAACAACGATCAATCCAGAGAGGACAGAAGCCCGGGCCTGGTCAGGCGTGCTGGCCAGGGTTAGAGGGAGGAGACGTGAGGTGGGAAGCCTGGCAGAGTCTACACCCTTAGACACTTCACACAGCAAAACCAGTGCCCTTCTGGTAGATCTGGGCGGCAGGGACAAATGTCTTAACAAGCATCAGATGGGGCTTCCCTGGTGGCGCAGTGGTTAAGAATCTGCCTGTCAATGCAGGGGACTGGGGTTCGAGCCCTGGTCCGGGAAGATCCACATGCCATAGGGCAACGAAGCCCGTGCGCCACAACTACTGAGCCTGCGCTCTGGAGCCCATGAGCCACAACTACTGAAGCCCACGCGCCTAGAGCCCGTGCTCCGCAACAAGGGAAGCCACCACAATGAGAAGCCCACTCACCGCAGTGAAGAGTAGCCCCCACTTGCCGCAACTAGAGAAAGCCCACGTGCAGCAACGAAGACCCAACGAAGCCAAAAATAAGTATATAAATTTATTTTTTTTTTAAAAAAGCATCAGATGGCTCTCCAGGGCATTAAAACCTTTTTCTAGAGCCCTCATTTATACTAAACATAAGGGAAGGCAAGTAGTATGTCCACTGAAAACAGAATCCTCATACACTGCTGTTGGGAATATAAAATGGTGCCACCATCTTGGAAAACAGTCTGGAGCTCCTCAGATGGATAAACAAAGAGTCACCATATGATCCAGCAATTCTACTCCTAGGTACATACCCAAGAGAAATGAAAACACATCCACAAAAAAATTTTAAACACCATGCTAAGTGAAAGAAACCAGTCACAAAGGATCACATATAAGATTCCATTTATATGAAATGTCCACAATAGGCAAATCCATAGAGACAGAATGTAGATTAGTGGCTACTAGGGCTGGAAGGAATGGAGGAATTGGTAGCTAAGAAGTACAGGGTGTTTTTTTTTTTTTTGGCTTAATGAAAATGTTCTAAAACTGATTGTGGTGACAGATGCACAACTCTGAGTATACTAAAAAGCCACTGAATTATATACTTTAAATAGGTAAATTGTATGGTAAGTGATTATATCTCAATTAAGTGATTATCAAAAAAGAAAGAAAAGAAAAGCCAGCTCGAGAGACAGGAGAGGACCAGAGGGTCCTGTTTCTCCCTCTTTCTCATATATCATTCTTGTCATTTATTGGGTGTCTAGTCCATGCTTAGCAGTAGGGATACAGAAAAAGAAAAGACACAGGCCTTGCTTTTGAGGAGTTCCAAGTTAAACAGGCAATTGTTATGGGGCGATGAGCTCTTTAGGGTGGACAGTTACCCAGGAGGGAAGAGAAGGAGCTCTGGAGCCTGGCACATATGGAGAAGTGGAGGTGAAAACACAAACCCAACTCTAGAAAATCAGAGAAGGCCTCGAAGAAGTTAGCCAAGTTTAGTTGGGAGGCATGAGAAGAATATTCCTAGAAGAGCGAGCAGCATTTGTAAAGGCTGTGAGGAAAAGAGAGCATTCAAGGAACTACAAGAAATACAGACTGGGAAAGCCAGAATAAGACATGAAGGTAGATGTGGACCAAAACATGGTCGGGGAGCGGGAGGCTGGGAACTCTGCTAAAATACTCAAGGTTTCATCTTTTATTCAGGAGCCCTTGAGGTTTTAAACAAGAATTATGCTTTGTGCGTCAAGGAGGGATTTGTGCCCTACTCCCCAAATGAGGGCAGCAAGACCAGTTTGGAAGCTGTTGCATGATTCATGTGAGAGACATCGGAGACGAGGCAATGGCATTGGGCAAGCAGAGAAGACCTCCCCGGAAGGGCTAAGGCAAGGATTCCACTTCCCCATTTCATGCCTCACCCGCTCCCTCGGCCTGTGTACTGCACCTGCAAGCAGGCTTTGTGGGGCTTTCAGGAAAGGTACCAGAATCTGGTCTAATCCCCAGGCAAATCCTGTGGTTAAGGCAAGAGCAGCCTTTCCCTGATTGCAACAGGGGACAGATGACCAGCTACAGAAAACCACAGCCCCAACTGTCCAAGTTCTAACAGTCTCTAGAAGATCCACCAAACCACCCCGGCTTCCCTGGATGTCAGGCCCCAGTGTGTACAACAGCACACATATCCCCCGACCATGATGGCTTGGGGGCTGACTATACCAGGCCCCTCCTCCAACAAGAGACACAGCAGCAGTGAGGTTGGAAACATCAACCGGAAGCCCAGAGTCTCAAAGAATCAGAATTTCTATGTGATGGGAGAGACAATTTTGCTCTGTACACATGCCCTGCCCATCACAAAGCCACCCCCGCAATACCGACAGTAACCCACAGGCTCTCAAGCCCACAGATCCAGAGGCAGGTCTGCAGGCAGTGCAAATGTTTGCAGAAATACCCTCTTTCATGCTTTTCTGTGCCCACTCAGACGCCAAAAGGAAAGACCTAGGCCGAATGGGTGGTAGGAAAGCAGAGGAAGCTCTGGCTGGGCAGCCCTGCGGCAGGACTGACCTGCAGGCCTTGGGATGGTAGACAGGCTGGCTGAGAGGTGATCTCCAGAGAATTACTGGGATTATACAAATGCTGAGTTTGTGGAGGGCAAATATCTACTCACCCGTGATTTCACAACAGTTGGGTCTCTGGCTTTGAACCATAATAATATGGTAGCCCTGAGCTTGGACAGGGCCCTCAGTAAAACCTGATCTGAGACTTAAGCTCTTCTCCCAGAAAGTGAAGGAAACGGGCCCTTTCAAGTTCAGGGTGCTGAGGGGGTGGTTCTCTGTTTGCCAAAGTAATTAGTCACAAGAGTGAGCACATCCTTGGCCTCTCCTGGACTAGAACACACATCAGAGCCATAAGGTGCCTTCAGAGAGAACTGAGCTAATAGAACAGCTTAGCAGGGATTCTGGGCAAGGTAAACACAGAGAACAGTTTTAAAACCCCAGCTCAACAGCAGCCACAGCAGGATGCCTGCCTCTCTCCCAGGGCCCAAGGCACTGAGACGATATTTTCTGCAGAAAAACATTTAGAAAATAAAGGCTTCTTTTTCAGAAAGCAATTTGGCCACTTATGTTACGAACCAGAAAAATGTTTAAACCATTTCTGAACCCATAGCCTCATATCTGAAATCTAGCCTGGGGAAATGAATCTAAATGTGGAAGAAGCAAACACAGAAAAAGCTGCAGACTGAAAGATGTTCATTACAGTATTATTTACACTAGTGAGAAAGTGGAAATTATCTAAATGTCTTCTAATATAGGAATGTCTATGTTAATTATGGTAGCACTACATGTTCAACTACTACGAAGGCATGGAAAGTGATGATTATGAAGACTATGAAATAACATGGGAAGATGCTGATGATATAGAATTTAAGAAAAAAAGCAAGATACAAAAGTATATACACATACAGTATGAGCACAACTGTGGCTTGATTTTAAGGCAAAGTCTCTTCGACCTCTGCACAACAGGCTGGCTCCCACCAGCCTCAGCATTTCTGAGTGAGCCCACAGAGGCCATGGCCTTGCCCGGGAGACCCCAGGGCTCGAGATGGCACACTCTCAGGATTATTTACACAGCTTCCCCCTGACCGCAGGGCCTGGGCTCTGGGTTGGATTTGGGGGCACGTGGACATTACCAGGGTGGCAGCAGTGGTGGCAGCAGCAGCAGTCACAGCAGTAGTTAGGTCGGCATTCCTCTCTTTCTTTCTCTCTCTAGGAGGTGAAGGGCACAGAAGAGGAAGTAGGTGGAGAGCAAGAAGCAGATCACAGAGAGGAGGTCCTCCTTCAGCTTGCTTTGCTACAAACAGGATTAACAAATAAAAGCAAAAGGCCCCCACTAGAAGGAAAAAAAAAAGAAAAAGAAAAAAGAGACAAACATGGCTGCAAGGGAGAGATGTAAGAAGGAGAGGCAAACGTCCAGGCTGTGACCACCCTTGTTCCAGGGCAAAGGCAAATTCCTAATAAGCTGTCGTTCCCTGTCACGAAGTCAATGGTGAACAGAGAAAATGACATTTCCCAGAACAATGCCCAGGGAGGCAATTCCCCAGCTCTGTGAGTACCTGTAAGTGCTTCTACACATTCCCCAGGAGACTGGAGCGAGCCACACGACAGAGAGAGGGGAAAACACACAGCAAAGGAAACGACCAATGACTGGGGCAGCACGCAAGCAGTGGTAGGGTACAGATATCCTCAGCAGGGGGTGCTACAGAACAGGACTGGCCTCACCCCTCCCGAGCCCCACCCCTGCACACATCAATCTGGGTGCTGCCAGCTCGGGCAGGAAATGGAAGGCAGGGCGGGGTGATGGTAAATAGACACAGTCAAGATGAAACCAAACCAGGGGGGGGCTCAGGACCAGGCAGCTGCCCTCACGAGCCTGCTTCACTCTAATTCGTCTTGGCTTCATTTAGGAACCAGCTGCCTGGCCCAGTGACGGAGGTAAGCTGCTGAGGGGTGGTGACAGATGCTCACTGAGCGTGCAAAGGGTGGTCTCCAAACCTGCCCACACTTGCTCTCAGACAAGCAGCCTAGAATCCACCTCACGACTGCGCGCAGATGAAAAGGAAGAGGGAAAAAATTCCAAAGCTAGACAGAGACTCCTCAGGTGCGAGCTGGGGCCCCCTTTCAGGCCAGGTTTTACCTGTAAGCATGACAATTGGGCAAGCCTTCCAGGAGGTTCTGAGGCTGCTACTCCAAAGCTGCTGCCCCCCTCTCGTGACCCAGTGGCACTCATGGGGACGTTGCCAAGTGGATGTGGAGCTGTTCCCCAGTGAGGGAAATACACGTGGCAAGGTGAGGCATTCCTTAGGCCTCGGGTGATTTCTGTCCAAATCTTAGCTCTGCCACCCAGCCGTCATGGGACCCCCAGCAAGCTGCTCACCTCCGGAAGCCTTCCCTCAGCAGGGACGGTGGGAGTACCCATTGCCTCACTGAGGGGCTGTTAGGGTCAAAATTCAAAGTGAGACCGTGAAAGAGGTTCAGTCCCAAAGACCACAAAGTTTTATGACCATCAAACACCACAGGGCTTAGAGTAGGTTCTCTGCATTTTTCCTGAAAAGGGAGGTCACCCCTGGCCCACCAGGGACAGGAAGCTTTGGGGAGAGGCCCGGGGGAGGGAGCGGAGGGAGAAGGCTGTGCAGGTTCCCAGGGGTCATGACCTGGCCTGGAGGGGAAAGGAGGCTTCACTTCTAAGAGACACAGACCTCTCCAGAGAACCCAGAGCAAGGGGTCCTGAGAGCCAGTGTAAGTAAAAGGGCAGGAGCCATAGGAAGCAACTCCGTGCTCCAAACCCTGACCCTGCGGTGGACCGTGCATGGAGCTGCGTGGTCAGGGAGACGAGCAAGTCAGACCTGAGGGTCTAGGGGCCTCTGGGCGGGGAGAGCACACACACAGGGAGTGATCCCTCCACTCTCCCCGCCTCACTAGAAAGCACAACGTGGCCTGGGACAGCTCGGATGGAGAAGTCGGCTCCACTCCAGGCCTTCACAGAGCTAATAAGGCTGGGGAGGGCCTCCCACAGTGGCCAGAAAGAGAGCAACCAGGGGAGGGAAGGGGAGGCATGCAGGGGGAAGGTGGACAGTGCAGCATAAGCAAAGGTGCAGGAGGGCAGCTGGGCGTGTCTCGGGGATGGTGGCGAGTCCAGCGTGGCTGTGGCCTAAAGGTGTGAAGGAGGCCTGAGAGGAGGTGGCCAGAGGTCAGTCAGGGTGGGCTGCAGAGGGCCTCCCTCAGATGCCAAGCTCAGGCCTTCAGGCCCTTTAGACCCTCGCCTGTGGACGGCAGGGACATACTGAAGAGTTTAGAGAGGGCATGACACGGCCAGAACTAGAAAAGTTGTAGGCAGCTGAGTGAGATCAGAGGCACCAGGGGATATACAAACAGAATCAGAGAAACAGATCCTGGGCACTGCTTCTGGGGCAAAGGGCTGCCATGGTTATTACAAGCCCACCTGGCCAGCTGGGCCTGCATTCCTCACCCGTTTGTTAATTCCCATGGCAGCCAATCCCACAAACATCCTGTATTTCTTATTTAGGGCTAGTGCTGCCAGGGTGACAACCTGCCTTCCCCTTACCTTTGGTGGTTTTATGGTTTCCTTTCCCAATTAAAGTTTGAAGAAGTGTAGTGTGCACCCCACCTCCCATCTGCTACGACGTCTTGATGTCCTCCTCCGCACCAAGGTCCCAGTGCTGGACCTTGGGCAGGACAGCTGTGCCTCAGAGAAGCACCCTTGGCTCCGAGAGGCTGGACCTGGCAGAACCCTAATGGGATGTTCAGATGCCGGCTGGCTAGGGCAGGAAGAGAGTTGGACACTGAGAACCGAGAGCAACGCTGCTGCTTCTCCAGGTTTACTCAACCGGTAAAGCACACCACCCACCTCTACCCCACTTATTGTGAGCTGGAAGTTGTTACAGTGATTGGAGGGGACTAAACCAAATGAAAGTGGTTAATAGCTTAGCATGGACAGGGTTGGAGCCACAAAAGCCCATGAAAGCTCACCCCTGTGTGTGGAGCTTGAGACACAACCCTTCTCTGAAGAAGCTGGTGGGCTTGCCATGGTCCCTAAGTACACTATATGACCCCACGGGGGCCACACAAGTGGGAGGGAGGGTCTCAATGCTGGTATTGAGTGGGGGTGAAGCAGGAGGCGGGGAGAGAGCAGTAAAGAGTTTATCACCACAGTCCTGGGCAGAGAAAATAGGCAGGAAGAAGGGGATGGGATGGGGCTGGGGGGAGAAGGAACTCAAATGAGCTAATGTTTACCGAGGGTTCACTGTGTGCCAGGTGCGTCAGAGCCCTGTGTGCTAAGGACTAAAACCTTGCCCTCCCACTACTGAGGAAACCGAGGTGTGAAGGACTCAAGCCCAAGGTCACTGAGCTGGCAAGTAGCAGAGCCGGAACCCAGGCAGCCTGAGCCTGGAGCTCACTCCCAGCCCTGCACACCCAGCTTTGAGAAGGAGGGACTAAATGGCCTTGAGGAGGGAGTTAGTGCTGATGCACTGAGAGGGCACTAGGAGACGGGGACTGGGCTCTGAGCTGCAGCCCTACTGTGGCTCATGTGGCTTCCTACCAGTCACTTCCCCTCTCTGAGCCTCAGTTTCCTCACCTGCAAAATAGAACAGTTTTCACACTATCTGGCCTCAGGGGTACACATGAATCCCAGCAAAGTCTGAAGGGGAAGTCAGGGGACAGAGATGGGGACATGGCCCCCACTTCAAGTAGAATAGCACCATTGTGACCCACTGTGGATGGGGGCTGTGGAGGATTTTAAAGCGGCAGGAAGAGGTTTTGTTCTTAAAAACCTGTCTGAGAACCCCTGGACTAGAGGTCTCAGGGTCCCCTCCTATTTTAAGCACTTTCTCATCTTAAATGGGGTATGTGTTGGGGGTGGTGGTGAATGAAGCATCAAAATGACAGCAGGGTGTCTGAGACAGGAAGACGCTGAGTGGCCTATTTGCTCAACAAATGGTACATAAAGCCCAAGCCAGATGCTATGAACTCCCTTTCCCTTACTATAACAGTAAAACAGAGAACACAGGAAGGTCCTAATTTGTAGACGGGGCACGCTCCAAATGTTTCCCCTCCCACCTCTTTCTTTTCAAGGCTTAGGTTTCCTATCATCACTTTATTATGGGTTCTTTATAGATACCATACAAGATATTCTTCACTGGAAAGGTATGGCAGACTTCAAATTTCTTTATGACTTGGTTACCTGGAAGTCAGATAATATTTTCCCAAAGAAATAATCAGGGCAGGGCTGGAGCAGAAGAAATTAGATTAACTGGGGGAGAGGGAGATAAAGAGGAAATTATTCACCGAAGGTGAAAAGTTAACGGAAGAGAAGGAAAAGATGAAGAAGCAAAAAGACACGCACTGGAGCAGGGGTAGGGGGGATGGGGTGGGGGAGAGACGACGACACTGACAAGACTAGAGGAAAAAAAGATGTAAATGTTACAATGCTTGGTGTCAGCTTATTTCTCTTGTAAAAATAAAATACAGTGTGTGTGTGTGTGTGTGTGTGTGTGTGTGTGTGTGCTAGAGGAAAAAAAGATGTAAATGTTACAATGCTTGGTGTCAGCTTATTTCTCTTGTAAAAATAAAATACAGTGTGTGTGTGTGTGTGTGTGTGTGTGTGTGTGTGAAAATAATAATAATAAAGTTAGATGTTGACAAAACTAAATTCTTTTTTTAGGGACGCATGCAGGTTAAAGGAAATGATTGTCAAGAAGTGAGGATGGGGCTTCCCTGGTGGCGCAGTGGTTGAGAGTCCGCCTGCCGATGCA
>NC_041222.1:73679328-73729034 GCF_002837175.3 Physeter macrocephalus
CCGGGAAGATCCCACATGCCACGGAGCGGCTGGGCCCGTGAGCCATGGCCGCTGAGCCTGCGCGTCCGGAGCCTGTGCTCCGCAACGGGAGAGGCCACAACAGTGAGAGGCCCGAGGCCCGCGTACCGCAAAAAAAAAAAAAAAAAAAAAAAAAGTGAGGATGGTGTTTAACCAGGAAGAGGGAAGGAGCTTGTGATGAGAAAAGGATACGGGAGGTTTTTGAGATGCTGACAAGTATCAATACTTTCAGATTAGAGTAGTGGTTATGTAAGTATTCTCTTTTTATTTGTTACATGGACAGTTTTGTTCTGTGCACTTCTCAGTAGGCATATCATATTTTACAATTAAAAACCTGTGTAAAGAAGAAAAAAAAAAGACGTAAATGTTTGAAAAACGAAAAATAAAATACTTCCGATGCTGAGACACATGTGGGAAAAGATAGGAATTGGGGGTGTTTCTCAATATCCTAGGGAAAGTAAGGAGGTGGGAGGGGAGGAGGTGTTAATGTAGGCCTGCTTTCCCCAACATTCAATTCACGGAACACTCTTCGCTTGAGACGGTTCTTGGAAAACGGCTCTCCAGTCAGATGAGCTCAGGAAACACTATGTGCGGAGTCCTTCTGGAGGCTGTAATGTACACCAGTACACTGAAGGCTCTGCAGGAATGAAACCTGCTTCGTGTTGTTCAGTCCAGCATTCCTCAGATGCATCTGGCCTCCGATCTCCATTTCGGAAAGCACACTTTGGAAGAAGCCCCATCTTAGGCAGTGTCCAGTGTTAGCCGGCACAGCAGGGCCACTGGTCCAAGCTGGCTTGCTTAGTTGTTCTGCCAGCCTGGACTGGGGCAGGAAGGAGGAAATAGCTGGTATAGGACGTTTGGAAATCTGTTATTGGAAATGTGGGGAATATCTATATAAACATGTCATAGGAATTTAAGATAGTGGCTAAATTTCACTGGTCCAATATTTGTTTTGACTTTATAATTGAAGGGAAATCTCACATTCACCTAAAATACAAGCTTCCTATACATTCGCATTCTCCCACCGGGCGCCCACACCAAGTCTTCCTTGACCACAGACACCTAAATTCAAAAATTTGGCATCATCACTAACTATCTTTTACACTCTTTACCCAAGTATATATTTTAATCTAGTTTATATGCCATCCAGACCACAGCTGTCTCTCCTCTGCTCAGGCAGATTTGTGGGAGGCCACCAGATGCCTTGATGAATAAGATCTGACACGGTGTCTACAGTGTATCATTCATCAACTGGTAAAACAACTGTCAAAGAGGGAAAGGAGATGCAGCTGGCGTGGCCTGTTCCTAGGAATCTCTGCTGGTTCCTGGTGATTGTGGCTTCCTCTTCCAGGCGCTCACTGCCATTGCTTTAATAACGGCCTCCTGAGTCTTGTCATGGTCAACACGTGCTCACTGGCACCAGACAAGTGTTCCTTGATGGCAGGGTTTTTCTTAAGCAAGTCTTCTGGTCCAAGGAAGGCCCACAAAGTCCCTCAACTTTGATGGAAGCTGTCAACTGCTAGTAATCTTACTACTCAAACTAACTTACTACAAGCAGACCCAGAGTTTATCTTGAAATGAAATGGACACCGGACCTTTTAGAAATGGAAATGCATCCTGTCTCTTCAGATGAATTTCAAGGGAATTTGGTATATAGATAAGTTAGATGTGTTATTCCAGCTGGGAGGTTATAGTCTAAAGATAGGAATTTAGGTAATCAGGATAAACTTGAAATACCAAAGTTATACTCTTGGGAAAAAACAACAACACTGTATGGCATTTAGCTCATCTGCACCAAGATAAGGAGTGGGGTGGTGGTGGTAGTGGAGTTGCAAAACAAAATGCCAGATGTCTAAAAAAATCACTTCCATTCCTTCACCCCTCATTACTCACATATTTGAGTACACAAGCACGCACATGCGTGCACACGCACACACACACGCACGCACAACATGCACACACGTGTACACTCCTTCCCTCCCTCCCTCCATCTTCCCAGACCTCACCTGGTTGATAACATAGATGCCATAGTCCAACTGCTGACGCTGTAGGATTGGGTGCAAATAATACAGCCAGTACTTGAGGTGTTCCTGCCGGTTGCGGAAAGGAATGATGATGGCCACCTTGTGAGGAGAGATGCAGTCCTTGGGGGTATAGCGACCACCCACCTTCACCTTCGGGTTCTGTTCCTCCACAAGCTTCAGGTCCACAGGTATGTTAAACTCAATCAGCATGGGGCCGACTAGAGAGGTGGAGGGAAGGAGAAGATATCAGGCCACAGGACTCTGCAGGTGGCCAGGCCGCTACCGCTGGAAGCATCTCCTCCTGGGAGGCAGTGTGGCTGTGGAAAAGGCACTCAGGCCCAGCACTGGGTACCATGTCCAGAACTAGCGTGACTGACCATCCCAGGAAACCCTTCAGTATCAGGCAAACCCAGACAGCTGGTCACCCTCTGAAGCACTTCACCTTCCTAGGACCCACTCCTCTCAGACTCTATGTTGCTCAACTGAAAAATGGAAATGGAGTAATTCCTGCTCAGACTTCCTGACAAGCTGTTGTAAGGATCAGAGAGCATGGCTGAGAAAGCACTTTCTCAGAAATCCTGAGGTTGAAACTCTGCCACCTCCCAGCTGTGTGGCCTTGGACAAATGACTTACATCATCTCTCTGAACCTAACCTAGTCGGGGAAAAGTGGGCATGTGTGTTGGGGAGGTCCCTGTGGAGGAAATGAGCCTGAAATTACAAGGTGACAGAGAGTGGCATGAGTAACCCATGTCTCAGGAACGGAAGTGATACACAGATGAAACAAACTCGACGGGGAGGGACTGAAGGAACGAAGGGGAAGCAGAGAGACGAAACAAACATCAAAGAAGAATGCTTAGAATAAGCAGGGGATGAAGAAGGGAGGAAGAGTCAGGGGCAACTCCAAAGTTTCTGGCCTAGAAGAACATGGCTCCAAATGAGAGAGCTAAGTTAGTAAGAGAGCTCTGGGCTCAGAAGACAAATTGATGAGACGTGGATGGCGGCTTGTGAGGTAGCGGCAGGTTAGGAGTAGAGGAAAAGGCAAGGGTGAAGATCCAGATACAGGAATGAAAGTCCCCGTCTCCTAAGTAGAAACAGGTGGACCTCACTCCTCCACGTCTGACGACCACCCCTGCCACAGCACACATGGGGAGGGTAGGAGAAAGAGGACTAGCCCAGGGACACACAGGGAACACTTGAACCCAGTATTCCCTGTAGGCCAGACTTTCTCAAAGTGGGTTCCAGGAAACACTAGTCCCAGTGAGATGCTCAATGGAAGAACACGTCCCCTGGTCAAATAAGTCTGGGAAAGCTGCGTACTAAATCTTGCTTCTCGAAAGTCATAATGCATACCAAAAGCTCTGAGAAGCGGTGCAGTCAAGAAGTTCACTTTATCTATCCCACCATGTCCTAAACTTATTTGGCCATAGAATCATTTTATCAGGGAACGTACTTTAGGAACCGTTACTCTAGCATAAACAGCTTTACCCATGGAGTAAACTATCCACAGAAACAAAGGAAGGAACCTAAACACTACAGAACAGAAGCCAGACCCAGACCACAAATTCAGAGCAAGTTCACCTGAAACATGCTGCTGAGAACCACCCAGGGTCCAGTGTGCAGCCCTCTGTCGCCCGGTTTGTTTGTCAATAGTATGTAGCTCTCCAAGCACCTCTTGTCTTCAGGGATCACTCACCCTCCTGAAATGAGGCAGCCCGAGAAAAGGAAGCTGTGACTCTCACTCCTCTTGCCTGTCAGCAGGTATGGACCTGCATCTCCTCCTCCTCTCCCCTCTCCTGGATCCCCAGGACTCCTCACACCTTCCCTCCCTCTGACGCTGACCCAGTTCTATCATCACAGCACCGGCTCCCATTAGTTCATTTTCTTCTGAGACACAGCTCTGATCCTATCACTTTCCTGCTAAAACCCTCCGATGGCTCTAAGGCTATAAGCCTTGGACAAGGTAGGGCTAAGCCTCTTAGCTTGGCAACAAGGCCCTTCAGTCTCAGCTCTACCCCCCTTCCCGTTCCTATAAGCTGTGCCTATGCCCACACTTTGCCCTTTGCCAGAAACGCTCTTCCCTCTTTCCTCTAACGTCATTGAGCGACTAGGATCTTAAAATCGAAGCCCCAGTCTGTCCTTGTCCCTTTGCTCTCCTCATTCCCAAGAGCTCAGACGGCAGACCCCGTGCGGCAGGAAGGGGGTCTTCAGGGATCAGAAGCCCTAGTCTCTGCCTGACCGTGCACCTCAGTCTCTGGAGGAGCAGAGGCCTCACAGATCAGTCCCTCACATGACTGCCTGCTGACCCAGCTCCAACCTCCCAGGGTGCCCTCAGGTGAGTAGGTACTATGTCCCAGAACTAAGTAAGGGGTCGGCCTGGCCATTGCCTCTACAGAAAAATGTGAGGAGTGTGAACACATTCTATCATCAGAATCATGTGAAGTAATTAGTAAAAATATGGAATCTCAGGTCTCTCCCCTAGAGAACCTGACTCGGTAGATCTTGGGAAGGACCCACGTAAATAACAAGGGATTCTTACTGGGCAAGACGGGCAGAGGGGAGCCGGACCACCCACCTTCACAAGCCTTGGGGCTTTCATGGAGGTAGCTCTTTCCCACAGGGTCCAGCAGGCCTGGGTTGCTCTATTCCCCAACCCTGGGCAAAGCCTTCTGGGAGACCCTGCTGCACAGGGCACTTGTGAAAAACATGAAAAGAAGATCTGTCATTGGGCTCTTCTCACTTCAAAAGGCCCCACGACACCTGCACCCCATCCCCAGCGTGCCCCACCTTTGGTTCTGAAGATGCTGCTAAACATAACTCCATTTTGGGGAACCCAAGAGGCATCTGGACTGTCACGCTACCAAACTTCTCAGAACTTCTGAAACCAACCCAGAAAACAGGAATTCACACTTGGTCTGCCCACCCTCCCTGGAGCAGACACCTGCAGGCTAGAAGCGTCTTAATTTCGCCCCTTCAGCAGTTCCAGAAAGATGGTCCTGAGGTAGAGTTTCCTGGTCAGGAGAAAGGCTGCCTGCATCCTAGTTCAGCTCTACAAGTGACTTGGATGATCTTTGGGCGACTACCAGCCACTCTCAGGATACTGGCTTCCATTTGTAAACTACAGGGATTGGAACTCACATGAACACTTATTTAACCTCACCACCACCACCACCACCACCACCTATGGCCAATCCGCTTCTGCTCCAGAGTTCCTTCAGCAACTGATAACACTGTCTACCCAATTATGGGAGCTGATAAACCTGGGTGGTCCATCTTCCATCCCCCTCCTCTTCCTTCAGCCCCCACATAGGGGTTAACAGCATGTGACCGTCCATCCACGGGAGCCTACTCAACCATCAAGCCAGAGTCTTTTCTGAAGAGTTTGTTTAACGTAAACGTTTTCTGTGGAGTGTCAAGGCCACTTTCAATTCGTTTCAATCAATACTTTCTGGACACCTACTGTGTGCCAGGTCAGGGAGGTGGGAGGTGATGGGATGGACAGGACAGTTCCTGACTTCAAGGAGCCCCCTGCTGAGCGTGGCAGGACCCACGTGAAAACTACCCTGGTTCAAGGCGTCCGAGGGACTTGCTGCCCCAGTGGCTCCATGCAGAGCTTGATGACCGAACAGCCTCTTTCTCACTCCCCTACTCCTCCCCGTGCCCTCTCACAACCCTGCCCTGTCTCCCACACATCTAGAGCACCCTGACCCCCATCTTGCCCTTCTTGCCCAATCTGGCAATTCTTTTCCCTGCCTTCTCTCCTTGAAGCTGCCACCGCTCTGAGAACCTCCCCCCAGTTCACACCCCTGAGATGGGTCAGTGCTTGGCAGCCGTGGTGGCTCCAGACCCGGAGCTGAATGCTTTCCTGGGGCCGCCGCTAGCCGGGAGGCCTCCCTGCATGCCCGGCACACCTCCTGCCATGCGGCAGGGGACGACCTTCGTGGCACACCTGGCTTTGCCCTAATTAGAAAGTCCAAAAAGCTCAGACTCCAAGAGGGCACTGACCAGCTCTGCCTAGAACCACAAAGACCTGCCAGCAGGTCTCAGAGCCACCGCGGGGGTCTCGGGAGAGGCGTGGGGGAGGAAGCGGAGGGCTGAGGCTTCCTGACGGTCCTCGGGCCGAGCCAAGGCCCCCTTGCTGTGCAGCGCGTGGCTCATGCTACCACAAGCCCTCGGCCCTGCTGGGCCGGCTTGTGTGTTTTCTTGGCTCTAAGAGCTGGGAAGCAGGGTTACGTAAGCAGATGAGCAGATGTGAGCCTGTCCTCGGCTCCCCCCACTAAAGCCCTGCCACGTGGGCCTCTCAGCTGGGAGTCTAGGTCACAGCCTTGCATGTAAGTCGCTCAATAACTTCAGTGTGTGAACTCAACTCAGACAGATTCCACTGCTCCCTCGCCAAGCACGGCAAACTCAAACACACATATGCCCCTCCATCAAAAGCCCTGTGAATCCAGAGCCAGCCCAGCACAGACTCCCCGCCTCACTTCCATGCTGGCTGAACCACTCGTTCATTCCTCTAGCCTCAGCCAAAGAGGCTGGAACATCTAGCCACTGCTTCCCAACTGACCAGCCAATGGGTCAAGAGAGTCCTTGGCCTGATGTGGAGTGGTGACAATGTTTCATGAGCCTGAGACAAAATGGTCAAAGATAATGTAAGTGGTCCTTCATTTAAGCTCAATGTAATCAATGTATCAGAATGCCCATTCTTCCAAGATGAAGTGCTTCTTACTCTTTAAATGTTAAAATCCCCTTTCTTTTATGAAATGATCACAGTGGATTTTGATGCTGGATTGATCTTTTTAAATTTAATTTTTTTAAAAAACCCTTACTTGCAGCCATGGGTCAGGCCTCCAAGTTTTAAAAAAATTTTTTTCTTGAGCAGTGAAATTCACTGATTTGGGAACTAGACAACGCCCAGAGCTTTGTGGTTCAACAAGCTGAGATGCTGGAATCTCTTCCTTGGTCAAGCCTCAGACCTCACAGTATGGCACAGCCCCCCTTCAAGCCATCCCTCCCACTACCCAACCCTCAGCCCCACTACAGTGTTGTTCCTCAGGCTCTTGTGGGTGAGCCATTTTTCTCTGTACCAGTCTTCCGACGGCCAGATGTATGCTGGAAGCCAAGCCAGGCACTACTAAATCCCCAGGCTTGGGAATGATAGTTGTCTGCAGTGGTCCCACCAACTCACGATGCCCCTTGTAACCCCTTACACTAAAAATAAGAAGCACCATCTACTGCATGGGGCTCATCCCAAATCTTCTCCCTAGTCCTTCAGGGAAGAGAAGCTCTCCAGAATTCTCCAAGGACTTCCTTATCACCAATCCAACAGCTGCCTGGCCTCAGCTCAAACATCACCTCCCCTAGGAAGCCTTCTCAGACTACTCAAGGTTGGTTCTTACTCTTCCTCCGCCTTCTTTAAACACTCACAGCACCACATCCATTCAACCATGCACCTGGTTAGCACACACCACATGCCAGTTGGTGCCAGACATGCAGTAGTGGGGCTGGGTTAAGAAGAGGTCTTTGCCCTTGGCAGGGGGGAGACCAGCAAAGCAAACAATGATGGTGAGGGTGACAGTGGTGCGAACAGCTGAAATGGCACAAAGGAAGGGGAGTCAACTCCGGGGAGTCAAGGAAAGCTTTGCAGAGAAGCAGCTGACTCCACTGGGCCCCTCAGCTCCTCTCTGGGAGAAGAGTTGTGAGTGTCCACTTGGCTGCCATGGACACGGAGTACGCCAACAAATCTGAGCTGAGTGAATGGTGCACAGCTATTCTCCCTGCGACCAACGCAAGCAACCAAGAGGATTTCAATGAACCTTGAGAAAACCTGATGGAGGAGCAGGGGACAGAGAGCCACCAGATGGGACTGCTCAAGGCTCATGTTAACCATGTCTTATTGGGTTTTAAAATCTAAATCACAAAGGCTTCAAAAGTACTGGAAATGATTTATTTCTTAAACCAGATGTTCAGAGTATTTTTCTTTATACCTTTCGGTATATCTTTAAAATTGAACAATAAATATTTAAAAATATAACCCAAGGACAACAATTGTGACCCCTCCTTCATCCCTTTCTCAATAAAGAAATGTCTTCCAAAATAAAGACTTCAAAACATACAACTCCATGACCAGAAAACAGGAATAATCTATTCCAAAGGCTGACTTGATATGTCTTGGGCACAGTGCGTGCAGAATATAAATTTCAACACCCACTGTTCTTTCTGCCATCTCACCATCCAAGCCACGATTAGACCCTGGGAGGAAAAACACTTTTTCAACAGGAAGCAGAGCACATTTGTGGTCTCAGAACCCTGCATTTGGGGGCACAGAGAAAAACAAAATATTTGCTCAAAAAATAAAAGAGCCTGCCAGAGGAAGTCTGCAGAGCAGAGCCCAGGTGGCCAAGGGGAAGCTGGACCAATCGGGCATTAGTGGGGCCAGCTGCTCCTCCGTCCATCTCGGTGCTGAGGAGCGGCCCTGCCGTGTGCCTGAGCTGCCACACTATGTAGGTCTTCCAAAATATGACCTGCAAGGGACCTGGCGAGGAATGAACCTCAGGGGAACCGCCTCTTCTTGTGCACTGCTCTCTCTCCCATTAAATTCTCACCCAGCCTTCAAACAAGGGCCAAGCACCCTCACTCGCGTTATTGCATTTGCTTTCAAGATACTGTTGAGGCTTCCATCTATTGCAGAGGTTCTCAAATTGTGGAGTACACAAAGAATCATCTGGGGAAGCGTGTAAAACTGCAGATTCTTGGATCCTCCTCCCCAGAGCTTTTGATGTGCTAATTCTGGGGCTGGGGTCCCGGACTCTGCCTTTTTACAAGTACTCTATGTAGCTTTAATGCAGGTCCCTAGAGTATATTTTGGGAAACGCTGGTTTACAGGCTCACCTGCTCACCACCACCTCCCTCCCACCCCCACGAAGCTCTTTAAGAGTGAGACACCAAGAAGAACAACTTACTGTGTATGGCCGCTCTCTGACAATGTTTCACTTTTGGCTTTTGCAAAGGGACAGACGTAATAGCTATTCTGGGCTGCAGCACCTGAATATCTACATTTTAACTCTTCCCGAATCTTAACTTTTTAAGCCACGTTTTCTCTTTCTCTTTTTTTTTTTTTTTTTTTTTTGCGGTACGGGCCTCTCACTGTTGTGGCCTCTCCCGTTGCGTCCGGACGCGCAGGCTTAGCGGCCATGGCTCACGGGCCCAGCCGCTCCGCGGCATGTGGGGTCTTCTCGGACCGGGGCACAAACCCGTGTCCCCTGCATCGGCAGGTGGACTCTCAACCACTGCGCCACCAGGGAAGCCCTTCTCTTTCTCTTGTTTTAATTTATTTATGTTGACCCTTGTTATGGTGTGTATTCTTATAAGTTACCTCAAAAACCTTTGTGAAGTAGGTAAGGGAATAGTCCTTCAAAGTTCAAACTTTGAACTTCAAAGCTTTCCCCAACTCCCTCAGGCCAACTGGTCCCTGCTCCAGATGCCTACAAACACCCTTTACGTACCAACATCACAACCTTCATAAGCACGCATCCAAGCCCCGCCCCGGGGAGAGGGTGCCAGTCTACCTCCCTGCTTCTTCCAGCAGACCCTCATCTCCTTGAGGGCAGGAGTTGTACACCATTCCTTTTTGTACTTGGGACAGTTTCTGGCAGAACAGGCTGCACAAACGTGTGGTGACCCCACAGCACTTATTCACTACGAGGTAAGAATGTGAACTAGCAGAGTAGGGAACCATCTTGCCTACGTGATGCTTGAGAATCTAGATTGCTGTCCTAAGCACACACCTACACCCAAGGCGACCAAGGGCAAGAACACTCTCCTTTCCGGGCTCCAAAGATGCCTTTGGTTTCCAGGTATAGTACCTGATTCATGATCTACAGGCACATCCCCTGCCCTCAATTTTAAATGAGTTTCCTCCAGATTCTAGACCTATAATTTGAGACTGTGCGGCAGTGGACAGCCTAACCTCCTAATGAAAATGTTGCTATTTCCTCACCTAAACCTCACACTGCCACAGCAAACAGGCATTTCACCAAATACCACTTGTTCCTTGAAAGAATAACCCCAAAGCTCAAAGTCTAATATGGGTCATTAAGATCACCAGAAAAGCCTTGGTTGGGTGGTCACTCAGTCCAGGATCCTGTTACCAAGGGTACCAAGGCCTAAACCTAAGGGAGCAAAGTCAAGGTCAGATTCCATCACCTCGAAGGGTCAGGATCCACCTTGAAACAGACCTGTGGATAATCCTGGCAGACCAGGGCTGGAGGGCCCTCGAGAATTATATTTCAACCCCAGCGTTACACATAAGGGAAACTGAAGGCCAGAGAGACTAACAGGCTTCCTCAGGGACACTCTTGGATTTGCAAAAAAGCCGTCCTTATCTTTTCCTTATTAATCCTTTAGGGTTCTGATGTTCATGGATGCATCTACACAGCAGACAACAGATTACAGCTCACGTGCCCCTCTACTCCCCCTCCACTGTGCCCATGGGGATTCTGTCTCAGAATCCTAGGGTTCAGAATCCGTGGGGCTTGCAGCAAGCCACCAACTGATCCAAGGAGCCTAAAAGTGAACCTGATGTGACATCACTCATCTAAACCCTTCTCAAGTGCATTTCTATACATACATGGTCATGGCTCAGAATTCAAGGGGCAGTAGAAACAAGGATAAAGCACTGGGAAACCCTGGGAGACCCCAGAACTCGGGGCATAACAGTACACGTCTGTCCTGGGGTGACCCAAGGAGGTTTCCACCAGCAGTGGAACCACAGAGATGCAAGGCCTGAGGTCAAGAAGCAGTGCCCAGGGATCAAGTCTTTTAAAGCCCAGTAAACAGGCTTCCCAGTGTTTGTCCCCTGGGGAAAAACTGTCCCAGGAGGAATTTCTGCTTTGTTTGGTTCCGGCCCAAACGCAGATTTCCTCCTCACCCAGCACTTCTCCTGACTGGCTGCCCTCCCTCCACTGGAATTTGTGAAAACTGCGCCAGCCCACAGTTATCACTACCAGGAAAGGCTCGGGAGGCTAACTTGCCTGGAAATTAGCCCCAGGATGATCGTGCTGTATCTCTCGCCCCTTAGAACTAGAGCACTTCTGGAAAGGATGATTTGGGCTTCTCAGGAAGGATCAGATGATACAGGCCTGGGCGTTATTTTAAGACCTTCCTCTGCAGGCTGAGGCAGCCTCCCAGTCTCCTCCAGGTCCTGCACTCTCAGCCTGGGGTCAGTCACCAGCAGGTAGGCCCCGGGCCTGCCAGGACCAGGATGGCCAGAGCCACATTTACCTCCATTCCTTTCTTTCTTTATTTATTTTTTTTTCTGCGGTACGCGGGTCTCTCGCTGTTGTGGCCTCTCCTGTTGCGGAGCACAGGCTCCGGACGCGCAGGCTCAGTGGCCACGGCTCACGGGCCCAGCCACTCCGCGGCATGTGGGATCTTCCCGGACCGGGGCACGAACCCGTGTCCCCTGCATCGGCAGGCGGATTCTCAACCACTGTGCCACTAGGGAAGCCCCTCCATTCCTTTCTTGATTACTTTCCCCTCCTCAGGATGCTGCGGGAGAACACTTTGCTCTGCACCTTCTTAGGCCATTTGTTAGAAAAGATGTAGAAATTTGACACACAGTTCTATAGGAACCAAATGAAATTTGCAAGGGAAGCAGCATGGTAGGAAAGGTCACAGACCAGGATTCAAATCCCGGCTCCACCTCTGAAAAGCCACAGGCACGTTTCATAACCTCTAAACCTTTTCTGTAATATAGCACAGTGCCTAACGCACAGTAGGTCTACAACATGTATTTGCTGAATAAATATATGAATAATACTTGCGTGCGGGCCTTACACTCTAAGAGGCAAAGTCATTCTTAATAGAATTTAATAGAGGCTAAAAGTCATAAGACAGACTGCTGAGCAGAATCAGCAGAGTTAAATTATACCAGCACATTTAAAATGCGGAGGGACTAAGGGTATTAACATAGTTACAGAAAAAGAGCACTGGTGAGAGAATGCACAAAACAATGGGGAAAAAAGTCTTCTGTTCAAACAAAAGATAGCATGGGCAAAGCAAACAGAGAGCAGACAGATTGAGAGAAGAGGTCTGCAGTGTCTGAGACCCGCAAGGGATTAGTATTCAGGATGTATAAGGAAACCTTCCATGTCATCAAGAAAAATATGAGTCCCTGTGAAAAAACAGCCAAAGAATTATTATGAATAAGCAATTTACCAAAGAAGAATCCCAAAGGCCATCAAGCATATGAAAAGATGTTCCAGCTCATCTGAAATCAGAGAAAACCAAGTTAAGACAAGAGCTTACCCAGGGACTTTCCTGGTGGTCCAGTGGTTAAGAATCTGCCTTCCCATGCAGGGAACACAGGTTCAATCCCTGGTCGGGGAACTAAGATCCCACATGCCGCTGGGCAACTAAACCCGCGCACTCTAGAGCCCGCGTGCCACAACTAGAGAGAGAGGCCCACGCACCGCAATGAAAGATCCCGCGTGCTGCAACTAAGACTCAACGCAGTCAAGTAAATTAATGAATTAATTTTTTTTTAAAAAAAGAGCTCACCCATTGTATCTACGCGTTTGGCAAAAATTAGGAAGCTGGTTAATGCCAAGTATTTGTAGAGTCGCTCTTGCTCTGCTGGTGGAAACATAAATGGGGGCAGCCATTCTGGACCCATATCTGGCACCCTTGAAGCAGCATAAATACACACATAGGTCCATAAAGGACATGTAGAAGGCCGTTCCTTACAGCATTATGTGTGAAGGCAGTGTTGAAGGCAGTGTGGGAGTCTACCATTAATGGAGAGAGAAAATTGGGATGAACGCCACAGACACTAGATTACACACGGCAATGTGGATGGACCTTATAATCAAGGGTGAGCATCTGGAGCCCAGCTCTTAGTTTCTAAATACCATTATCTACTAAAAAGAAATAGTGCTCATTGGAGAAGTGGCTGATTCCAGGGCTGGGTCAGAGAATTAACAAGAGGAGCCTGGAACATCTTGATTTGCCTAAAAGAAAGGAAATGCTCAAAGAATGAAGGGATATGTCAAAATGACACAGAAGCCAGCTCGAAGGGGATCTCATTGGCCAAAGCTGGGACAGTCTAAGCACCAAAATAAATAATGTTAGTAAAGGATTATGAACTATTGAATAAAGTAAGAATCCATAACTCTGTACTAATATATGAAAATAGGGAAATGGGAAAACTCTTCCTCACAGGAAAATGCCAACTAATAAATGTAGAAGCAATGATAGATCACCAACCACCATAATAATAATAATTCAGGTAAGAATCATCAATAGGCACTAAAAACCAATGGATGAAAGTTTGAGGAATAACAAGGTATTTACATAATCTCAAAGTAAATGCCCATAAGACACATTTTAATTAAAAGGGGTAAAATAGCAAACTTGATAATGGAGAAACAGCAGGCACCACCATAATGAAATGATCAAAGTTCACATGGCCAGTAAGGAATGAATTAACAGCATGTGCCTCCAGATATCATGTACCGAGAAAAACTCAGCATCGTTCACTGGTATTCTTATTCAAGGCATAACCTGAACCTCATCACAAGGAAACATCAGACAGACTCAAATTGAGGGGCCTTTACAAAACAACTGGCCTGCACTCTTCAATACCGTCAGTGTCGTGTAATACAAAGAAGTGTCAGGGGCTTCCCTGGTGGCACAGTGGTTGAGAGTCCACCTGCCGATGCAGGGGACACAGGTTCGTGCCCCGGTCCGGGAAGGTCCCACATGCCGTGGAGCAGCTAGGCCCGTGAGCCATGGCCGCTGAGCCTGTGCGTCTGGAGCCTGTGCTCCGCAACGGGAGAGGCCACAACAGTGAGAGGCCCGCGTACCACACACACACACAAAAAAAAGTGTCAGGCATTGTTCCAGATTAAGAGCCGAAAGAGACATGATGACTGAATAAAATGCGTGCTCTTCAATTTTCTTTTACTACAAGGACATTCTTGGGACAACTGACCAAATCTTCGTAAGGTCTGTAGATGAGATAATAGAAAATTTTCAATGTTGATTTCCTGATTTGATCATTATACTATGGTTATATAAAAAATCCTTGTTTTTAGGAAATACATACTGATTAATTAGGGGTAAAGGGGCATGAGGTGGAATATCACACAGGCACAACCATGGAGAGAGAGAAGAAAAAGCAAATATAGTAAAATGTTAACATCTGGGGAATTTAGGGGGATCCAGAGGATATCTAGAAACTCTTTGTATAATTCTAGCAACTTTTCTGTAAGTTTGCAGTTATGTCAAATTTTTAAAAATTGAAAAAAAAAGAAAAAGCAGATCTGGGTTAAAAAAAATAGAATCAAAATGAGCTATAAAAAATACCATTTACATAAGTTAAAAATACACATATACATTTACTGTATGATCCATTTATATGGCCTTCTCAAAAAGACAAAACAACAGTAATGATCAGTGGTTAACAGGGGTGAAGGGTGAGAGTTAAATGTGACTACAGGGGGATTTTGGGGGGTGACAGAACTATTTTGCATCTGGGTTGTGGTGGTAGTTTTATATATATGTATATATACACACATATATATAAATTCATAGAACTATAAACCAAAAAAGGGCCAATTTTACTGTATGTTAATCTAAAAAATTGAATTTAAATTAAAAATTGCATATATATGAAGCAGTGGCTCCCATTTAGCAAGAGCAAAAACAGATACACATTAAACACTTTAGAATCGCTGCCCATGGTGAGGTTGGGAAATGGAAGTGGGAATGAGGATAAAATAAAACAAGCAAATAAGGCAAGAGAGTCCTTGATGATAATAGGCTATGAAATAAAAAGTTGGATGGCTGGATGGAAAGGAAGAAAAGAAGGAAGAAAGTACACAAGGAAATAAATAGCGGAGTGGTGGAGGCTGGAGCTGGATGTGTCCTTCCAGGGCTGTACAAGGGAGAAAGGAACCCTGGCCTCTGGACCAGACCAAGGTCCCTGAAGGAGTTCTGCAACACTGTGGGGATGTGTTCATCAGCCTGACAGCCTGACACCATCCAACATTAGAGTACAACTCACCTCCCTGCTGTGACTTCTGACTTAGCAGCTGCCTGATTATACTATGGCTTCCCTTATAGTGCTGCCAGCAGCCAGAGAATTCTAAGCCACCTGACAGTTCCAATCTTGCAGTAGTGCAGAGATTTAGCATTCCAGCATGTAAATAAGTTTTATTACTGAGTCAGCTGACCCTCTGATCAGTTTTGGAGCCCTGACTGCATTTCTGGGTCTGCAATGCTGGTTCCAAGAACATCCTTCTCTCTCCCACTTAGAACCAGGTCTCGGACTGTGGAAAGCCTGCTGCCCTATGGGCCACCTGGGCAGTCAGCCAGTCATGCACTCCTAGCAACACCTCTCTGGCATCAAGACCTCTTTAAATGCAGCCAGTTCCAATTTCTTCCTCTAAGGAGTGGAGATAATAATGTGTTCTCTTTACATGGTAAATGAGATAACACATATACATTCCTATCACAGTGCTTAGCACTAACAGATGTTCAATAAGCATTACTTCGTACTAATAGATGTTCAATAAATACTACTCCGCCTTCTCCCCTGACTCCCTAGAACTTCAAAGCCTACAGATTATTACAACTCTATAATCACAAGCAGCTAAAATTTCACATTTCTATTCTAAGCCACCAGCATAAGTGATAGATTTGGAAAAAGAGTCCGGGACCTCAAAGGGTCCTGTGGGTATAATACAAGGCTTCTTACAACATATGAGGGTTGAACAGTGATTCTGTTCATCTTTTACTCTCAGGGACAAGTACTAAAATGTTACAGAACCAGCTTAGAAAAGAATACAGGGCTTTCCTGGTAGCACAGTGGTTAAGAATCCGCCTGCCAACACAGGGGACACGGGTTACTTCGTACTAATAGATGTTCAATAAATACTACTCCGCCTTCTCCCCTGACTCCCTAGAACTTCAAAGCCTACAGATTATTACAACTCTATAATCACAAGCAGCTAAAATTTCACATTTCTATTCTAAGCCACCAGCATAAGTGATAGATTTGGAAAAAGAGTCCGGGACCTCAAAGGGTCCTGTGGGTATAATACAAGGCTTCTTACAACATATGAGGGTTGAACAGTGATTCTGTTCATCTTTTACTCTCAGGGACAAGTACTAAAATGTTAAAGAACCAGCTTAGAAAAGAATACAGGGCTTTCCTGGTAGCACAGTGGTTAAGAATCCGCCTGCCAACACAGGGGACACGGGTTCGAGCCCTGGTCCAGGAAGATCCCACATGCCGCGAAGCAACTAAGCCCGTGCGCCATAACTACTGAGCCTGCGCTCTAGAACCCAAGGGCCACAACTACTGAAGCCCGCACGCTTAGAGCCCGTGCTCCACAACAAGAGAAGCTACCACGATGAGAAGCCCGCACACCACAACAAAGAGTAGCCCCTGCTCACCGCAACTAGAGAAAGCCTGCGTGCAGCAACGAAGACCCAACGCAGCCAAAAATAAATAAATGAATTTTTTTAAAAAAAGAAAAGAATACAAAAGAAAATTTTTACAATCTTGGGATGATGAAGACCTTCCTAAGTGCAAAACAACCTGAAGTCATAAAGGAAAAGGCAGACTTAAATACATAAAACTTTTGTATGATCAAAGATACCAGAGGTAAAATTAAAAGACATGTGACACATGGAGATCATATTTGCAAATTACATATAATAAAGCAGTAATATCCATAGTATTAAAAACTCCTATAAACTTATTTCAAAAACTAATAGAAAAATGGGTAAAAATATTAACAAGTAATTTACAGAAGAAATACGAATGGCCAACTAACACATGAAATTGGCTCAACACCATCAGTAATCAGAGAAACAAACTAAAACAAGATACCACATTTGACCATCATATTGACAAATGTAAAAAGACTGATAACATCCTGTGTGGGAAACAGGCACCTCTCATACACTGCTGATGAGGCTAAATTGGAGGGCAATTTGACAGTATGCATTAAAATGTTAAAAGTATGTGATCTTTAGATCCCAAATCAATAACCTAACCTTCCACCTTAAAAAGGGTTTTAAGAAAAAGAAAAGCAAGCTACACCCAAAGCTAAAGCAAAACAGAAGGAAGAAGATAATAAAGATTAGAGCAGAAATTAATGAAATAGAGAACAGAAAAACAATAGAGAAAATCCATGACCCCAAAGTTGGTTCTTTGAAAAGATCAACAAAAATGCCATACTTTTGGCTAGACTGACCAAGTAAAAAAAAAGAGAGAAGACCAAATTATTAAAGTTGGGAATGAAAGCAGAAATATTCCTAACAACCTTAGAGTAATAAAAAGGATTAGAGGGAATACTATGAACAACTGTATGCCAACAAATTAGATGACTTAGATGAAGTAGACAAATTTCTAGGAAGACACAAACTACCAAAACTGACTTAAGCATAAAAAGAAAATCTGAATAGACCTATAACAAATAAAGAAATTGAATCAGTAATCAAAAAGCTTCCCACAAATAAAAGCCCAGGCCCAGATGGTCTCACTAGTGAATTCTACCAGAAATTTAAAGAAGAATTAATTCAACCCTCACAAACTCTCCCCAAAACTGAAAAGGAGGGAACACATCACTACTTATTCTGTGAGGCTGTGTTACCTTGATACCAAATGCAGACAAAGACATCATGAGAAGGATGAGAAGGAAAACTACAGATTTATTTGCCAATTATACCTCAATAAAGCTGGAAAAAAATCCCTGTAGATCAATGTCTCTTATGAATAAGAATCCTCAACAAAAATATTAGTAAACTGAAGCAAGCAGCATATAAAAAGGATGACACACCACAACCAAGTGAGATTTATCCCAGGGATTCAAGTTTGATTTATACCTGAAAAACACCGTATCAATAGAATGACAAATGACAAAAACCACATGACCATCTCAACAGACACAGAAAAGCATTTGATAAAACACATCAACACCTATTCATGATAAAAAACACTCAACAAACTAGGAACAGAAGGGAACTTCCTCACCTGATAAAGAGCATCTGCAAAAATCCCACTGCTGGGCTTCCCTGGTGGTGCAGTGGTTGAGAGTCCGCCTGCCAATGCGGCGGATGCGGGTTCGTGCCTCGGTCCGGGAGGATCCCGCATGCCGCGGAGCGGCTGGGCCCGTGAGCCACGGCCGCTGGCCCTCCACGTCCGGAGCCTGTGCTCCGCAGCGGGAGAGGCCACAACAGTGAGAGGCCCGAGTATCATAAAAAAAAAAAAAAAAAAAATCCCACTGCTAACATCATACTTAAAGACTGAATGTGAAAGACTGAATGTTTTCCCCCTAAGATCAGAAACAAGACAGGGATGTCCTCTCTTACTGCATCTATTCCACAATGTGCTGGAAGGTCTAACCAGGTCAATTAGTCAAGAAAAAGAGTTGCTGTGAGGGTTACTGAAAATAATGCATATGTAGTACTTTTCCCACACTTGCCGTGTCAGTAAGTGCTGAGTAAGCATTACCTGTTGTGGGAGTGGTTGATGTGATTATTGCTGGAGCCTAGAACGTAAGATTCCCAGCAGCTCCCACTGATTGGGTTTTCAAGCTGACCAATTTATTTGTGACTTGGGGCCTAGAAACTGGAATTGCTGGAAGGGTCAGCTGGGTGTGGATTTGTCCAGTAACCGACCCAATCCTGGCTCAGGGTCCACTGACAGTCACCCAGCCCTACACGGCTGGCCCACCTGCGGCCAAGACATTAAACTGCATTAGGCAGGAGTACAAGGCTACATCAGAATTCCCAGGCAGGAAGAGACTCCGGAGAATATCCAGGCCAAACCCCCTCATCTCGTTTTATAGATGCGCAAAGTGAGGCCCAGTGAGAGAACGTGACTTCTTTCAGATCACTCAGTAGGTTGGTGTCAAAACTGAACTTCAGGGCTTGGCATCCTGGCTTCCATCACCAGCCCCTGGGTAGAGTAAAGACAGGTGATCTACAGGCCTGTGTCTTAGGTGGTCTAACAACACAGTGGTATAGGCCACTGGGCAGCCCAGCCTAAGCCCACCTATGTCCAGCCCTCATTTTTTTTTTTTAACACAGCCCTTTTCTTATCCCCTGAGACTCCACCAAATATCCAATCCTCCCTCCAGCTCCTCCCCCCGACCACTCAGCTACATATAATCTGTGATGGCCTCTCCCCAGGACACTGACGAACAATGCCCGCCTGGAGAAGGGAAGGCTCTGGACGACCACAGAATCCCGGCGTGCCTAAGACACGGCAACATGCACTCCAAGTTCCCAGTGTTGTGGATTCAACAAGATGGAGGCTTCTCCTTGTGGCCTGGGGTCTGTTCAGATAAGCCAGGCCAATATCTCTACCAAACTCTGGCTCCAGGCTAAACCCTGTCCCTAAACTGTGGTTACAGTCTCAGACCTCCTCCTCCTCCTCTTCACTGCCCCAGGGCAGCGGGAAAAAACTTCATTTGAAAAAAATTTTACCCTGCAGTCTACTGTGTTGAATGTATGCCTCTGCTGCCCAAGGGGGATGCATTGATCAAAAGACAAAGTACTGCCAGTACCAAGTACCTCATCTCGTCCAATCCTCTTATCAAACCTCTGAGGTAAGAATTATCTCTCCACTTTACACAGGAAGGAATTCTGGCCCTGGGTCCCCCAGGAACAAGATGCTTGACAGCAGCTCTGGCCTAGCTCCAAATGGACCCCTGAGAGTACCCTGTTAAGTCACAGCTGATTGCTGAGGAATGCAGCAGAAGAGAGGACACGTGGAGGGGCTACAAGATGAATGGAGCAGCTGTCACAGGTTGAATGCACTTCATCTATTGAGTCTGTAAACCTTTGGTCACTGAAATCACTAGCTCTAAAGCCATTCCTACATTTATGCAAGTAGCAGGCTCCTGTTTGTCTACAAAAGAGGCATGTGCATGGGGGGTGGCTACAGGGACAGAAACGGCAATTCCTGTTTGCAGACCTTGGGCTACTGATCAACTTATTTATACCCAATATAATTTAAAGGCCTTTCTTCATTGGGGCCCCATGTCTGGATCCCATAAACCAGGGCTGTCAGATCAGAGTTCATCCGCATGGGGTAAATGGTCAGGTGCCCAGGCTAACCCATTAGAGTCCTACATGGGTTCTGCATGCAGTGTTTCCAGCAACCAACCTGCAAAGTTTTAGATCAACAACATTTTAAAGCCAAGCTTTTAAAGCTAGCATCTGCCCCCAATCTACAGGTTTGACTCCACAAATAAAGGAAGAAGGAAAGGTCCTTACGCTGTGTAAATCAACATTTTGGGCAAAGGTGTGTGAAGTGTAGAAAGAGCCACCCGTAAGGCTCCTTTGTGGATACCCAGTAACCTCAGCAGGAACTGCCCAGAAGCAATGGCTTGTAGGAAAAGCCTCATGTCCAGAGCAGCTGCAGTGTCCTACACAGGGAACTTCACACACACTCACACAGAGAGAGCTGAGAGTATAAGGGTGAGACTCCAGATAAATCTGACTCTCTCTTGGAATCCACACTCTTTAAAAGCCCATATCCCTGGCCCTGGAATTTACAATTTAGGGCCTGTGGATTATTCCAGCCCTCCAGGAAAGCAAAGTGGCAGTGTGAACCAGTGTCCTAAAGATGACCATATCCTCTGGCCTGGAAATTCCCCTCTAGGAATTTATCCCCAGGAAATAGTTCAACTGAAGCAAGGAGCTATATGCAGCAAAGATGTTCAAGATGATCTGTGATGGTGAAACGTGATGTTGAACGCTAAGGGAATAGCCATAAGGATTTTAGACAGCAGCTACTAAAAATAGTTCTGATAATTATAAGCAACATAACAGTTTATAAGATAATGTTGAACAAATATAGCAGAAGGCAAAATAGTTCACACTATGGTTGTAACAGTGTAAAACATGTATGCATTTGGAAAGTAATGGCAAGTTTTGTTACAGTGGTAGATGCATGTTTTGTTACAATGGTAGGGAGTAAAATGATATATTTTTAAACATTTAATGTGGTGACATTGCATTTTCAATCGAAAAAGGAAGAAGAAGAAGAAATCCTACAAAGCCAATGCCAAAATCTTCACAAATAAGAACTATTAGTACTACCAATAAAAGACAACATATATTTGGAGCTTATTCTGTGTTAGGCACTGTTTCAGGTCCTTTTGTGCCTATTAACTTCACAACATCTATGAGGTACTTTTATTATCCTCATTTTACAGGGGAGAGCAGCGAGGCAGAAGGAGGATAACAACTTTCCCAAATCACACAGCTAGTCAGCATGATAGAAAGAAACACTACCCATGCCATTTCAAAGGTCACCCACCTAAAAATCTTTATGCCTGTTTAAACAGAGATGACAAAATCTACAGCAGAAGCCTCACCACAAGACCCCTGAAACGGGGAGTGGGTAATGAACCTCACAGCAACTCTCAGAGGGCTTTCACGTTGCAGATATGACCAGGATTTCCCTCCACCCCAGCCTAGACTCCAGGAGGAACAAGAGGAAGGGCACTAAAGACCAACAGGTTTAGCATGACTCAAACTTCAGAGAGGGGAGAAGGGACCAAGGCAGTCGGGGTTTGCCCGAAATGATCTAATGAGCTAGAACCAGAATTCAGAATCCTCGCTCCAGAGGCCCTCGAGGCTCGCCGCCATGCTCTGCAGACCACAAGCACCTCCTTCTGACCTCTTCCCTTCTCCTTCCTCCCGTGGTCCCTCAGTCTAGCCATCCTCGGCCTTCCCTCGTCCAGCACGATCCCAGCTACACCATCTTCTCTCTCGTTTATCATCTTCCCTTCACGTCGCCTCTACTTCCTGTCCTCTCCTGCCCTGCCGGCGACTGCATACAACAGCTGGGACTTCGGTTATGGCAGTCTCCCCGTGTAACAGCAACTAGAGCACGTGACAGGCAGTAGACCCCTGCCCCTCCCAACCAGGGAGACTGTTCAAACATGCTGAGAGACAGGGATGCTAAAAATCAGTGCTTGGAAGAAAGGCCCTTCATTTTGACTCTGGCCCTGGCCCAGACCACCCATCCAGCTCCCTGTACCTCCTTAGTGCCCTGGGAACACCCATGCTTCGTCCTCTCTTTGCCAGGATCTGTCCACTGCTGAGGGGCTCCCCGAGAGCGGGGGCCAGCCCTTGCTCATGTCTGTCACCTATGCTTCATATAGTGTAGTTACCAAGAAAAGTTTGCTGAATGAGCAAATGAGTCCCCATTCATCCTCTTCCTCGGGGGCAGGTGCCCTTCCGACTTTGGAGCGAAGATTCAAGTCTACCCATTCTCAGCCAGGCGGAGACCCTGCCCAGGCTGCCTGAAGCGATCATCTGAATGACAGGAGCTACCTAACACCTCCACGCCAGTGTCTGAGCTCCTATATTGCAAATACCAGTTTCCCTAGGTCCACCCTAACTGAGAGTCCTTTCCTGTTTTTTCAAGCTGGTGGTGTCCTGAAACACAACGACAGCTCTGCAGTTCAGTTTCAGGAACGTCAAAGGCAAAAGGACATTATTCAAAACAGGAAGAAACTTTTAAATAAATGTTTAAAGGCATTTTCAGAATGCAGCCTGTCATGAGGCCAGGTAGTTACTGAAACCCCTGCCAGGGCCCCTCCCCAGGACCTGGAGACCCACGTGGTGAGGCAGGAAGGAGCCTGACCTCACACCCTACTGGTCACGCTCGTCTGACATACCCCACCTCTTCCCGCAGTGCAGCCTCCCCCTTGACCCACGGGCTCTGGGCCAGTGACCCTCGGCAGAGTCCCAATCCAAAGTGCCCCTCAGAAGAGGAGAATTTAGCTCCAGTGAGGACATTCAAAGTGGCATAACTTCAAAATAGGCGCCCTGCGATGAGCCTGAGTGCCAGCTCTGCTGGTCTCTGAGGCTTCTCCTGAAAGGAATTCCCAGAAACCTACAGGTTCTCACCCCCTGGCCCTTCTCCAGATCTCCGGACCCTCTGGAGGTAGGAGAACTGTGCTGTATGTTTCAGAACCTGGTTTGCTAGCTTGTTCCCACACCTCCTGTGGACACGGTCACATCTCAGTCATGTCACCAGCACTGGGTTAGCACTGGTACTCACCCAGCACCATGGCCCCAGGGCCACGGTGCACATAAGCCAGGCCCAGGGACTTGGCTGCTAAGGAGACAAATGGAGCAATTCCTGAGGAAGCTGACTCGTAGGGTATCACCCCCGCTGCACAGTCCGTCCTGCAGCCTGGCCCTCTGCCCCTGCCCCAAGCGCTTCCTGCACCTAGTTTTTAATCAGAATTCTAGACACATCTTTTATTCAGCGATAAATGATGTTCATCTGCCACCACTAAGTAAACCTGAAATTTTCAATGAGTCTATCCTTTAGTAAGACTGGTTTAAAAACCAAGCCCTTCTCAAAAAGCATTCATCCCCTTTTCTTCCTTTTTAAAAAACTCTACTATGGAAACAATCCAAACAGTACTTAAATCTTTAGGCATGAGCCTCACTGGACCACTAAGAAAAAAACAAAAACTAGCTGTATGTGGGTTCGGCAACAGTTGAATAATAAAAGTTATACCCTTTGTTGTTTTTAAAGGTGTAGGACCAAGCCTGTGACAGAATCTTAAGGGAAAAATCCTGGACACCAGGCTATCTATATCTATATCTATATCTATATCTATCTATACCAATCTATCTATCCATCTATAAAGATATCAACTAAATTCTGAAACATGTACAAGAAAAAAGACTAGTAGGAAATTTGCCAACATGCGTCCTCTAGGTGATAGGGATATAGAAGTGCTTTCCAACCTCTTTTAACTTCTCAAATGGTTTTCAATGAGTCTGCATTACTTTTTACAAAAAGGAGGAAGAGATTACCCGCTCCTCAAAAAAACAGGCAAAAGCAAAGACCCACAACCCTGGCCTCCGGCATCCCAGGGAGACAAATCCTCCTCTCTCTCAGGGCTTTGTGAGGGGCTTGGAGAGGCAGCAGGGGGAAAGAGAAGCAGCTACATTACACACCCAGACCAGACATTAAAATCACTGCCAAAGAATTCAGCAACAGCCAGTAATACAGCCCCTGGCCTTCATTTGTGCAAGGAAGGGGCGGGCTGAGCCAGGCTGAAAAGTAGAACCTGAAACACTGAGCATGTGACTCAGCCCTTCTGCCTCCTAAGGACGAATCCCTTTAGGCCACGTTCTCCCAGAACCAGCTCCCCGCCAGACCCTGTCCCCTACCCCCCAAGCCACCACAACCTTCCAACCTGGAGGTCTCTGACCTTTAGAAAAGGATCCAAGATCTCTCCCCCAAGCTGGCGACCTGCGTAGGCCCAGGTAAACACAGAGGGCCTCACAGCTGAGGCTTTTGCAATCACAGCCACAGTCTGGCTCTCAGGATCCCTCGCCAAGTTAAGGGACAGGAGGGACCCTGTGGAGATCACCGAATCCAATCTCATGCTTTGTTAACTCCCCAGGGGTCAGGGTCTGGCTTACAGTGACCTCATCACCTGGGCCACATGGGCAGTACCAGAGGCAAAGGTAAAATGGCCACAGCGGAGGCACCTCAAGGGAGTTAGCTGCGAGGGAGGACTATCTGTCCTATCTGCTGCTTAACCAGATAAGAATAACTGGAATTTCCAGGTAGACTTGGATTCAAGCAGAATTTCAGTCTCTGCTTCTTATCAAGTACAGGCAAGGAACACTGAGCAGGGAATAAGGCATAGGAGGCACTGGGTAAACGATCAGTGAAGAAATCACCAGGTTTGACTTGGCCACAGGATGCCTGCGCCCCTTTCAGACACACCCAGAGCCCAGCTGAGCCCGAAGGGTATGAGCCTCCTGGCCCTGCCCCCAAAGTCTGGAAGGTCCCCAGGGTGGAATCCACGGAAGGGCTGAGACTGCCTGGGCATTAACTGTCCCGTCTTTCCCAAACCATAAATTAGTCTAGCCCCAGCCTGGAAATCCCTACTCTGCTGCTATCCAAAGACCGTAATACCCAACCATATGGCTGCTGATGTATCATTATAGTCATTATAAAGCAGCAAGTTAAAGATTACTCACAGAGCTAATGCACAGCTTCAGAAATTAGAGGAACATTTTCACACAATCAGATAAAACCGGGACTGGAGAACTTTTAATACCAACTCTGGGTTTCTGAATAAGGGAAAGAAAGAAGGAAGAAAGCAAGGAAAGGGGATGGCTAGGGAGGCAGAGACTAAACATACACGCACACACTCTGGCTTCCCTAAATGACATCGGCATGGTTTAATTATGCCTCCTCTGCCTAAATTGTGAGTTCCAAAAGAGAAGGCATTTTGTCATCTCCCTCTCTGTAGCTCTAGCGCCCAGCCTAGGACAGGCATATTGTTGAATCCAGGAAAGCTGTCACCTTATCAGACCTCTCAGATGGACCCACAGACACACCTAGCAGGGATCTTCCCAAACTCAATGCCACATTAGGCCGCCCTGAGCCTCTGCACTAAGTGTCTACTGGGCAATAACTTTAAGGAAAAGCATTAGACTGGGAAGCAGGATACCTGGTTTTTCCAGCCCCAGCTGGCTACTGCCTGGCTGTATGGCCTGAGGCAAGACCCTTCCCCTCTAGCACAATGTGGGATGGGGGCCACGGAACTGCAGAGACCCATCCTGGGATGCTATGGTTCCAAGATGCTGCAGTTTGAGTCCAATCTCACATGTGGCTCTTGCAACCTGTAACCCAAGGAACTTGCACCTGGTTCATCAGGTGGAGGCCCCTGTGCTTGCTCAGAGTCTGGGACGAATTACAACAGGCAGGAGACACTTCTGCGACCATAAGGCTGAGTGGAAAAAAGTGAGCCAAATAGTCATGGAGGTATTTCTCCACCTCAGACCGTTAGACAAGAAGGCATGTCTGTGTGTAGGTCAAGAAATTATTTTCCCCAGGAAAAGCAACAGGACAAAACTGGTTTAAAAGACTAGTTACCTAACCTCCCAAAGCTTAAAGATCTGGACACAGGGGAGGCTCCTGGTGCCTCCCCAACCCCCAGGATGAGGCTCCACCCCAAGCCAGAAGGTGATGAGGCTCTAAGACTCATCCCAAAGAAGAGAGAGAGCCCTTTCCGGAGCTGAGGCCAAGACAGATGTCCTCAAAGTACACTATGTCCCAGGCAGCGTGCTTGTGTCCACATGTGTGCAGATGGGGGGAGGGGAAGAAGCGGGAACAGTGTGCTGGTGGAGAAACACCTGACAGCCGAGAGCCCGGCAGACACCCAGTAAGTGCTCTGTCTTGCCAAGGGTACAAACCACGGCAGAGGCTCGGCTGACACCCCCCATGAAACCTGGGGAAAACGGCTCACGGATAAGTGCTCTCCCAGGGCCCTGGCTACCTGTGGCTGTTTGCTGGCCCAGGTGCCCATGACTCCCTGGTGCCCATGACTCCCTGGTGCCCATGACTCTCTGGTGCCCACCTCTAGATCAGAGTCCTTTTCTGAACAAAGGAAGAGGCTCTCTTCAAAGCATAGCTGGGCAAGAGGGGCCTCGGGTTTAGGCAGTCCTATACTCACCACCACCCGCCTCCCACCCATAGACTGTACCAACTGTCCAGGTCAGCCCAGTCTCCCCTAACCAGTCCTACCTGAGGTACTGCCCCCACCCCGCCCCCAGCCAGCCCCTCTCTGGGCAGGAAGCGGCAGCGCCAGTGCTAGTCAAGTCACGTGGAGCTGCTGCCAAACCTAAGCAGAGATAAACATTCATTCCGGGAAAAGTAACTCAACGCAAGGCCTCAAGGCCGCTGCTCCTCCCAGGCTGACTACATCTCAGGCAAACACCCAGGCTGCCCGAAAAAAGGGAGCCTCACTGCCATGGTCAGTGAGATGCTGCACAGCCCAAGGGCCAAGACGACAGCGCCTACAGGCCTGGACTCGCCGGGACAACTCCCTGGGGAACTTGCAGGAATCCTCAGGAAAGACCCACCTTTCCCCTGCAGCCCTCACTCCTGAAAGCCTCACATCAGCCCAGCAGGTGTCCCGGGGCAGAGCCTACTATGGCTCCAAACACTGCAACCTGCCCTAATGCACAGTGTAGACACAGGCAGGATTCAAACCCAAGTCTATCTGAAGTCTATCCTGAGGCTCTAACAACCCAGGACAGATCCAACAGTGACCAGTCAGAGCCCAGTCTGGTGCCTGGCTCCTGCAGGGAAGGGCATGCCCGTTACCCACCACCTACCAGCCTGGAGGGATCACAGCATCTGGCATAGACCCTTGGACACCAGAAAGTAGAGCCCAGTTGTGGAAAGGAACTGCAAGTAGTGAAAAGGCCACAGCTTTAAACCCCAAGGATGCTTTCTCCCACCAACCTCAAAACCACCATGCAATGGCTTTGGCTGACACCTGCCCAGCTGAACAGATGGGCTTGACTCCCCCAGCCCACACACTCCCCAGGAGACTTTCAGCTTTCTCAAGGCTCTCTCCTAACCAGAAGCCTCCACTTAGAGAGCACCCAACCCTCAAACCCAAGGGCTCAATAAAAGTGAAGAAAAACACTCCACCCTCACCTTCCGGGGCTACCTCCGCAGCAGCCGAAACGTCACGGTCCCATGCATGTCACACAAAGGCGGACAAGCTACAGAAAGCCCAGGGCCTCTCCCCTCGCCCTCCAAAACGGTATCTCTCAGGAAGTCTGTTTGTGCCGCCAGTTCAGAGTCAACGCAGAAACAGCAGTAACTCGTCACCCAATCACTGGGCAACACCAAGGTGGGCCACCACTGCCTCTCATGATTCATTGAGAAGATCCTACACCTCAAACACCAATCTAATGAACTTTGGGGGTACTTTCCTTTAATTTGCTAATTAATTTCTTTTTCCTTCTACATAATATCCAGGCAACAATTAAGAACAAAAGATCAAAATCTGGCCTCTCTGGGGTCTGAGAACTCACCAACCCTCTTCCTCCTTCTCTGCTGTTCACAGCCATCTCCAGAGTCTGAGAAAATGAAACTTCAAGTCCCAGGTCCTATTTGCCATGTACTTAACATACACAATCTCATTCAGTCCTAAAAATAACTCTGTGAGTTAAGCATGGACAACCCCATTTTACACAAGAGAAAGAGACTCTGAGGAACTCTGTAACATGCCTGAGGTCAGACACTTAGCAGCATGGCAAAGATTCCATTTCATTTTACAGGACCAGTCTGCTTCCCAGACTAACCATCAAGTCCAAAAGAATTCAAGTTTCTGCTTAAAAAAGAAAAAAGTCCCCTTTATTACCACAATTCATGTCGGACCAATTCCAGGAGCATCCTCCCAAACTTGATATGAAAATATTGAAGTAATTATTGGAGAAATTGAGCAAGAGTGTGTAGGAGGCCTGCTCTGTCTGAGCTCTGTGAAAAAGTGACAGAGTTCCTACTGGCAGGATGCCTGCCCTCCTGCCAGGGCCCCTCACTCAGAACGACATTCTCTACACCCTGGCATTGAAACTGAGCAGCCACCTGTCTGGTAATCTTGGGAACAACCTGTGGCTGCCTTGGGCCTGACTGCCTGTGGATACAGGTCAAGGGGAGGTCCCAGTGGGCATGGGCTGAGCCTCCTCGTGACATAAGGAATGCAAACCCACCGACCCAAGCTCTCTGCTTGTGCTGAAACAGAGGCTGGAGTCCCAGTTCAGATCATCTGGCCAAGATACCTGAGACTCCAGGCTGCTGCTACCAGGAAGGGACAACTTGGTGCTAACTGATTATATTTTAGCCCTCCAGCCCCCAGGGTACACACATTATACTGGTACAAATACCCTCGGCCCCTGGGAGGGCCCTGCTTTTGGAAAGCTACAAGGGCAGGAAGCAGGGTAGGACGGCCCCAGAGCAGGGATCTACGCAGAGGAGGAACTGAACACAATAGTGACAATTTACTGAGGGCCTACTTACCCTCATTCTTGTAAACGCTTGTTTACCCTGTTTAATCTTCCAAAACACCCCCCTGAAACAGGTACCACTTATTATTCCCTTTTAACAGATGAAAAACCAGAGGTTTAGGGACAAGTCACTTGCCCAAAAGCTTAGGAAAAGGGTTAACCCACACTCAGGAGACAGTGGTTCTATGTGAAGATAGGAGATGTGACCTGGGAGGTCTGCTCCCTTCCCTCCTGGAGGCCTCATCATCAGCGTTCCAAACTAGAGAGAGCGGGTTACTCTGAGCTGCCTCGTAGTCCCTACCAGAGTTAGCAGAGCGAAAGCTGCTCCGAGTTCTAAGCAGACTCAAACTCCCAAAACTTCTTGAGGCTTGGGCCAGAGCAGGGAAGTCTCCAAGGCCTTCTCCGGTTCTGGGATCGGGGGTGGGTGGGTGGCGGTGGCTACGGCTTACGTAAACCGTCCCCGACCCAGCCTCCAGCATGAATCCGAAGGGACTCACCTCCCAACCTCTCACCCCCATCCAGCCCGGAACCTATTTGGGATTAGGGGCTCTGATTTGGAATAGGGAGACTGACTGGCTGTCGAGGAAGAGGGCATGGACGAACGTGCGTGGTACCTTACCGAGCAGCGGGGACTCCTCAGGGCATGCGGGCAGCGACAGTGCTGTGGCGGGGGGCACTGGGGCCGAAGTCAAGTTGCTCCCGGGGCCGGGGCCGGGGCCGGGGCCGGGGCGAGAGTCTGCGTCTGGGTTGGAGGCGCCACCCAAGCGCGGCTTGGAAGAGGTGCGCAAAGGCGGCGGCGGTGCGGCCCCTCGGGGCCGGAGCTCCCCGGAGGGCTGCCCGATAGCGGCGGCGCCGTTAGAGCTGCCCTGCAGCGGTGTGGGGACTCCGACCAGCTGAGGCAGGCGGCTCAGGTCGCGGCCGACCAGGTAGTAGACGAGGGTGACGCCAAGATGCAGCGCGCAGACAGCCACGAGCAGGCGGCAGGCCCGTTGCAGGGACGCGCCCGGCATCGCGGCGCTGCCGCCCAGGAGCGGCTCCCGAAACCTCATCTTCCCGCCGCCGCTTTAAGAGGGGGGGTGGGCTACCGCGGGGAGGGCGGCCCGCCCGCGGGCCGCCGGCCAGACACTGCCAGACCACCGCAATTGGGGGAGGGATCGGGGGAGGAGGCGAGGGATCGGCGCCGGCGGGCAGGCGTCGGAACTCAGGCTCTGGTCGGCTCAGCAGCCCAGCAAGCAAGTGCGGCCGAGGGGCTGGCGCGGACGGGGGCGGGGCCGAGGCCGAGGCCGCCAGCGGGGCGGGGGCAGGGCCGCCGGTAGGAGCCCCTTTTGCGGGACAGGAGCTGGGGGCGGGGCCGCCTGGGGCGGGGCCGAGCTGCGGGGCGGGGCCGAGCTGCGGGGCGGGGCCTGTGGAGGGTGGGCCGCAGGGGCGGAGCCGTTCATTGCGGCAGTGGGCATCTCGCAGCCTTGGAGCTGAGCTCTCGGGCCCTCACGCCGCCCTCCTCCGCAGCCTGCCCCGTGGGGCTTCGGTCCCTACTAAGCCGCGCTTCCTCCTCCTCCTCCTCTTCCTCCGAGCTGCCCCCGAGAGGCGCCGCCACTTCCTGTGGTGCTGAAGGGCTGGGTTATGCGCCTGGGCCTGCAGCGCGGCGTCAGAGAGGAGGGAGAAGAACAGAGCAGACTGGTCGTGGTCTTGAGGGGTCGGGGGCCGCGGCGGCTTTCCTGACGGTGGACCTCGGTAGACCTGGGGGGAGGGTCAGGAAGAGGGGCGGAGAATGGTTGCCCAGGAAACGGCTTCGACGCCCAGCAGGAGGTAGGACAGCGGAAGAGGGAGTCTCTGGGACGTTCGGAACCCCCTCCCTTGGGCGAGCTAGGCCCCTCTACCGAGGTGGGGGCCCAGCAACTAGGCGCGGCTCATCCGGCGCCCTGCGGAAAAGCAAGTGGACGAGTCTCCACCTCTCTGAGCTCACTGTCCTACAGCCCAAGTTAGGGGATCCCAGAGACCCGCCCAGCTCGGTTGTGGGGAATGCGTGGGTGCTTCTTCTAGCGCATCCCACGCCATGCACTGCGTGGGAGGGTGTCAAAGAGCCCCAGTGACTCCCACGCCTCCATGCAGGAGATCAGCCGGCTTTATTTACAGTCTGTGCGGGCCTGGACACAATGTCATGAAGTAGGAATTGTTCCCATTTTACAGATAGAATTCAAGGCTCAGGAAGGTTAAGAAGCTTGCTTAGGATCCCACAGCTGGTGAGAGGCAGAGGCAGAATTCTGGCTCTAAAACCTTTATTTACCACTTGTTGATTTGCAAGTAAGGGCTGGAAGCTGTGTGGGTGAGAGGTTTAGGCACTGTAGTCGCTTGGTTCAAATTTGACCCAGAGGCCACTCATCAGGCCCACCTGGTTGCCTGAGTGAGCAGGGACACCTCATTTCTGAGAAGGACTCATGGAGGGGCTGTCACTTATGTGGATGGGGAAGCTGAGAGCTGTGGCAGCCTACTCTGAAGTGGAGGAAATAATAACAATGATACCATAGACTGAGAGTTTCCTATATACCAGCCAGACACAAGTGTAACTGCTTTACATATATTGCCTCAATCCTAACAACACCATGAAGTGGGCAGTTGTTACTCTCACCATTTCACGGATGAGAAAACTGAGGCTCTGGAGTTGACATGTGGTTGTGATCACACAGAATCTACTTTCTTCACTTGGCTTCCTGGACATCAGGCTTTTCTGATCTTCCTCATTTCACTGGCCACTCCTCTGTCTCTTTTCTGGGCTTCTCTCTTCCCTGGTTGTTGAAGGCCCCAGGCCATAGTCCATAATGCTCTTTTATGTCTACACAGAAAAGAGTGTGATTTATATTCAGTATTATCTGTATGCTGATGACTGCAAAATTTTCCATCTCCAGCCCTGACCAACCAACTCATATTCCACTGCCTCTCTTACTGGCATCTCAAAATCAGCACCTACTCCCTACACTCCACCCCCATTCTTACTTACCTCAGAGAATGGCACTGTTGTTCATCCATTTCCCCCAAGCCCTGAACCTAAAAGGTGTCCTCAATGTGCTATTCTTATTCTTAAATGCCATTTCCAATCCCTCAGCAAGTCTTGTCAGTGCTACCTTCAAATTATCAGAATTAACCACTTGCTAACTCTGCTGTAACTGTCCTGGACCAAGCCACCATCATGTTGACCTGGGTTATAAGGTACCCTCCTACTTGGTCACCCTGCTTCTACCTCCACCATGCCCCCTCCCCAGTCTATTCTCCAAACAGCAGCTAGGGAGATCTTTGTAAGCGTAAATCAATTCATGCCATTTTATTGAAAACGAACTCCAAATTTGTAGAAGCCCTGTCTAATCTGGTTTCTATCTCTAGTCCCCACCCTCTTCTATCACCCTCTACCATGCTCTATATACTTTAGCCACACTGACTTAACTGCTGTTATTCCTTGAACTTGCCCTGTTACTTCCTACCTCAGGACCTTTGTACTTGCTGTTCACTTAGCCTGAAACACTTATGAAATACTTAGCCCCATACTTCATTCAGATCTCTCAAATGTCACCTTATGAGAGAGGTCTTCTCAGACTACACCATGTAGAATAGTCCCCCACCCAAAGCTGCTTAACCTGCTTGATTTTTTTCAGAGTAGGTATCACTACCCAGAATTATACATTTAATTTATTGTTTGTTGTCTGTCTCTCTCATTAGAAGATCAGCTGCATGAGTGCAAGAACTTTCTCTCTTGTTCACTACTATATCCTCAGCTCCTAGAAATGAACCGGACACATAGTTGGCACTGAATAGATATTTGTTAAAATACGTGTTAATGAATGCTTATGATCGTCTTGTTAATGTGGGAAGGGGGGAGGGGAAGAACTATTGTAGTTAGAACACAAATTCAAGAGTCGTTCACTAGGGAACTGGTGAGGGTGAAGCTGGCCCCAACAGTCTACGCCTAGACTGTCATACAGAATGAAGTAAGTCAGAAAGAGAAAAACAATGTGGAATCTAGAAAAACGGTACAGATGAACCGGTTTGCAAGGCAGAAATAGAGACACAGATGTAGAGAACAAATGTATGGACACCAATGGGGGGAAGGGGAGGGTGGGATGAATTGGGAGATTGGGATGGACATAGATACACTAATATGTATAAAACAGATAACTGATAAGAACCTGCTGTATAGCACAGGGAACTCCACTTCGCTGTACAGTAGAAACTAACACAACATTGTAAAACAACTATATCCCAATTAAAAAAAAATTATAAAAGGAACAGGAAAAAATAGCAATTCACTGCCATTTAAAAATGAAAGAATAAAAAGAGTTACATATAAAAAGAAAGAGAAAAACAAATATCATGTTAACACATATATGTGGAATCTAGAAAAATGGTATAAATGATCTTATTTGCAAAACAGAAATAGAGACACAGATGTAGAGAACAAATGAATGGACACCAAGGGGGAAAGCGGGTGGATGGAATGAATTGGGAGATTGGGATTGACGTATATACACTATTGACACTATGTGTAAAATAGATAATTAATGAGAAACTACCGTATAGCTCAGAGAACTCTACTCAGTGTTGTGGTGACCTAAACGGGAAGGGAATCCGAAAAAGAGGGAATATATGTATACGTATAGCTGATTCACTTTGCTGTACATTAGAAACTTACACAACATTGTAAAGCAATGATACTCCAATAAAAATTAATAAAAAATTTAAAAAATAAAAGTATTTGCTCTGTTGGGCCATCACACACACACACAAAAGATGATAGTAATATATAATGTTAATTTCTTTATTTTGATGATTGTGGTTATGTTGGAAATATGCACGTAAGGTTTTGGGTAATGTGGTATCATGTCAGAATTTTACTCTCAGAGTCCAAAAAAGTATTTGTACTAAACTTGCAACTTTCCTGTTATCTTTTCCCGTACAGATCCAACATACAATGGGAAGACAGAGACAGGAAAATCATAATAGAAACTCCCACTTAAAAAGGGGTAATAAAAGGCACATAGCGGTCCTTAGGTCTTTAGGAAATCTGAGCTCCAATAGCGCAAATGTCACCAATTCCCCTGCTCCAGGAGCAGGGAATGTGATTCTCTGTGGCTCTTCACCCTCTGGGCTCTTGGCTCCATCCTCTGGGTCATTCCTCCTTTCCCTTGTTTGCAGCAGAGTAATTTGTTCAGGCTGCTTCGCGAAGTGCCCAGTGTCCTCATTTCATTTTGAACTGTCTTTGCCTATTTTAGTCAAAGCTAGTGGTACTTATGCTGGTACAATTCTCTTGGAGGGGAAGAAAATAAACAAACAAAAATATTGTGCATTTCCCATGAACCTTACTGAGTTTCACTCCATTAGACAAAAACTATATCCCCAAATCTTAAGATAAGTTCCTCCCTTCTTTAGGCTGTGAATCGGGGTACTCACAGCCTAAAGACAAATCCTTAAGATTCTTAGAAGCACTTTTGTCTAGCTGAGAGGTCTATAAGACGCTGCTTGAAATCTATGAGATCGTAAAGAGTCACAGTCACATTCTTGACTTTATCCAAACTTTACTGGGAGTGTCCTAGAATTAATCTTTTCTCTAGGTTTTAGTTTACTTTGAGTAAGCTGTTTTTGCAGTCAAAAACCCTGATTGGGGTTTCTTAGAAAAACTAGGTGGTTTTCTGCTTCATATAGTGTTGGCTGGGGTAATAGAATGTCTGGAAGGTATAAATGGCCTCATTCACATGGCTAAAAGTTAGTGCTGGTTGCTGTCTGGGTGTTTAGCTGGAACCCTTAGCCAAAGGTCTCAGTTTTTCTCCATGTGGGCCTCTACACATGACTGCTTGGGCTTCCTAACAGCATGGCAGCTAGACTCTAAGAAGGCATATTCCAAATGCATAGGAGGGAGTGGAAGATCTGTTAAGGTCAAGTCTTGGAAGTTATTCAGTGACACATATGCCACATTCTATTGGTCAGAACAAGTCACAGAGCCAGCCCAGATTCAAGAGGAGGGGAAATAGACTTCACCTCTTGATGAAAGATGTGGTAAAGAATTTGTGGTCATCTTTAATCCATCACAACACAAACTGTTTCTCAGGATGGTACTCCTATCCACACTTTCTTTTGAGTGTCCAGCTGGACTTCTTCCCATGACCTGAAGTGAGGTTGGCTTCCTCCTCTCACTCTTTACCCCAAACCCACAAAGTGCCTCCAGCACTGGGTCTGTGCCCCACAAAGTGACCTTGGTCATCCATTCCCAGCAACATCTATACCCAGGACAGGATATACCCACAACCTGTTGGGATGAGTTCCTTCCCTCAAGTGCTACTTCCTCAGATCCTAGAAAGGCCAGCAGAAGCCTGAGAACTGCCTTCAATACTGTATCTGAAAGTCTGTTGGAATATCCAATCTGTCTTATTGCCATAATGATGCTACATAGCAAATAACCACCAAATCTAAGCGCTATACAACAATAAAGCATTTGTTTCTCTCTCATGTGTCCATGTGTTAGCTAGGGCAGCTCTGCTTAAGGCTGTAGGTCTGTAAGTTGTCTAGATGAGTCTACTCCATGTGTCTCTCTATTCTGTGATACCTACCAAGGGCATGTTTTTCACATGGTAATGGCAAAAGCACAAGACGGGTGAGCAAAAAAATCCAATGCCTCTTAGACACTATGCTTGGAGTGGTCACTTCTACTCACACTCCGTGAGCCAAAGTAAATCACTTGGCCAACCCAACATTAGCAGGACAAGAAAGTGTATTCTGTCTCTAGTGGGAGGGACTTCAAAGTCACATGGCAAAGGGATTGGGTACAGGGAGTGGTGAAGAATTCAGAATAATGCAATCTTCCATTCCTTTTTTTTTTTTTAATAACTCACAGTTTGCAATTCCTCTGGTCTCCCCACCTCCAGTTTCCTGCCCTTCCCAACCTGTCCTATGGACTTGATCAGATTTAAGAATTGGAGAGAAGTTGGAAGGACACCAACTCTTCCTTCACCCACACACAGTAGGATCCCCCAACACAATATACTCTCTGAGAGTTTATCCAGTTTTGTGTGCACACCTCCAGCGACAGTGAACTCACTATATTATGAGGCAGCCTGCTCTGTTGTGGATATCACGGACCCAACAATTAAACCCTTCTCATATTAAGCTGAAACTCGCTAGTAGCAGTGATGCTAGCTATGTTCCATGGAGCCACAGAGAATAAACTGAATCCTCTCTCACTTGATGGTCTTTATTTTAATTTTATTTTTTTCTGCATTGGGTCTTCGTTGCTGCGTGCGGGCTTTCTCTTGTTGCAGGGCGCAGGGGCTAGTCTTCATTGTGGTGCGTGGACTGTAGGCGTGCGGTCTTCAGTAGTTGTGGCACGTGGGCTCAGTAGTTGTGGCTCGCGGGCTCTAGAGCACAGGCTCAGTAGTTGTGGCACACAGGCTTAGTTGCTCCGCGGCATGTGGGATCTTCCCGGACCAGGGATCGAACCCGTGTCCCCTGCACTGGCAGGCAGATTCCTAACCACTGTGCCACCAGGGAATTCCCTTGATGGTCTTTAACTTATTTAAAAAGATCAGACATATGCCTTCTCCCAACCTAAAGACAATTCCTCTCTAGGCTGACTAATACCTATCATTTCTACTGTTCTTCATGCTTTGTGGTTGAGTTCCTTCCCTGTCTTGATCATTCTTCTTTGACCAGGCTCTAGCCTGTCACTTTCCTCCATAAAAGAGCAGTGCCCAGGACTGAATTCAACATTCCAGCTGGGGTCTCAGCAACAGAAGAGAACAGGACCATCACTCACCTCCATAGTCCCAAATACTGTACTTTCACCAATGCCTTCTAACACAACTTTCACTTTTTGATGTTCATGTTAAAGACAGAGCTGAAGAAAAATCCTGGAACAGTGGAAACTTGAATCCTTTTAAAAACAGTCCTTGTACCAATCAAGGTTTTTGACTGCATAAACAGTTAATTACACCACTGCTCTGCCACGGCCACCACTGCCAGGGAACACCCAACATCATCACTTCAGGACTGGTCAAGCTGCTGCTGCTGTTGCCATGAATACTTCCTACACTACATCTGCCCCTTAAATTCACCTCCTAAAAATTAAAAGTCCTTGGTGGGAGTGGCTGAGCCCAATTCACATGATTGAGCCCTGGCTGCAAGGAAGTGAAAAGGAAAATCTTCCCCTTTCTGCTTCCATGGTGGGAGCCAGGGCACTACAGCCCTCCAGTACTAAATTGCTATTATTAGAAAACTCTTGCAAAATAAGATAGGGGTTTGCATGCTGAGTGGACAAATGTAATGACATAGGTTCACTCCAGTCATTTAGCAGGTTACTTTTCCTCTTAATCATACTGTCATTTAACCCATATTTCCCATTTTATCCACACAAGGATATCATGGCAGAGATTGTTAGAAGCCTTACTGAAGACCCAGTTTATTAACAGACAGGCTATCAAATGCAGCTCTGTGATCTGTCAGTTCAGGGATCTGTCAAAAAAGAAATTTGATTGTCCTTACCCTGAATTGTTCTGAGAAATCTCGCCTTCATTTTTTAAAAAATTTATTTTATTTATTTATTTTTCGCTGCATTACGTCTTCGTTGCTGTGCGCAGGCTTTCTCTAGTTGCAGCGAGTAGGGGCTACTCTTCTTTGCCGTGCACGGGCTTCTCATTGTGGTGGCTTCTCTTGTTGAGGAGCTTGTTGCTCTTGTTGCTCCAGGAGCACAGGCTTCAGTAGTTGTGGCACACAGGCTCAGTAGTCGTGGCTCAGGGGCTGTAGAGCGCATGCTCAGTAGTTGTGGCACACAGGCTTAGCTGCTCCCTGGCATGTGAGATCTTCCTGGACCAGGGATTGAACCCATGTCCCCTGCACTGGCAGGCGGATTCTTCCCACTGCACCACCAGGTAAGTCCCTCTACTTCCTTTATATTTTAAAAAATCTATTGTTGGATGAGAGCATAGTCTGCAGAATCAACTTTTTCTCCCTGTAATGGACAGGTGTTAATTTTGTCTTCCCTGTATTCACTCTTCATTCTGGTAAAAGATGTCCACTCTTCCCCATGTGGCTGGGATAGTCTAACCTTACCACGGTCCCCTTAATGGATGTGGGACTCATATCTGGCCAATGAGAGCACTGTTTCCCTTCGGCCACAGTGATACGTTCAGGAAGCAAAGATCCCCTCCTCCCCAAAATTTCTGTATGTGTTGAGAAAAAAGGCTCTTCCTTTCCTCTAGGGTGGCCAGCCTGGAGTTGCCGAGGGTATTGTATTAGTTTTCTAGGACTCCTGTAACAAACTGCCACACGCTTGTTGGCTGAAAACAACAGAAATTTACTCTCTCACAGTTCTGAAAGCTAGAAGTCCAAACACAAGATGTCAGCAGGGCCATGCTCCTTCTGAAAGCTCAAGGGAAAAAATCCTTCCTTGCCTCTTTTATCTTTAGTGGCTCCCAGCAGCCCTGGCATTCCTTGGCTTCTAGCTGCATCACTCTAATCTGCCTCTGTCTTCATACGGCCTTCTCTGTGTGTATCTTTTTCTTCTGTTGATGCCGTCCTCTTCTTATTAGGGCACAAATCACTGTGAATAGGGCCCACCTTAATCCAGTACGACCTCATCTTGCCTTAACTAATCACATCTGCAAAGACTCTCTTTCCAAATAAAATCTATTCTGAGGTTTTGGGTAGACATGAATTTGGGGGGTTCATTATTCAGCCCCCTACAGCTACCATGCAGAAAGAGCCTGCCTAAGAAGCCAAAAAGGAGGCAGGGGGTTGTGCCCTGCTATGGCCATAGCAGACTCTCCCTGGACTGATCGGTTCTGTGAACAGGCAAATCCCCTTTTCCCTTTTTCCCCTTAAGTCTGTTTGAAGTAACAGAAAGAAACCAGCTACCACCCCTCCTTTTTCAAAACTGGAAGATCATTTGCACATGACCAACGTTCCAGTCTTCTTCCTATGGTACTCATCCTCCAAAATCTCTGACAGGGATTGAGCAATCTCATTTGGAAGTTCTCTTAGTGCCTTGGATTGACTTCATTTGGCCGGGAAACAAATTTATTTTGATCAGCTGGACAATCTCTTGCAATGTCTTCCAGCTTTACCCAGACCACAAAGAGAAGTGGGCCCAGAAGTGAAGAGTGATTACTGCCCAAGTTCCCAAGGCTTCTTGCCCCATTTGTCCCTCCTGAGACCTAATAGCATTTCTGCCCATGGGTTCTGTGCCTCAGGACCCATTCTCCTTCTGCTGGAATCTTCCAGGTATTGCACGAGTGAATTTCAGATCTTTACAATCAAAGAGACTGACAAAGAGCCATGGTCATATAACGGTTGGAGAGGGTGAAAGGTAAGGGCTGCTGAGCCTAGGAATGCAGGTCAATGTGGGTCACCGAGCAGGTGAGTGGAGGAGAGGCCATTCCTGGCAGGAATGAAGTTTCAGGAGCCAGAATAGACACTTGCTCCCGGCAGGCAGAGTGAGCTGGGCCCTGCCCAGACTTCCTTGGAAGACACCTGGCCTGCCTGCCAGTCCTCACCTGGGACTTTCCCAGTCTCCCTAGTTGTGTAAGACTGGCCACACCAGAAGGCACATGTTCCCACTAGGTTCTGAGGGGTACAGTGTCCCTGCTTTGTTGCCACCTGATATTATAGTTCTCCCCTCCTAAGGGTCTGGAAAGAGCTGCTGCCAGCAGGTTGTTATTCTACCTACCTTCCCAATCAGCACGTCACTGTCAGTCTCTAGCCTGGGAGTGTGAGGAGGAAGTGGGCCTGCAGGTTGGTCCTGAAGGCAATGATCCAAGCCCAGCCCTTTTGCTACAGGTAGGACGATCAACTTACCCCTGTTAGCCCACAGTGGCCCCAGTTTTAAAACCGAAAATCCACATCCCAGGACCCCTCTCAGTTGTGGGAAAACCAGGAGAGTTAATCAGCCTAATTATAGAGCCCCCAGGTCCTCAGTGGGAGCCTGCCTTAGTTAGCATTGTGCCTCAAAGGCACCATCCCAGGTCTGGGGACTCCAGCCTCCAAATCCTACTCTCCTAAGGATTCCCATATAACTGGCATTTCTGAAACCACCGCATCTCTCCATAGGCCTGCAGGCAGTATGGCAAGTTAAGTGCACAGATTCTGAGGCCTTCCATTCACTAACTGGGTGAGCTTAGGCAGCTATCTAACCTCTCAGTGCCCCACTGGAAAGTCGTACCAATAACAGTACAGCTAGCTCACCGTGTTGCTGTGAGAAAAGTGAGAATAGTCCCTGACTATATAAATGTTGGCAACTATTGCCATGCCCTCACCCTGACCTAGTCAGTGCCTCTACCGTCCACTGGGCACTCCCACCTCTCCGCTGGGCACATTTGGCACAGACCCTGGCACAGACAGTGGGAGGACCAGCCTGACTCTAGAGGCTTCACCTGGTCCTCCTCTCCCTGGGCTCTGAGATGGGGCCTCAGAGGACGGCCTGATTTCTTTCATTTCTGGGCAGAATCCTTGAAGAGGAACGCTCACGGGGCCTGTTAGAAGGTCCTAGCAGAAAGGGATGCGCAAAGGACCTCAATGGCTTGGCCAGCGCTCTGGTATGGATGGGGGACCCCCATGTCTCTGGTCCCCTGCCATCGTGGTCAGCTGCGTCCCTCAACCTGTTTCTCAGCAGCTGTGCCCTCACACCTGTCAGCCAGAAGTAAGAGATTCCAGGCCAGGAGCATTGTCTCCTGAGAACTCTGAGAACAATCACAGTACGCCTTGAGGACTTTCTCTGTGTGCGTGGTGGAGCAGTGTACTGAGCCTCTGCGGACAGCTAATCCCCACGACCACTGACAGCTGCAGGTGGGAGATGACTACCCATAGAGGCGCCCTGGCCCGTGTTCATTTCTTCCACTCTGTTCACCATGGGGAAGTGTATGCGCCAACACCGGCTTTGTATGTCACGATGAAAGCAAATCCCAAAGCTCTGGTGCTGGGTTTCAGGCCCTTAAGAAGAAAACCCCAGGAGTGCCTGGAGGTCTCCCCACCTCCCCTCAGGCCAGCCACACCAGGCCAGCTCTCAAAGGCCTCTTGTGTCTGTCTTTTCTCTCATCTTTCCCCACTCTGATAAATGTCTTGGGATTAGCTCTTCTGTGTTTATTGGATGAGCAATTTGTGTCTGTCTGAAAAGCTGCATCTGAATAATATTTGGCACGAGCTGAAGAAATGTGATCTGCCACGTTCCCCTCCAGGCAGCCCTCGAGCCAGCCCATCTCCTGCCAACAGTGCTACACAGCTCTGCAGCTGGCTCTGCAGCCTAAACACATTTGTGGGGTGAGGAGCAGGGGAAGTGGGTAGGAGGGTGAGGGAGGTGGGCACCAGAAACCCAGAGTGACAGAGCAGCCTGAGTGAATCTGCCAATCATTCTGGAGCCCCTATAATAATTTGGGGACATCACAGATGCCCATGGTGGTCACCAGGGCACAGGCACACCAGGACCCCCATGCAGCTCAGGAGCCTGGGTGGTTACCTGGGCCCAGAGTCCCAGGTGTGAACAGCAGCAAAGGAGATTCAAGGGAGTCCAGGGGGTGGCATGAGGATCTCAGGCCTGGAATGGGAATTAGCGCTGGGCTCTTGAGGTCTGAGTGTTTGTGTGGGATGGGGAGTGGTAGGATGAACTGAGGCTGTTTAAATTTTTCCTGACGCTGGGACTTCCCTGGTGGTGCAGTGGATAAGACTCTGCGCTCCCAATGCAGAGGGCCCGGGTTCGATCCCTGGTCAGGGAACTAGATCCCACATGCATATCATAACTGAGAGTTCACATGCCACAACTAAGGAGCCTACGTGCTGCAACTAAGAAGCCGGCGAACCATAACTAAGGAACCCTCGAGCCACAACTAAGGAGCCCACCTGCCACAACTAACACCCAGCACAACCAGATAAATAAATAAGTAAATGTTAAAAAAAAATTTTTTTTCCTGACTCCATCTATACGGGCCCTGAAACTTGGGAGCACAGAGCTTGCAGTGACAATCAGGCAACCCAGTCATGAGGTGCTGAGGAGCATAGAGAAAGAGGCAATTTGGTGGATGTGGATGTATCAACAACCTCCACCCCCACCCCGCCCCAGAAGCCTCTGTTTTTCTCCCGCAGCACCCTCCCTACTCCTGACTTAGGGCCCACATTTCTTCTCCTTGAATCCCACGACTCAGGTCTCCACCTTTCCACCACCTCTGCCCCACTCTCCCCAAGTCAGTGATCGGATTAAAGGCAGGACATCGTCCCTGGGCCCCTAACAGCGAGCACAGAACTGGCCACCGAGGAGGCACCGCTGTGGTTTAGTGAGTAAAGGAATGAATTAGAGAAGCTGAGAGCTCAGACCTCATGGTCACAGACGCACAAGACGACAGCAGACGGCAGGTCAGACAGAAGCAGCAGTGCAGGAAGTTGGTTCAGGAGCGAGAACTTATCTGTAACAACACCATCCCCAGAGTCAGCCGAGGCCCATGGGGAAGGCCCGCTCCTCAGGATGGGCCCCTTGCAGCCCTTTGTACGTCCATCTTAGTGCTCCACATGGTTCCATCCACTCAGTTAATGCGCTTTGAATCTCTCCCTTGTACCATACTCCATAGGGTACCATCTGTCCCCCCAAATAGAAAAAAAGCAGATGTACCCATAAAAAGGTAGGAGAAACCAGTGCTCTTACAGTGGCACAGAGAGAAGGCTATAAAAGTTCAGAAGAGAAAGAAGTTAATTTCACTTGTAGGAGCAAGGAAGTCTTTATGGGGATGGGGAGATGCATAAGACCTGGACCTGGAACAAAGCACACATGCATTACAAGTGTGCTGTTCATCACCACCCACTGCCTCCCACGCCCACCCACAGCACACACCCAATTTGGTGGCCATGGTAGCTTTTGCTGACTGATCCCTTACTCTTTCACTGAGCCCGAGAATGTCTACAGAATCCTTCTGAACACAGCAACACAGCCAGACGATCAGAGCAGGCACATGCAATGCATTTGCCATCCCACACCTCGGAAGGTGTGTACAGCCGCGACATACAGGAATGCGAGACAGAGGGAACAGAGTGAGGACAGGCACCGTGGTGGGAAAACACTGAATGCATCTGATGAAGGTGAGTGGCGCGGTTAGACTCGTGGGTAAGGTTTGTGAACGGGGAACAGTGGACGACATGGCTGAGAAAGTAAGTTGAGGCAGTATCTGGATTAGGGTTTTGCCAGGCTAAGGCATGTGGGCTCAGGCCTGCGGGGGGCAGAGGCAGTCGCACATCTGTTCGGGGAGACGTTCTGGCGGCAGTGGGCAGGGTGGGCCGGGGTGGGGAGAACCTCGAGGCGGGTAGGTCAGCCAGACGACCATCCCAGGCAACCAGTGACAGAGCCTCCTCTAAGCTCCTGCGGCACTTGGCGAGCACATCTGTTCAACACTCACCCCACTGTCTCTCTCAGAGCAGTCTTTTGACGGCCTGATGGCCCCCACAGCCTGCGGGTTCCTTGACAGCAGGAACTGCCTCTCTGGGGCCCCAGGCCTGACTTGGTTCTTGGCAGGTGCTCCTTATACATTTGCAAAGTTACTGAATAGGGCAGTGAAGAAAAGGACAAGCAGCATACAGAGAAGGGTACAGATTTCCGGGATAACACCCTGTTTAGCCAGTGCAGTTCCTCGGGCCTGGGCACTGGCGCAGCTGTCTTCTGGTGCGTGTGGAGAAGTAGAGGCCTTCGCGGGCAGTGCAGGCGGGGAAGGAACTACAGCTCACTCCTAGGAGCTGGCAATTGCCATGACTCTGTGTGAGTGTGTGTGCGTGTGTGCATGTGTCTCAGGGAGGACTTTTCAGAGACAGGTGGACAGGAGACCCCATAATCTGTACTGTCCTTAGGTGCCTTAGGAAATGTATTAAAACTCTTTTGACTGCAGTGACAGAAACTCAATGCAAGCAATCTTAGAGAAAATGGGACATTCATTGGCTCATACGGTGCCTTTGGAGATAGCCAAAACTAAGGGTTCCAGTAATGTCAGACTCTTGCCACTTCTAATGTCAGCTTTTCTCCACTGGTCAGTCAGCCTCACTCTCGAAGCTGGGCTCGCTCCTTTCACAGGCTGGAAACATGGCTACCAGGAGCCTGGGTCTCACCTCGGGGAGCTTCCCCACCAGAAAGGCACCAAAGGCTTCTTTTCTCACGTCCCAACTTCAGAGGTCCCAGGAAAGGACTCTGATTGGCTCTGCATGCGTCAGGAGCCTGCCCCTGGCCTAAGACTGAACGCAGTGGCTAATCCGGAAGCAGGGCCACGGAAGAAGGAAATGCTTCCACCAAAACCACCCTAGCTGAAGTGGTAAATGGGTATTTCCCAGAGGAAGAGCCAACAGTAATAATCCTGTCTGAGTGCTTTGCATAAATTAACTGTTCCTCACAACAACCCCAACAGGTGTTACCATATTACTGTTGTAATCATTGTTACCCTTGAGAATTATTACCTTAGGAAACCAAAGCACAGAGAGGTTGAGTAACTGCCATAGAACACACAGCTAGTAAATAGCAGAGATGGAGCTGAGATTTAAATCTTCTCAATCTAGCTCCAGACCCTATATCTTCCTGTTCTGTTATATTGCCTATTCACTACAGAAGGCGAGAAAGCAAGGTGTAGGGCTATGAGGAAGAAACCTACACAATTTCTCCTGGGAAGATCCAAGGCCTGAGCTGAGGAGCTTGTGGAAAGTGATTGGTCCAATGTCATGGAAATCTGGCATAAGAAACACCACCAACCATCTTAATCTCACTGGAGATATCTGAAAAGGAATGTTTCATTTTAACTTCTTTTTTCTTCCATCTTTATTTACTTAAAGTAGAATTAGATGAAGCCAAGAAAAGCATGAAAGAACAATGAGGTCCCATTTTCACCTATTAAATATCTAAGCAGCCGTGTAATAGTCATGCTGGCAGTGGTAGGGAGATGGTTTTCTTCTAAATGCTGGCGACAGGACGAAGCGGTCCAACCAGTGAAAAAATTATTTGGCCATGAGGGTCAAGCGCTTTAAAAGCTTTCTTTGACCTGATCACCTCACTCTTTAGAAATAGCTCATAAAATAAAAACCTAACTAGTGCCATGTGTGAGAGACACATCTAAAATAGTGCTCCTCAGAAAGACTGAAAGTAAAAGAGAAGGAAAAAATAGAAAACAAAACAAATACCACATATGCAAATACAAGCAATGACAGCAACAACAAAAAAACCCCAAGGGTTATATATAGTATTAACATCAGACATGGTTGAATTCACAGAAAATCAGAAAACAAGATACAGGAGAAAATGCTGTAATGATAAAGGCTGAGAGCCACGATGAAGATCTGTCATCAATATTTATGCACCAAAAATATAGTATCAGAACTTATAATGCAAAAACAATTAGGAAGTACATGGAGAAATGGATAGAAATACAGTAAGAGTAGAAAATTCTAACTCACCTCTTTTAGCCCATGACTGATCAATAAATCATACAATAAGTAAGGATATGGAGGACTTGATTTGTTAACTTAGTAAGGTAGATCAAATTAAAAGGTATCAAGCTCTGTACCTTGAAAACCTAGAATATACTCTTTATGAGATCATTAACAAATGACCACATGAAAGGCCACAAAAAACAAACAAAATCTCAGTACATTTCAAAAAGTAGGATGAATACAGATAACATTCTCTAATCACAATGCAGTAAAACTAGAAAGTAATAGCAAAAACAGAAACTGAAGAGCAATAAAAAAGTTGAAAATTATACAAAAAGAAACAAACAAAAAACTACACCTGAATGGAATATTATTCAGTCTTGAAAATGAAGGCAATTCTGACCTATGCTACAACATGAATGAACCTTGAAGACATTATGCTAAGTGAAATAAGCCAGCCACAAAAAGACAAATACTATATGATTCCACTTACTTGAGGTATCTGGAGTGGTCAAATTAACACACCACATTGGAAACAACATGTATGGTCGTTTCCAGGAGCTGGGACGAGTGGGGAATGGGGAGTTGTTTAATGGGTATAGACTTTCAGTTTTGCAAAATGAAAAAGTTCATCTTATATTTTGCACAGTAATGTGAATATACTAAACACTACTGAACTGTACATTTGAAGAGGGTTGAGATGGTAAATTTTATATTATACGTATTTTAAGAAACTTTCTCTTGTTAATTCTCAAAGTGTAAAATATCTTTTGGAGGAAAAAAAAAAGGATAATTCCCAAGGAAGTAATGCAAAAGACAAGTCAAAGGAATGAGCATTTCTGTGGTTATTGTCTAAGTTTCACATAATCTCCAGGGGAGGATTTAGAGGGGTAAATTCTGAACAGCACAAGCTCTGAGAATGACACATTGACACTGCTCAAAAAAATGTTGGTTTTCTTCCTGCCCTTAGTCAACAAGCATGTGTGCCAGGCCCTGTATTAGGCCCTGGAGAGACCAAAAAGTATTGAGTCTGTCTCTCCTCAGTGAGGACAGCCTGGGGGAAGGCAGGCTTTGGGGAGATATGTACCTCATGAACCAGAGCCCGGCTGGACCCTGCCTGAAGGGCTACAGGAAGGGGAGGAAGAGGGGGAAGAGGCCCTACCAGGACCAGGACATTGGAGGTGGCCTCTAAGAGAAAGCTAAGATTTCACCAGAGGAGAAGTACTGTGAAGGGCAGTACAGGCAGGCAGAGGAAACCACAGGGCAAAGGCCCAGAGAACAAAACTGAAAATTCTGTTCAGCCCCACCAGGTACTTCCAAGCAGAAGGAGAGGAAGAGGTAGTACAAACAGCCAAGGTGGGTCCTTCTCCTCTCTGAAGTTAACCCCCTCCTTACCTGGGCTTCTGATTGTGGCCTCCCCGCGGTGACCACAGGTAAATCATCTCACCTCTCTGAGAGTCAGCTTCCTCATCGACAAAATGCAACTGATAATGCCACCCAGTTTCATGAAGATCAAATGAGATAAGGTGTGTTAACAGTCTGGAGCCTCACACACACTCAGCACACAAGAACTGCTGGTGCACATATTTTATAGACGAGGGAGCATTCTCCAACTCAACTTTATTCCTTATTCGCTTTGAAGGTTTTGATGGCCTTGTTTCTTCCTTTCCTGAAGTTTCTTCCAAGATTCTCTCTACACACTTATACACCAGGTTATCAGTTCCCTGAGGAAAGAGAAAAAGTTGATTCTTCTTGCTCTCTCCAGGACCTGACATTTGTCAAAAAGAATGGACTCCTTAGCTTCAGGCAGCCTAATCAAAGTCACAGCCACTCCATGGTGCCAACCACGGTGCCACAGACACCTGGGGCCCCAGCAAATACTACAGGGACAGCAGCATCTTCTACCTTCTGGTGTTTTGGGTTTTGTCTCCTGTACGTGGCAGATAGCATCCTTCATACCTGGTAAGTTAGTTTATTTGTTAACTAATTGACATATCAACAAACAACTGCAAAAGTTGCACTAGAGATCTGTGGAAAATGCGGTGGGGACCAGGAGGAGGAGCACTTATGCTTCACAGAGGAGCAACAGGAGATGGGCTTTGAGTCAGGAAAGGACATGGGGGTTAAAGAAAGAAAACACAGTTAAGGAGTAGAGTTTGGGGTCCCTTGCAATAGTTGGCAAGGCTGAGCAACTGTTTACCGTGAGGCCATGCCCGGTGGCAGGGGCGCAGCAACTATTAACCTCCTCTACAGGGTACTTTGTAAATCCTTCTCTCACTGCCACAGCCCTCTAGGCCTTACATCATTGGCCAGAGCTTTTTCCCTAAGGAGAATGGAGCTCTGCCAGAGTCCCAGAGTGAGCAGTAATGGAGCAGAGATTAGGATCTGACTGAGTTATAGTCCTAGCTTTTCTATTCTTAGCTCTTAGGCTTTTATGGAGCTCTGGGGGTTGAGCTGCCTTTTAAAAGCCCACACATGGAAAGCATGGTGGGTACAACTTGCTCACCATCAGGAAAAAAATTAAGTTAGAGCTCTAAGTCATGGCTGATGTTAGAATACATTCCAGATGGCTGAAAGCTTTGAATGTAAAACATAAAATTATAAAAGCAGTAAAAGAAGAAGATAGATGAATATTTATCATTTTGCAGGGGAAGGGGAGTACAGAAGTTTAACACCAAAGGCAGATAATAAAGAGAAGATTGGGGCTTCCCTGGTGGCGCAGTGGTTGAGAGTCCGCCTGCCGATGCAGGGGACACGGGTTCGTGCCCCAGTCCGGGAAGATCCCACATGCCATGGAGCGGCTGGGCCCGTGAGCCATGGCCGCTGAGCCTGCGCGTCCGGAGCCTGTGCTCTGCAACGGGAGAGGCCACAACAGTGAGAGGCCCGCGTACCGCAAAAAAAAAATAATAATAAATAAATAAAAAATAAAAAAATAAAAAAAATAAAAATAAAGAGAAGATTGACATTGGTTAAAAAAAAATCGGGACTTCCCTCATGGCGCAGTGGTTGAGAATCCACCTGCCAATGCAGGGGACAAGGGTTCGAGCCCTGGTCTGGGAAGAGCCCACATGCCGTGGAGCAACTAAACCCTTGCGCCACAACTACTGAGCCTGCGCTCTAGAGCCCGCAAGCCACAACTATGGAGCCTACGTGCCACAACTACTGAAGCCCATGCACTCTAGGGCCTGTTCTCCTACACAAGAGAAGCCACCGTAGTGAGAAGTCAGCACACTGCAACAAAGAGTAGCCCCTGCTCTCCACAACCAGAGAAAGCCCATGCGCAGCAGTGAAAACCCAATGCAGCCAAAAAATAAATAAATTTTTTAAAAAATCATGCACAAGAAGCCTGGCACAAAAGTAGAAATATTAAGAAAGAACTTCAATTTCAGACTTTCAGGTTTAATGGGCCCTGGGCCATTCCTTGGGATGGTTAATTTGGAAACTGCATTTGGAGTATCTAATGAAATTATCCCCTTCTCCTCACATTTGTCCTAATCAGCCAGCTGCAGGGGGGATTCACCCCAGACCAAACCACTGAGCATAGGCTCTTGGACCAGAGGCAAGGTCTTGTCCCAAAAAACTAATGCCCAGGAAGGGAAGAGGATTGTCATACCCAAAAGACAAGGCAGGTCCTCTTCTTCCTTACATACCCCATCGATACCCAACCAGCACGTTCCACTCCTCCCACCAAGTTGCTACATGCAGACTCAGTAAACAGAACAGACAAGAACAAGAATGCACAATTAAAACATGGACAAACGTCTAGAAAACTACATTTGAGTAAAGTCATTTGAGTAAAGTCAAGACTATGAAAGAGGGCCATCAAAATCCACCATCAGAAGAACTAACATCTGGGCTTCCCTGGTGGCACAATGGTTAAGAATCCACCTGCCAGTGCAGGGGACACGGGTTCAAGCCCTGGTCGGGGAAGGTCCCACGTGCCGCGGAGCAACTAAGCCCGTGCGCCACAACTACTGAGCCTGCGCTCTAGAGCCCGCGAGCCACAACTACTGAGCCCACGCGCCGCAACTACTGAAGTCTGCGTGCATAGAGCCCGTGCTCCGCAACGAGAAGCCACCGCAACGAGAAGCCCGTGCACCGCAATAAAGAGTAGCCCCCGCTTGCACCCACGCGCAGCAACGAAGACCCAACCCAGCCAATAAATAAATTAATTTAAATAAATTAAAAAGAAAAAAATCCTAGGAAAAAAAAAATAAAAGCTAACATCAAGAAACAGAATTAAGGGCTTCCCTGGTGGCGCAGTGGTTGCGCGTCCGCCTGCCGATGCAGGGGAACCGGGTTCGCGCCCCGGTCTGGGAGGATCCCACATGCCGCGGAGCGGCTGGGCCCGTGAGCCATGGCCGCTGAGCCTGCGCGTCCGGAGC
>NC_041222.1:73729082-73729227 GCF_002837175.3 Physeter macrocephalus
AGAGGGAGGCCCGCATACCACAAAAAAAAAAAAAAAAGAAAAAGAAAAAATCCTAGGAAAAAAATAAATAAATAAAAGCTAACATCAAGAAACAGAATTAAGGGCTTCCCTGGTGGCGCAGTGGTTGCGCGTCCGCCTGCCGATG
>NC_041222.1:73729339-73739363 GCF_002837175.3 Physeter macrocephalus
GCTGCTGAGCCTGCGCGTCCGGAGCCTGTGCTCCGCAACGGGAGAGGCCACGGCAGGGGGAGGCCCGCATACCACACACACACACACACACACACAAAAAAAAAAAAGAAACAGAATTAATAACTACTAAAGGACAAGCCTTCAGATTAAGTGTAATTAATAGGTTCACAAGAAATGTGAACGGATATTTCACGTATTAAAAAGAATCAAGTGGAGATTTTGGAAATTTAAGAACTCAGTTTTCCAAAGAAAAATTCAATGGACTGATCACAAAATAGATACGGCTTAAGAGTGAAAAACAAAGTTTAAAGATCCAAGTGGAGAAATTCTCCCAAAATGCAGTTCAAAAGACCAGAGGTGGGACGTATAAAAGAAAATTTAGATAGGAATTTCTTGGTGGTCCAGTGGTTAGGACTTGGTGCTTTCACTGCTGGGGCCTGGGTTCGATGCCTGGTCTGGGAACTAAGATTCCGCAAGCCACATGGCATGGCCAAAAAAATAAAATAAAATAATTAAAAAAATAATAATAATAAAAAGAGAAGAGGCAGCAGCCAGTTTGGCCCACTGGCTGTAGTTTGCCAACTTCTGCTTTATGGCTTTCAGTGCCCTCATTTGTAAGATAGGGACAATAATTATACCTACTTCATAGGGTTGTTCCGGGAATTAAATACAGTAATGTGTCAAGTACTTTGCTCATTGCCTTACACACACTAAGGTGCCAATAAATGTTAGCTATTGTTGCTGCTGATGTGCTTGTTGATGTAGGTGCTGAGAATGAAGAAGAAGGAGGTCATGTTTATTCAGCACTACTGTGCACACAGCAGGGCCAAGTCTTAAAGGGACTTAAGGGATTTCATTTAGTTATTTTTATTTCTTAATAAAAATACCTCAAGTTGGCATAGAAAAAAAGTTGGGGGAGGGGGGAGAAGGAGGCATGGAGGATGGATCCAGAAGTCCTACCATCCTATTTTATAGGAATTCCATAATGAGAGAACAGAGGGAATGGAGGGAGGAAAAAAAGAAGTAAATTATGTCCTACTTCCTAGAGGTGAAGAAAGGAGTAAGCTTTCACAGTAAAATGCCACACTGAGCACCAAGAATAATTTTTTTAAAAAAGACCTACACCTGGATTAATTACGATGAAATTTCAAAATACCGAGCATAAGGGAAATTCCAAGAAGTTTTGTTCCATCTCCTTACATTTGTAAGTGCATATTTCTAGGAAGGGGGCCCAGAACAAGTATCAAGTTCTCAAAAGAACAACCAAAAAGGAAGTCGAAAACCCACGGGCCTCTGTGAAGGCAACTTTTCCAAACAGGGGGGCTGGTGAAATGAGGCTTGACCCCTAAGTGACACCCTCCCCCAAAGGTTGTTCCACATCTGGATCTTTAATTAAAAAAAAAAAACAACCTCATGCTGCCATAGGGGAAAAAAAGTAAAAAAAAGGTTAGGAAGCATGGAGGATAGATCCAGAAGGTCTGCCATCCTATTTAATAGGAATTCCAGAATAAGAGAAGAGAGGGTGTGGTTCCTTTCACTCCTTTTTCTTGCATAGCTGCAGAAGGAAAGTTTGACCAAGCTCAAAACCAGACTGCCCTTAACTCAGACAGCACATTATTATATTTTCTTCTCTCTGAGAGGAACATCTCCAAAGGTTTTCCTCCAGGAATGTGCCTGCTTTTTAAAAAGTCTCTAAGACTCAAGAATGCTAGCGGCATTTGCTACTCTGAAAATCTAGCTGGGGAAATGGGGTGGAAGGCGGGTCCTGAGAGCCCACTGCTGCCTTGCAGGGTTGGAGATGTGGAGATGTGGGCCTGATCAGTGTTCAACCTGCGTCGGGAGGCTGGAGCCTTGGGTTGGAGACTCAGCTCCACTACTTCCAACTGTGTGATCAGTGTGATCCAGGCAGATCACCTTTACTTTCTGAGCCTGTTTCCTGGTCAGTGAAATGGGAACACATTTGTTTCCTGGTCAGTGAAATCACATTTTTTATGCCTCTCAGGGTAGTTCTGAGGCTAAGATGGTAAAACAACGAAGATGTTCTGAGATAGCAAATTCTAACTAAGGGTCACTTATGCAGATGCCTTCAAGGGCCCCTCAGGTAATGCAAATTTGTGAAGTGGCCAGCTTAAGACACTAGGGAATGGTGGAGACCCTGACCTAATGAACACTCTTGGAAGCCAAATTTGGCCCTGGGTCACCAGCCTGTGACCCCTGCTCTAAACAAAAATAAGGGTAATTAGAACAAAGCAGCTCTCAAAATTGATGTAAAATAAATTTTTTTTTCCCCCTGTTATGGGTTCAATTGTGTCATCCCCTCTCAAAAAAAAAAAAAAAAGAAGTAGAAGTCTTAACCCCAACAATATGAGCTTATTTGGAAATAGGGTCATTGCAGATGTAATTAGTTAAGATGAGGTCACATTGGAGTAGGACTGGCCCCTAATCTGACTGGTGCCCTTAGAAGAAGACAGTCATGTGAAGACAGAAAGACACAGGGACAAGGCCACATGAAAACGCAGGCAGAGATTATAGTGATGCATCTACAAGCCAAGGAACACCAGGATTGCTGGCTATCATGGGAAGCTAGGAGAGAGGGATGGAACAGATTCCTCCTCAGAACCTCAAATGGAACTAATCCTACCCTCACCTTGATTTCAGGCTTCTAGCCTCCAGAGCCGTGAGAAAATAAATTTCTTCGGTTTTAAGACAGCTGGTTTGTGAAACGTTGTTATGGCAACCCGAGGAAACTAATACACTCCCCTAAATGGAACTTTATTTTACAACAGGCATGAATTTCTGGTCTTCATCATGAGTCAGTGAATCTCCCAGCTTAACTGCTAGCAGGCCCAAGGACTAGGGTGAGGCACATAAGGTGCCAGGGTCCATCATTTCTGGATGCAATCACTCTCAAGTTCCTGCAAGGGCCGATCCTTACGGTGGGTGCCTCCTTGAGAGCTGGGCACCTCTGGCTATGTCACAGTGTGTGGCAGTAGTCCTGCTAGAACGCTTTATCTAAAATCTTTGAATGGTGCTTTGGAGCTAATTATAAAATGTAGTCCAGCCACTTTAACCCAGGGTAGAGCAAACATGTACTTCTCACCATCTCAGAATACTTTCGTTTTGCTTAAGATGGAGGTTGAAGGGTAGCAGAATATGCCACCCCAAAATGTGACTGTAGGAGTTCAGGACATGCCACTCCAAAATATGCTGCTTTGATATATTGATTATTTGGGGATGTAAGCACTTGAAAAACAACAAATGCAAGGAGGGGCTTTCTCTGAACTCCCCTTATCTGTCTGAAGACAGAACCTCCGAAATGAACTCAGTTGTCATAAATCTATTCCCCCAGGGGTAGCAACAGCTAGTGAAGACTGACTCTTATCAGAGGAGAGGAGGCCATAAATCATCCAGACACACTTTGTCACAAATTATCATACCTCCCATCTATTCTTCTAAGGGCCCATTCATCTTTCCTAAAAATCATTTCCTCTCCTCTTAGGCCTAAATCCCCCTTCACCTTTCCCTATTACAATGGTATTTAATCCTGACTTCTAAGCCACCTTAGGGAATTATTCATTTTTCCCTGGGTATCTGCCATATATGCAAGAGGTAGACACGTTAATAAACTTCTCTTTGCTTTGCTCTTGTTAATCTGTGTTTTATTACATGAGTCTCAGACCAGAAATCAGAAGGGTACAGAGAAAATCAATTTTCCTCTCCTACATTTTCTGGGGATGAGATGGGACCATTGAGACACCCTACTCAGGTGGAATCCTGGGAACACTGGCAGAAGGGTGAGAATTCTTACCAAATTTGGCACTCCTGGATCTCCATCTAGAGGGCCCAATCAAGGGAGGAAGGTAAAATTTTGTGTGGTCCCTTCCTTTCCAATATCAGATTAGCAGGAGAAAAACATTACTAAGGATTAGTTCTTTGAATTGTGACTCTTATGAATTTGGTTTTTGGAGTACCCTTTGGTTATCTATCCTTTCCCTCCCAGAAACAACTACTGCTTTCCTTTTTGTCTATTTTGTGTCCTGAGACCTTGGCTTGCAGGCAGGCTGTTGGTTCTTGTGTGTACAAGTGGCTCAAACATCAGTTTGGGGGCCCCAAGAATGTGGCCAGACAAGACTTCGGGTCACACCCCATTTGCAGCTAGCCTCCTGTTGCAGGGGAGCTAAGCCTTTTTTTTCCCAGTGATATTTGTGAGTAGTTCTGGATCTTGGGAGAGTTGCATCTTTTGCACCCTTTTTCAGGACAGCTCTTGCGTCCATAGTTAACTCATAAAAGTTTTGGTTTTGAGTCACTTGATAGTTATACCTTTAGTATAAAAAAAAAGGGAAAGAGATAAGCTTTAAAAAGAAGTTCAGTATTGTCAGAAATATTTACTGTTTGTCCTGGCTGAAATCTGATAAAATATCAAAAGGATTTTTTTTAAGAGTTCTATGGTCAGAAGATGGCCTAATTGGAAGCTGATATTCAGAGCCTGATAGTAGCATTTTTATTTTTTTAAACATCTTTATTGGAGTATAATTGCTTTACAATGTTGTGTTAGTTTCTGCTGTATAACAAACTGAATCAGCTATATGTATATATATATCCCCATATCCCCTCCCTCTTGCATCTCCCTTCCACCCTCCCTATCCCACCCCCCTAGGTGGTCACAAAGCACCGAGCTGATCTCCCTGTGCGATGCAGCTGAGAAGCATTTTTTTTTTTTTTTTTTTTTTTGCGGTACGCGGGCCTCTCACTGTTGTGGCCTCTCCCGTTGCGGAGCACAGGCTCCGGACGCACAGGCTCAGCGGCCATGGCTCACGGGCCCAGCCACTCCGCAGCATGAGGGATCTTCCCGGACCGGGGCACAAACCCGTGTCCCCTGCATTGGCAGGCGGACTCTCAACCATTGCGCCACCAGGGAAGCGCAAGAAGCTTTTTTTTTTTTTTAAAGACTTCTCTGTTCTATTTGATCGTGTTCCTCCCATGCAGACTTTCCGGTCAACTGAAACCCTCTTTTTTTTTTTAGCAACCTCTTACTCAATTTATTATTTATTTATTTTTTTATTTGGTTGTGTTGGGTCTTAGTTGCGGCACGTGGGCTCCTTAGTTGCAGCTTGAGGGCTCCTCAGTTGCGGTTTGTCGGCTCCTTAGTTGTGGCATGTGAACTCTTAGTTGTGGCATGCATGTGGGATCTAGTTCCCTGACCAGGGATTGAACCTGGGCCGCCTGCGTTGGTAGTGTGGAGTCTTAACCACTGCACCACCAAGGAAGTCCCAACTGAAACCCTCTTCTCAAACCCCTGCTGACTGCATTCTCTGCCAGCTGTGTCCACTTCCTTTTTGCTGACATGATTTTACTAAGGATAATTTGAAACTTCACTGGGAAAACTTAAGATCTCCCCAGACTGGCTCCTCTAAGACCTCTTCCTTCCCATATCCTCTGCTCCTCCTTCCTCCTTTTGCTGCCTTCCATCTTCCATTCAGCTCCCTTGAATCCTTTGCTATGTCCCCCCTCAAACTCCTACCTCCTCCAGCCCTCTGTCCACCCTGCCAGATCTTTCCCTTCCCACTTCAGCCCCTCAACTCACTACAGTCACTTGAACTTTAGGCCCCCATACCCTCCATCAGGGGCTCTCAAGGGGCTCAAAGACCTATAAAAGCAACTACTTGGGGCTAAAAAGGAAACAGGAGCTTTTGGAAGTTGGGAAAGTGAAAACTCTTAAAAGTCTTCTCCACAAATACAAGTGAAAACTTTAGCCATCTAGTGGGTAACCGTAACATATTCATCTGCCAGAAACACAATTTGGATCCAACTGTTCTTTCATGTACTAGTGAGTGTGGAATTAATGTACCTGACATATGGCTAAAATTTTTAAATGAAAGCTGTAAGATCTCAGTTTGCATTTGTCTGTATGTTTATGTATGCCTATACATGTATGTTATGTATATGTGATATTTTTCCACCTCTGGGTGGTGGTGCCAAAATTGATTTGTAAATGAGCTCTATTTAATTGGCTTAAAGAAAAATAAGTGCTGGGCTTATAACTACTGAGCCTGTGATCTAGAGCCCGCGAGCCACAACTACGGAGCCCATGTGCCTAGAGCCTGTGCTCCACAACAAAGAAGCCACTGCAATGAGAAGCCCACACACCACAACGAAGAGTAGCCCCCACTTGCCGCAACCAGAGAAAGCCTGCATGCAGCAACAAAGACCCAAAGCAGCCAAAAATAAATAAATAAAAATTTATTTTTAAAAAAGTAATAATGTTTAACCTCCTTAAGTTATATTTGTATGGGTGTTATATTATCAGTATAGGTGTTCCAGAAATTATATGAAATTCCTAGAATCTGATATGTCCTGGTATAATGTTATCAGTCGTAACTCTAGTTATCATCTTAAACTGTTGTACGACACAGAAATAACCAAATTTCCTTGTCAATTGTGTTTAAATGAACTCTCATCAAGTTTTTAACCATGGCCATTTTTAAGTCTTTTGGTCAGTCACAGACAGTTATTGTTTTAGTCTGATGTTTCCTGAAAGCTTTTGCAAGTAGCTATGATCCAAAAACACTTTGTCTTCAGTTTCATGGAAAGGACTTTGATAAGTACTCTAGAATATCAGTTTCCAATAACTTTGAGATCATACCATTGAACTGGGTAAGAATTTCCAGAACTCTAATAGAAAAACAGAATGATTCATAAAACTACTAGCTCAAGATCAAGCAAACAAGAATTAATTACCTGGGACTGAATAAACTGATGAGAATGATTACGATAATTATGACTTTTTGTTTGAAACACTGCTAGTTCTCTAATGTTCTATTTTCTAGATTTAAGAAAACTTTTCTCTTTTCTCTTAAGCTATCTATGATTTACAGCAATTTGGTAAAGTGTACCTTTGTAAACAGAATTGAGGCATTTATCTTTTCTCCCTACCTGATCCCTCCAGAATTCAGACTCTTATTGAGTATTCTTATTTTCATGGCAATATAACTATTTGTGTAAGTTTGATAAGAATCTGTTCTCCTTGTGATAGGACACAATTGGAAACATTGGTTATATTACTAAGGCTTTGACTAGGATATCAAATTTGAGAATGATGTGCATAGAATCAGATATGGCCAGACAGCTTTAAGGAAATAAGGTTGGCTTTAAGGAGCCAACGCTTATTAAGCCCCCTTCTGAGAAACTTCCTGGTTCCTTGATTTCAGGGTTTCCAGCCTTACCAGGTGAGTAAGGAAGATCAATTCCTGGCAGACCCAGGAACCTCAGGATATTTTGGTGACTTGGAGCACAGAGGAATTCACCCAAATGCATAGATATGCATGTGAGGTCTGATGATAAGTTCTTGGTTTGGCTTCCTAGCCTTGAAAGTCTTTTAAAAGACCAATCTGAGATTCCTTATGAAAGTTCCAACAAAGCAGATTTTAAAACAGCCTATATGGTCAATTGCTATTCTTGCTGCACTTATGTAAATAATCAGGCCAAGTTTAGTGAGACTAGACTTATTTTGCAAACAGACTCGTCTTACCGTGATTACCTTTGCTAGAAATGGGGGTGATTGTACAGAGAAAAATTATGTTTCAATAGAAAATTATAACACATCCTTGTGGGTATGAGATTCTAGCCCTGTGCATTGTCTTTGAAGTTTTGTTATCTACCTGCAAACTGGACTGGATCTTGAATTCTAGTTTTCTCTAATATCTGGTTAAAACTCTCCAAACTAATGCTTCCAATTTTCTTTCACCCTCTGACTTGGAGTCACTAAGAACAAAAACTTCCCTTTTCCAAAAGCCCTGGAAGCTGAAAATGGACAACTTGATATAAACCTCAGAGATATCACCACAACAGATCATGTATGGACAACCTTCATGTCTGTTGCTGTCTGGGTCACTCAGAAAGTTCACTGGAACACCCAATGACATCATCAGAAGCATTTAAACTGTGAAAGGTGCTTCTAGCCCAATATCTAGAAATCTTCTCATGGCTGCCTTCTGAACTCAGAAACTGACTTATTGTGTTCTCCAACTATTATTTGTTTTGTTTCCAAAGAAATGCCTCTTATTAAATACCTGCTAGTATCTCACCTGCAATACCACCTCCTGGAATGAGGCACAGTTGTTTAACTGAACTGACCTATTCTCAGGACTAAGAGTCTGGTTCAATGAGATCTACCAACTCAGCTTCTAGACTGAAATTTCTTGAGGAATTTTCAAAGGTGGGGAATGAGGGTAGCAGAATATGCTGCCCCAAAATATGACTGCAGGAGTTCAGGACATGCCACCCCAAAACATACTGCTTTGGTATATTGATTATTTTGAGCTGTAGGCACTTGAAAAAATGGCAAATGCATGTAGAGCTTTCTCTGAACCCCCCTTGTCTGTCTAAAGATAGATCCTCCAAAAGGAACTCATTTGTCACAAATACCCTCCCTAGAGGCATCATCGACAGGGAAGATTGAGTCTTATCACAGGAAAGGAGGCTAGAAGTTGATACAACATGCTGACAAACTTGGTCATAAACTATCATACCTCCCTTCTACTCTTCTAAGGGCCCATTCATCTTTCCTAAAAATCATTTCCTCTCCGCTGAGAGTCCTACATTCCCCCTCTTTTTTCTCTATTAAGGTGGTATATAATCCTGAATTCTAAGCCACCTCAGGGAGTCACTTATTTTCCCTTGGGGATCTCCCATGTATGCATAAGGTATACATGTTTATAGACTTCTCTTTGCTTTTCTCTTGTTAATCTGTGTTTTTATTACAGAGGTCTCAGCAAAGACCTCAGAAAGTTAGAGGGGAAATTATTTTTCCTCCCTTTGAGGACTTACAAATTGGAGTTCTCTCTCTCCCACCTGTCTCATCCACTCCCATCAATCAATAAATCAGTAAATTCTCTATCCTAGGTGCTGGGGGTTAAGAATTGAATAAGACACCAAAGGTGGTGGGGGAGACAGATTCATTTTTAAAAGATCAGTTACCATACAGTGTTATAAGTGCTGTAAGAGAGACAATTTAAGGGCCTATGAGAACTCGGAGTGCTGTATCACCCAGACCCCAACAGACTGAGGAGACAGGTAGAAAGATGATATCTATACTGTCTCTTTAAGAATTAATAATTGTTAATTAGATGAGAAGAAGAAAGGAAGCAAGAGGGGGTGACAGATTGGATGGAAGAGGAAAAGAAGGAGTCAAGAACAACACCCAGGTCACTTGGGTGATGAGAAAATGTGATGCAGTCACTAAGACAGGAAAGGCCAAACGAGGAACAGATATAAAGGAAAACAGATTGATTCAGACTTGGACACACTGAGTCTCAGGTGCCTGCAGATATCCAGGGAAAAATAACCAATGCAGCATTTCCAAAGTGTGTTCTAGGAACCCCAAGTTCCAGGAGATGTTAATATTCCAGGAAAAAGTGGGGGGGGGGGGTCTGTTGCAGGTTGTACTAGCCCAGGTTCCCTAGAAAACAGAGCCTGAGGCAAAGATTATATGCTCAGGCTTTTTATGGAGGCACAAAACCAAAGCCTCAAGAATGATATAAAAGGGAAGAGAGGCATGGAGGGATGGAAAGCAATGCAAGATGCAGGCAGCAGCAGGTGGCTGGCGACGGAACTACACCACTGGCTGCAGTTAAACAGTTAAGGAAAAGCAAAAAGTCAGGAGTCCAGGTCTCGGGCAGGGCTGAGAGAATCTGAGGAAATGTATTGATTATGTTCAATACAGATGTCAAATAAGTTTAAGAAATACGGGGTATTACACACTCCCTCTTTTTTTTTTAATTTATTTATTCATTTTATATTTTATTATTGCTGCGTTGGGTCTTTGTTGCTGCACACGGGCTTTCTCTAGTTGCGGCGAGCAGGGGAATACTCTTCGTTGCAGTGTGTGGGCTTCACATCACGGTGGCTTCTCTTGTTGCAGAGCACAGGCTCTAGGCACGCAAGCTTCAGTAGTTGTGGCACGCGGGCTTCAGTAGTTGTGGCTCACGGGCTCTAGAGCGCAGGCTCAGTAGTTGTGGTGCACGGG
>NC_041222.1:73739373-73744453 GCF_002837175.3 Physeter macrocephalus
CAGTTCTAGGAGCACCTCAGCAAAAAAGTCAATTTCATTCTATTTAACCCAGCATTTTCCAAACTTATTTGACCATGGAAGCTTTCTTTCATGTCCTACTTGTCTGTAGAACTCAGTTCTTGTCAGCTGTGGATACTAGGATCTGGGGCTCAGGAGAGAGTACAAATTGGAAATAAAGATTTGAGAAACATACCGATAGTGATTGAAGCCTGGAGAATGAAGGGGATCATGCAGGAGGAGTTTGTAGTTTCATCCTAATCCTGAGTTTTGGGATACACCAGTATTAAGGGACAAACACAGGAAGAACAGATTGGTTCAAGGTGGTGGAGTAGAAGGACGTGCTCTCATTCCCTCTTGCAAGAACACCGGAATCACAACTAACTGCTGAACAATCATCAGAGGAAGACACTGGAACTCACCAAAAAAGATACCCCACGTCCAAAGACAAAGGAGAAGCACAGTGAGACTGTAGGAAGGGCACAATCACAATAAAATCAAATCCCATAATCACTGGGTGGGTGACTCACAAACGAGAACAATTATACCACAGAAGTCCACCCACTGCAGTAAAGGTTCTGAGTCCCACATCAGGCTTCCCAACCTGGGGTTCTGGTAACAGGAGGAGGAATTCCCAGAGAATCAGACTTTGAAGGCTGGCGGGATTTGATTGCAGGACTTCGATAGGACTGGGTGAAACAGAGACTCCACTCTTGGAGGGCAAACACAAAGTAGTGTGTGCATCAGGACCCAGGGGAAAGGATCAGTGACCCCATAGGAGACTGAGGCAGACCTACCTGCTAGTGTTGGAGTGTCTCCTGCAGAGGCAGGGGGTGCCTGTGGCTCACTGTGGGGACAAGGACACTGGCAGCAGAAGTTCTGGGAAGTACTCCTTGGTGTGAGCCCTCCAAGAGTCTGCCATTAGCCCCACCAAAGAGCCTATGGGCTCCGGTGCTGGGTCACCTCAGGCAAAACAACCAACAGGGAGGAAACTCAGCCCCACCCATCAGCAGACAAGCAGATTAAAGTTTTACTGAGCTCTGCCCACCAGAGCAACACCCAGCTCTACCCACCACCAGTCCCTCCCATCAGGAAACTTGCAGAAGCCTCTTAGATGGCCTCATCCACCAGAGGGCAGACAGCAGAAGCAAGAATAACTACAATCCTGCAGCCTGTGGAACAAAAACCACATTCACAGAAAGATAGACAAAATGAAAAGGCAGGGGACTATCTACCAGATGAAGGAACGAGATAAACCCCAGAAAAACAATTAAATGAAGTGGAGATAGGCAACCTTCCAGAAAAAGAATTCCAAATAATGATAGTGAAGATGATCCAGGACCTTGGACAAAGAATGGAGGCAAATATCTAGACGATGCAAGAAATGTTTAACAAAGACCTAGAAGAATTAAAGAGCAAACATCTAGAAGAATTAAAGAACAAACAAATGGAGATGAACAATACAATTACTGAAATGAAAAATACACTAGAAGGAATCAATAGCAGAATAACCGAAGCAGAAGAATGGATAAGTGACCTGGAAGACAGAATGGTAGAATTCACTGCCACAGAACAGAATAAAGGGAAAAGAATGAAAAGAAATGAAGACAGCTTAAGAAACCTCTGGGACAACATTAAACGCACCAACATTCACATTATAGGGGTCCCAGAAGGAGAAGAGAGAGAGAAAGGACCCAAGAAAATATTTGAAGAGATTATAGTCAAAAACTCCCTAACATGGGAAAGGAAAGAGCCACCCAAGTCCAGGTAGCGCAGACAGTCCCAGGCAGGATAAACCCAAGGAGAAACACGCTGAGACACACAGTAATCAAACTGATGAAAATTAAAGACAAATAAAAATTATTAAAAGCAACAAGGGAAAAACGACAAATAACATACAAGGGAACTCCCATAAGGTTAACAGCTGATTTCTCAGCAGAAACTCTACAAGCCAGAAGGGAGTGGCATGATATATTTAAAGTGATGAAAGGGAAGAACCTACAACCAAGATTACTGTACCCAGCAAGAATCTCATTCAGATTCGATGGAGAAATCAGAAGCTTTACAGGCAAGCAAAAGCTAACCGAATTCAGCACCACCAAACCAGCTCTACAACAAATGCTAAAGGAACTTCTCTAAGTGGGAAACACAAAAGGAGAAAAGGACCTACAAAAACAAACCCAAAACAGTGAAGAAAATGGTAATAGGAACATACATATGGATAATTACCTTAAATGTGAATGGATTAAATGCTCCAACAAAAAGACAGAGGCTTGCTGAATGGATACAAAAACAAGACCCATATATATGCTGTCTACAAGAGACCCACTTCAGACCTAGGGACACATACCAACTGAAAGTGAGGGAATGGAAAAATATATTCCACACAAATGGAAATCAAAAGAAAGCTGGAGAGCTTCCGTGGTGGCGCAGTGGTCAAGAATCTCCCTGCCAATGCAGGGGACATGGGTTCGAGCCCTGGTCTGGGAAGATCCCAAATGCTGCAGAGCAGCTAAGCCTGTGAGCCACAACTACTGAGCCTGCACCCTAAAGCTTGCGAACCACAACTACTGAAGCCCGCAAGCCTAGAGCCCGTGCTCCACAACAAGAAGACTGCGCACCGTAACAAAGAGTAGCCCCCACTCGCTGCAACTAGAGAAAGCCCATGCCCCGCAACAAAGACGCAACTCAGCCAAATAAATAAATAAATACATAAATACCTAAATTTTAAAAAAGAAAGCTGGAGTAGCAATACTCATATAAGATAAAATAGACTTTAAAATAATGTTACAAGAGACAAGGAAGGACACTACATAATGATCAAGGGATCAATCCAAGAAGAAGATATAACAATTGTAAATATATATGCACCCAACATAGAAGCACCTCAATACATAAGGCAAGTGCTAACAGCTATAAAAGAGGAAATCGGCAGTAACACAATAATAGTGGGGGACTTTAACACCTCACTTACACCAATGGACAGATCATCCAGACAGAAAATTAATAAGGAAACACAAGCTTTAAATGACACCATAGACCAGATAGATTTAATTGATATTTATAGGACATTCCATCTGAAAACAGCAGATTACACTTTCTTCTCAAGTGCGCACAGAACATTCTCCAGGATAGATCACATCCTGGGTCACAGATCAAGACTCGGTAAAATTAAGAAAATTGAAATCATATCAAGCATCTTTTCCCACCACAACGTTATGAGATTAGAAATAAATTACAAGGAAAAAAACATAAAAAACACAAACATATGGAGGCTAAACAATATGTTACTAAAAAACCAAGAAATTACTGAAGAAATCAAAAAGGAAATCAAAAAACACCTAGAGACAAATGACAATGAAAATACGATGATACAAAACCTATGGGATGCAGCAAAAGCAGTTCTAAGAGGGAAGTTTATAGCTATACAAGCCTACCTCAAGAAACAAGAAAAATCTCAAATAAACAATCTAACCTTACACCTAAAGGAACCAGACAAAGAAGAACAAAGAAAATCCAAACTTAGTAGAAGAAAAGAAATCATAAAGATCAGAGCAGAAATAAATGAAATAGAAACAAAGAAAACAATAGCAAAGATCAATAAAACTAAAAGCTGGTTCTTTGAGAAGATAAACAAAATTGATAAACCATTAGCCAGACTCATCAAGAAAAAGAGGGAGAGGAATCAAATCAATAAAATTAGGAATGAAAAAGGAGAAGTTACAATGGACACCGCAGAAATACAAAGCATCCTAAGAGACTACTACAAGCAACTCTATGCCAATAAAATGGACAACCTGGAAGAAATGAACAAATTCTTAGAAAGGTATAACCTTCCAAGACTGAACCAGGAAGAAATAAAAGACATGAACCGACCAATCACAAGTAATGAAATTGAACCTGTGATTAAAAATCTTCCAACAGGGCTTCCCTTGTGGTGCAGTGGTTGAGAGTCTGCCTGCCGGTACGGGGGATGCAGGTTCGTGCCCCAGTCTGGGAGGATCCCACATTCCACGGAGCAGCTGGGCCCATGGGCCATGGCCACTGAGCCTGCGCGTCCAGAGCCTGTGTTCCACAGCGGGAGAGGCCACAGCGGTGGGAGGCCCACGTACCGCAAAAAAAAAAAAAAAAAAAAAAAAAAAATCTTCCAACAAACAAAAGTCCAGGACCAGATGGCTTCACAGGCGAATTCTATCAAACATTTAGAGAAGAGCTAACATCCACCCTTCTCAAACTCTTCCAAAAATTGCAGAGGAAGGAACACTCCCAAACTCATTCTACAAGGCCACCATCATCTGGATACCAAAGCCAGACAAAGATACTACAAAAAAAGAAAATTACAGACCAATATCACTGATGAATATAGATGCAAAAATCCTCAACAAAATACTAGCAAACAGAATCCAACAACACATTAAAAGGATCATACACCATGATCAAGTGGGATTTATCCCAGGGATGCAAGGATTCTTCAATATACGCAAATCAATCAGTGTGATACACCATATTAACAAATTGAAGAATAAAAACCATATGATCATCTCAATAGATGCAGAGAAAGCTTTTGACAAAATTCAACACCATTTATGATAAAAACTATCTGGAAAGTGGGCATAGAGGGAACCTACCTCAACATAATAAAGGCCATATACGACAAACCCACAACAAACATCATTCTCAACGGTGAAAATCTGAACGCATTTCCCCTAAGATCAGGAATAAGACAAGGATGTCCACTCTTGCCACTATTATTCAACATAGTTTTGGAAGTCCTAGCCACAGCAAACAGAGAAGAAAAAGAAATAAAAGGAATACAAATTGGAAAAGAAGTAAAACTGTTACTGTTTGCAGATGACATGATACTATACATAGATAATCCTAAAGATGCCACCAGTAAACTACTAGAGCTAATCACTGAATTTGGTACAGTAGCAGGATACAAAATTAACACAGAGAAATCTCTTGCATTCCTATACACTAATGATGAAAGATCAGAAAGAGAAATTAAGGAAACAATCCCATTCACCATTGCAACATAAAGAATAAAATACCTAGGAATAAACCTACTTAAGGAGGTAAAAGA
>NC_041222.1:73744752-73745988 GCF_002837175.3 Physeter macrocephalus
TCTACAGATTCAATGCAATCCCTATCAAATTACCAATGGCATTTTTTACAGAACTAGAACAAAAAATCTTAAAATTTGTGTGGAGACACAAAAGACCCCAGATAGCCAAAGCAATCTTGAGGGGAAAAAAAACGGAGCTGGAGGAATCAGACTTCCTGACTTCACACTATACTACAAAGCTACAGTAATCAAGACAATATGGTACTGGCACAAAAACAGAAATATAGATCAATGGAACAGGAGAGAAAGCCCAGAGATAAACCCATGCACCTATAGTCAACTAATCTATGACAGAGGAGGCAAGGACATACAGTGGAGAAAAGACAGTCTCTTCAATAAGTGGTGCTGGGAAAAGCAGAAAAATCTACAAACAACAAATGCTGGAGAGGGTGTGGAGAAAAGGGAACCCTCTTGCACTGGTGGTGGGAATGTAAATTGATACAGCCACTATGGAGAACAGTATGAAGATTCCTTAAAAAACTAAAAATAGAACTACCATATGACCCAGCAATCTCACTACTGAGCATATACCCAGAGGAAACCATAATTCAAAAAGACACATTCACCCCAGTGATCATTACAGCACTGTTTACAATAGCCAGGTCATGAAAGCAACCTAAATGTCCATCGACAGACGAATGGATAAAGAAGATGTGGTACATATATACAATGGAATATTACTCAACCATAAAAAGGAACGAAACCGGGTCATTTGTAGAGACGTGGATGGACTTAGAGAGTGTCATACAGAGTGAAGTAAGTCAGAAAGAGAAAAGCAAATATCGTATATTAACGCATATATGTGGAATCTAGAAAAATGGTGCAGATGAACGGGTTTGCAAGGCATAAATAGAGACACAAATGTAGAGAACAAATGTAGGAACACCAGAGGGGGAAAGTGGGGGCGGGTGGGGAGTGATGGTGGTGGGATGAATTGGGAGATTGGCATTGACATATATACACTAATGTGTATAAAACAGATAACTAATAAGAACCTGCTGTATAAAAAATAAATAAATGAAGATTTTTAAAAATACACAGGAAGAAGATCTCTTAAAAGAGACAAGGAAGAAACAGTCACAGAATTAGCAGAATCAGAAACCATCATTAGGTAGTTAAAGCAGAAATGAATTTACGATCAGATGTAGGTAAGCAGAGGACACCTTAGGACTGAGCTACTAAAAATCTATCCTAGGGGCTTCCCTGGTGGCGCAGTGGTTGAGAGTCCGCCTGCCG
>NC_041222.1:73746158-73759682 GCF_002837175.3 Physeter macrocephalus
TGTCCGGAGCCTGTGCTCCGCAACGGGAGAGGCCACAGCAGTGAGAGTCCCGCGTACTGTAAAAAAAAAAAAAAAAAAAAAAAAAAAAAAACCACCCTAGTTCCCTGGCGGTCCAGTGGTTAGGCCTCTGCTGCACTTTCATTGCCGAGGACCTGGGTTCGATCCCTGGTCAGGGAACTAAAGATCCCACAAGCTGCAAGGTGCAGAAAAAAAAAATTCATCCTAACCATCAGATATTACCCAGGAGCTTGTGAGAAATGCAGAATCTGAGATCTCACTCCAGATCTACTGAATCAGAATCTACCCTTTAGCTGGATCCTCAGGCCAATATGAACATTAAAATTTGCCAAGCTTTGGCTCACAATATTGCTGGAAGGCCTGGAGGAGTAGACTTAAAACGAAGCTTCCAGAGATAACTGTAAGCCCTCAGGATCATCATGCCTCTGTCATCACAATCAGGAAAGAAGCCACGACCACTCTGCTACAGGCAGCTGCTAAACCAGGAAGCTAGTGACCAGGAAACAAGTCTGCCACAATCCACACCTGCAAAATTGATGCCTCACATGCCCCTTCTCTCCACTTAGCTCCAGGTTCAAGTCTTGTGCAAGTTCACTTAATTAGCAATTCCTAAATCACATTTGGAATGCCAGCTGCAAGGGAATCTAGGTAGTGTGTCTTCCCAGCTTAAACTAGAAGGAAGTAGAAAGGGATATTGTGTGAATCACAGTATCCACCACTGGTGGTGTCACAGAAGCTCTGACAGGTGCTGATATCTGCTCCCCCAATCTATTCTCCCTTTCATCCATAGCAATAGACTACCCAGAATAAGGACATTTCCCAGCCTCTCTGCAGACAGATATGACCCATGAGATTAAGTTTGGGCCAATAATATAAAAGTGAAACTGTCACATAGCAGCTCCTAGGAATCTCTGAGAGACAGCAGGAGCATGGCCTTTATATTCTTCTTTGTCCCTCCTTCCAACATGCTGCCTGGAGCACCATTTTGGACTATGAAGTTGAGGACTACACCCTGGTGTTGGCAGAGCAGAGCTAGAAAGAGTCACCCCTCCAGCTCTGGTGACTGATTCTGTATACATGAAGAACAAATCAACCACGGTTATCTTGGATCACTGCCAGCAGAACCTAATTCTAACCAATACAGATTTCGAGGGCACTGGTTCTTGACATTTTGGCAGATCACTGATCCCTTCTGAGAATCCAATGATGCCCTGGACCATCCTCCCTAGAAAGATGCAGATTTGTACAACACTTGGTATAAAAATTTTAAAGACTGCATGTTGTTTCTCCCTTAAGACAATCTAGGGACTCATGGATCCCTAGTTAGGAAGCCCTAGAGTTGAGATTTTTCAAGAAGAAACAATTGTAATCAACAGGTAAATGAAAAATTTAAAGAAAAAGTAAGAACTGGGAAGTGACCCCTGGATTTGGCTTCAGATTGCTGATGCCATTAGGAGGAGCAGTTTCAGTGCAGTGGGGTGAGGCGGGACAGAAGCTACACTGTAGAGTGCCAGAAGAATGGGAATCAAGGAAGTGGAGGCAGCAAGATCATCAACTATTTAGAGTAGCATGGCCCTGAAGAGAGTGGTGGCCAGGAGACAGTGGAGGCCATGGGCTCCAGGGAACATTTTCCTGGCCTTCCTCTGCTTCTAGGACTAGACCAGCCAGAGTTAGGGTAATCTGGGATATCCAATACCACTCAGTGTTGCAGCCCAATTGGTGGCTTTGGCCTTCACTGCCCTGGAAATGCTGATGCTGTCTCAAAAATGAGCGTTGAGGGGGAGCCTGGGAGCAGGAAAGGTCCCTGCAGGAATGAAGGCTGGAGGATGTTTTGGGCTCAGTCAGAGTAGGTGCTATTAATTAAGTCCTTCCCCTTCAGACACTACACACTAGGGTGCCCTGGACATCCTTCCATGAGATGACTGCCCCTGCTGCCCCTCCGTCCCCACTCTGGTGTTGCTGCTGTGACTGGATCCAAGACCTGAAACCAGTGCATCCAATAGCCTCCGCACAACGGTGGAGCTAATGTCCAAGCAGACCACAGCCAGTCCTCAGGAGAGGAGAGGGAACCACACCACATATCCCGGTTTCTCTTCTCACCAGGAAGCTCCTGCATGCTCTTCTGCAATCAGGCCTTGCACTGGAGTTCCTGGCACGTCTCCATGACTCTCTCCACCCACACCTCCTCAACCCTGCTCTGTGATCCCAGCCTCATCCCTTTCTTCTCACCCTGAGCCCTTCCTTTCATCATCCCTGAACACATTAGTCACTTACATCCTCTCTTTTTTTAGCTTCATCCTTTCTAATGATAAAACCACCTTCCCCATGAAAGATTTATTGTGCAGGGAACCCTCTCCAGCTCCCCACGGTGGTGAAATTAGACAAAGGCTAGTCACATGTGGGAAACTGGAGAAGGAAATGGCTCAGATTTACACCCGAGCCCTGGGGAACAGCACCATCAGTGGGAGCCTATGGCAGAGGCTCCACCCTGAGTGGCGGAACTTTTATGGGGACATAAACTGCCCATTTATCTCCTATCTTGGGAAGCAGCAAGGATCCTCAGTGGGGCCTGACACTTGCCGGTTTGCTGATTGCTGGGCCAAACTGTCAGGTTTTAGTAGTCCTTCAAGGGCATCCAGGGAGAAAGCGACGGTCCCGGGTCAGAGCTGGAGCAGGGTTTGCTCTCACCTCTGTGGCCTCCACTTCCCGGGACATACTCCTGCTGCTCTGGACCACGGCAACCTCCAGAAAGGAGACTGGGCTTACGAAATGGAAATTGTCCAGCAAAACTTATAAACATCCCACCGGTACCCGCCTTACTTCTCAATACCAAGGCACCAGTGTTCAAAAAATACAGAGCTTAGCAGCCACAGAAAGCCTTTCAGGTAAATTAGTGCTGAGCCAAACTTCAAGTACCAGGGGCCTGGTTCCCTAGGGCAGCCTCATCCTCCTCCCCTGACCAGCATTTCCTGGGTGAGGAGGAAGAATTCAGCAAAAGGAGTAAACGTCCCCCTGGAATTTTAGCAAGGGGCCTGGAAAGAAACACAGGCTCTGGCCTCTGAAAAACTGGGTGGCAATCCCATCCCTGCCACTGACCTGCTGTGTCACTTTTGTCATATCCCCTAACATCTCTGAGCTTCCACTTGCTTTCTCAACTGTAGACTAAGAATTAGAATTCCCCTTATATACGGTTGTAAGAATTAAACAAAATAAGGTCTGCAGAGCTCCTGGCTTTTATTAAGTTACCAACCTGCTTGGAGATAGAGCCTCTAAAAGAAACTGTTTCCCATTTTCTGAAATGCTCTCCTCTCTGCCCTTAGCTTCCCTTTCTCCTCTCTCATCATTTCTTTCCCCAGCACGGGGAAAGATCTCCTAAGTCCCCACTATTCGAAGGTCCAGGGTGGCAAGCAGCCTCATCCAGGAGTTTGTGAGAAATGCAGAATCTGAGGCCTCACCTCAGACCCCCTGAGTCTGAACCTGCATTTTAATAAGATCCTCAAGTATTTCTCTGTGCAAATTAAAGTTTGAGAAGCACTTGCACTCCGTTACCCCTTGCTTCTTTTATTTACATCAAACAGAACTGAATTTCACACCACTTAATGGGAGTTTCCCTCTAGCAAATTGCTACACACTAAAATCTCCTTAATTGTGACACTTGAGCAACAACAAATCATAATATTAATTAAAATAATAACACAATCTAATATGTGTTTAATGCTTTGGTATTTACAACACTCTTTTATACCCACATATCTCATCTGATTCTAGAATATGGGATGGCTATCTTCAATCAGAGAGTGTTTGAGTGAGCAAATGAATAAATGATTGAATGGATGACTTGGGGACTATTTAGTGGAGAGAAATTGAATTACAAGAGGGCTTTTAGGATTACACCAATGAGGAATTTTGTCCAGTCGCTGGTAAGAGATTCAAAGCAACAGTGACCTAAACAAGATAGGGACTTATTTTCCTCTCACATGATAAACCATCTGCAGGCAGGTCAGGCTGGTATGGGGATTCTACAGGGTCTCAGAAGCTGGAATCTGTCATCTGCTCTGCCATCCTCAGCACATGATGTCCATCTTCAAGATCACCTCATGAGTGAAAGATAGCTGTTGGAGCTCCACCCATCAAATTCATGTCCCAGGGACAAAGAAAGAAGAAAGGGAAAAGGGGTGTTTGCTGAGTTAACTCCTTTAAACAGCTTTCCCAAAATCCCACCCAATCACTTCCACTGACCTCTCATTATCCACCCCCATTTGCAAGGAAGGTTGGGAAATGTGGTTTTATTAGCCAGATACATGGTGCCCCCAACATAGGAGTAAGTAAGGTGGGGATAATGGCGATTAGGATGAAAGTTAGCATTCTCTGCCGAAAGGGGTATGAATGAAAGGGAAGAATGCATATACAGATCATGTTCAATGTGTCAAGGCCTTCTTGGAAATGTTTTGTGTTTCTCCCCATGCAACAGCTCAATAAGGAATAGAACAGGGCTTCCCTGGTGGCGCAGTGGTTGAGAATCCACCTGCCAATGCAGGGGACACAGGTTCAAGCCCTGGTCCGGGAAGGTCCCACATGCCGCAGAGCAACTAAGCCCCTGTGCCACAACTACTGAGACTGCGCTCTAGGGCCCACAAGCCACAACTACTGAGCCCGTGTGCCACAACTACTGAAGCCCACGCACCTAGAGCCCATGCTCTGCAACAAGAGAAGCCACCGCAATGAGAAGCCCGCGCACCACAAACAAGAGTAGCCCCCGCTCTCCACAACTAGAGAAAGCCCGCGTGCAGCAACGAAGACTCAACGCAAACAAAAATAAATAAATAAATTTATAAAAAAAAAATAAATAAGGAATAGAACAGTCTGGACAGGAGGGAGTGGTCCCTGCTAGGCTGCTTCTGGGGAAAAGGAAAGAGTCTTCTTACCAATGTATTACCTGAGGGCTCAAAATGGGGGGAGGTGAAAAATCAGGCCCCTCAGCTGGTCCAGCTCAGCTGGAGTGTTGTTTTCTCTACAGAGGATGCTGGTTCATGATGGAGTTGTCATCACTCATGCTCTTCTTCCTGCCTGGGATGCTCTCCCTCCTCCACATCCTAATTCCAATCTTCTTCCACCCAACCCCTGCCCCATCCTTCAGTTCTCAGCTTGTATGTTCTCACAACCCTGTGATATATTTTGTAGGGGAGCAAAATTTGCCACCCCAGAATATGTGTCTTTGGCATGAGGAAGAAACAAAAGACTCAGGAAGTTTTTTTCTTTTTTTTCTTTTCACCTCCCCCTTAACTACCTAAAAGAATTCAGAGAGAGGGCCTTCTCCAGGAAAGAGAACTATCACCAGAGCTATCTATAGTATTGTATGAACTAGGTGTGGTAGATAGGCAGGAAACTAGCAAAGTCTGTTTGTTAAAATTCCTCTCTGTGTCCCATTGTTTCTACACGGCCCAGCAAACATTTAACAAACATTCGCTCTTTTTTCATCTTCCTACAAATTGCCTTCCTTCCCTTTGAAGTCCCAGACATGTGCTCCCTTCTCCTTAGTCCAGAATGACATATATACCTCATGCTGCCTGTATTTGGAATCTCTCATGTTAAATGGATTTCTTGTACATAAGTAATTAAATTTGATTTTCTCCTGTTAGTCCGTCTCATGTCAATTTAATTCTTAGACCAGCCAGAAGAGCCGAGAAAGGTAGAGGAAAGTATTTTTCCTTCTTGACAGTTCTCATAAACCTGGATTTTATCTGTATAGTACTTGTTCCAGGTCTGTCCTGCCCTAGCCTCCAAGTATAAGGTCCCCGGGGGTATATACCACGTCTATCCTATTCATCGTTAAATTTCCAGTACTTTGAGGGTTTGCGGGACGTTTTTTGTTTTGTTTTAATAAATTTATTTATTTATTTTTGGCTGCATTGGGTCTTCGTTGATGCGCGTGGGCTTTCTCTAGTTGCGGCGAGCGGGGGCTACTCTTTGTTGTGTTGCACGGGCTTCTCATTGTGGTGGCTTGTCTTGTTGTGGAGCATGGGCTCTAGGTGCACGGGCTTCAGTAGTTGTGGCACGTGGGCTCAATAGTTGTGGCTTGTGGGCTCTAGAGCGCAGGCTCAGTAGCTGTGGCACACCGGCTTAGCTGCTCCATGGCATATGGGATCTTCCCAGACCAGGGCCCGAACCTGTGTCCCCTGCATTGGCAGGTGGATTCTTAACCACTGCGCCGCCATGGAAGTCCCAAATTTCCCGTACTTTGCACAGTACCTGGAACATAGTAGATGCACCAGAAATATTTCTTGAATGAATAAATGCATTTGATAAGGAAGTTCATACTATTCCTTAGCTCTTTGGATCAATAACAACAACAACAACAAAATCTATCGAAACTAGCTTAAGCAAAAAGGGGAAACTTAATTTTAATGATATCACAGAGTCTAGATTACAGCCTAGCCTCAGGAATGGAGCAGAAGCAGAAACTCAAACACCACTGGAAGTCTCCTCATCTTTCATTCTCTCTCATCAGACCAGCTTCCCCTGCTTGTTACTTCCACACAGTGACAAAAATATGACTGTCAAGAGAACCTAAGAGTTATATGTTATTGGACCAATCAGCTGGAGAGAAGTTAAGATAGCTCTATCTCTCTCCAAAATTCCCAAGCAGAAAAATTATTGTTCCAGTGTGGGTCAAGTGCCTGACCCTGGACCAATCAAGTGACCAGGGGCCAGGGGCCTACTGTAGAAACATGACAGTTCCCACTGCAACCTTGTAGTTTGGGTGTGGGAGAGTTGACTACTGGAAGAGAGGTTTGGGGCAGACCAAACTGTGGATGACCACTGAAGTGAGCATGGGCTCCCCAACACACACCAGCCCAGCTCCTTGGCCACAGCTCCAGCATCTCCTTGGATTAATGCCAGGTTCTCTGGGGCCTCCACTGGGTCTCCAGGGCGCTTGCTGGAGTTCTCTGGTAGATTCTAGTATCTGGATTCCACTCTTCATTAATTACTCAGAACCATTCTTCCCCAACAATGCCAGTATTCAGAGGGACCATGGGCACTTGAGGCTTCGCAGGGAAGGCCTCCTCAACAACCAGGAGGTCCTGCTGGGTCTTCCTGGCTGCAGAAGGTGGAAAGTGGAGTCAGGAGAGTCATTAGGCAAGGTCAGACCTCAGGAGGAGGCAGCTCTCTCCATGATTTCCCCCAACAAGCACTCTATCCTACCAATCACATCTGGCCATCATGCAGCTCTGAAGGCTGGGCTTCCATAACCACGTAACAAATGAGGAAACTAAGGCCCTGAAAGGGGGCAGGATACGAGGCGTGGTCATTCAGCAGATCAACAGCAAAGATAACACTTGGAGTGAAGACTGCCGTCATGTCCTGCCTGCTGTACACGGTGGGGTGTCACTCCAGGACCTTGCTTCAGATGTATAAGCTCCCCCATCCATTAAACCATTGATGTCTCTGTTGTTGACTCCGGGCTCTTTCTTCAGTCTTGAAGCAGGACAAGCACAGGCCTTGTAGGCCTGTGGGGTGCAGCACAACATGTAGACATAAAGAGACCATCTTCCAGAGCCCATCTAGGAAGGATGAGAAACCCATAGTCTGAATAAGTGCAGAACCCAGCTCCCCCCACATCTTCCAGCTCATCTTGCCTGGCCTCCTCATCCATCGGTGGGGCTCTGGCCTCCTCATTGGCCAGTGGGGCTCCCAGGCTCTGAAGCAGCAATGAAAACTCTCATGCAGCATCTCCAGAGACACTCTGGGCTTCAACCATTACCCCAGGCCTTCCAGCCAAAGCTGATTTTAAAAATGTGAAAGGATTTTTCTAGAAATGACAAGACGCTGTATGTGGAGAATTGGATGTTACTTGGCTCCTGTGTTAGAAACAGTTTAGGCACCTTACTGTGAAAGTGAGTCCTACAGTATTTCAGTAAAAGGTATTCATAGCAAAAAAAAAAAAAAGATGACACTTGAACTTAAGCCTCCTTTTTTATGCTCTTAGTATAGGGACTGGAAGAGCTTGACACTTCTGCAGAGACATGGCTGTGCTCACCAAACACAGACTACATTTCCCAGGCCCCCTCGCATCTAGGTATGGACCATGTGATTGAGTTCAGCCCATAGGAGAAGGTAGAAGAAATGCAAGCCACCTCCACATTTGCCCATAAAATATTCCAAGTAATCTTCCACACCCTCTCCTTTTCATCTGTGAGGCTGGAAGCAAAAGGCTCTGAGGTGGCAGAGCTTCCTAATGGAAGAAGGCCAAATCTCTGATATCACCGCTTGAAGGAGAGTTGCCCAGGAGACAGCCACCCTACCAAGAAGATCTGCTGTGGACTTTACTGGAGCAAGAAATAAATCTTTACTGTATGTTAAGCCACTGAGATTTTTTTTTTTTTTTTGGCCTTGCCGCACGGCTTGCAGGATCTTAGTTCCCCAACCAGGGATCAAACCCAGGCCCTTGGCAGTGAGAGCGTGGAGTCCTAACCACTGCACCACCAGGGAATTCCAAGCCACTGAAATTTTGAGGCTATATGTTATTATCCATAGCCCAGCGTACCTAGACTAGTACATCTTGGGTGAAGGCCCTCTTCTCTATGGAGAATTAGACCTGACCTCCTCTAGCACTCTCTGTCCTTTGACTCTGACAAAGACCCAAACTGCAAAGGGGCAGTGCAGCTTTGCAATTAGGAACAGAGGCCTTAAATCCAGTCACATCCGAGTCTGAACTCAAGACCCACCACAGACAGACCTAAGCAGCTTTCTTGATCTCTTTGAGCCTATTTCCACATGTGTAAAATAATGATATCCAGTCCAAATGTGTTTGTAGGGATTCAGTGAGATATGATGTGTCAGTGGTCTCTGCCCTGGGGAGAATGAGGGAGAATGGATCTGGAGGGGCGAACAAAAGACAGCAGGGCACCATGTCAATCAAGGGAAGGCTGGATTCTGTTTTATTTGGAACTTTTCAGCAGGAGAGTTCACCACTGCAGAAAAGCATAATGCAATGGCAACAGTACTGGTGGTATTTGAGCCATTAATATAACATGTCTGTATCATTGAGGGTTGCATTTGCAGTTGTTGCAGATTGGTGGGGAATAACTACTTCATTATATCTTCTAGTGAGGGTCTGCCCAAGCATTTCCCTGCTGAAAAAAACAAGTGTATGTATATATGTATATAATCTTCTCTGTATGGTTCCAATTTTAGTATATGTGCTGCGCAAGTGAGCATGAACTGTATGTTCTATTATTATAAATTCTTTCTATTTCCCCCTTTACACTAATTGTGGCATTTTGTGGTTTAATATTATTGAACTGGCATGTAGGTTGGTTACATTATCTATAAATGCTGAAGTGGCACTGAAACGTATTATAAGAAAAGGGCACTGGGTTGCATAAAGTTGAGAACTACAAGGTGTAGGTGACTCAGTGCCAGCACACTAAGAAGTTCTCGGTAAACAGTACCTATTTTTAGGAAGTCTGTTATCACCCTTCATCGCCTCCAGGCACCGTTGGGTTGAGGACCCTGGAGACCAGTCCTGCTGTGAGTCACCAGCGCGGTCAGTCACGGAGAAGAGGGCGCAGACTGGAAGCCAGTTCCCCTGGGGGTGGTGGCGCTAAATGACGCAAGCGTGGGTCCCGAGCAACCGACACTGACACCAGGGACCCCTCCCTTGGAAGAAAGTTGTCTCCGGAGGAAGGGACTCTTTCTCTCGAGCCCTGAAAAGACCCCCCGCTGTCCTGTACCAAGTGCGCCTGCGCGGCTCCCTCGACGCAGAACAGCATCCTGGGCTTTCCCCCAAAGCCGGGAGGTGGGGCCGGGATTGGCTCCAAAGCCGCCTACCAGGCGCGCCCGGCCCAGCTGACGTCAGCGAGTTGGAAGGGTCGCGGAGGAGTGGAGTTGGCCTGGAAGCAGGGACGTCTCACCCCCAGGGGAAGGGAGGAGGTAGGAGAATTGGGAGAAGAGGGAGGGAGGAAAAAGGCAGGCGGGGACGGGAAGTGAGCCCGCGGAAGTCTGACTCAGGCCAGTCTGGACAGCCGTGGGGAGGGGAAACGGGGTACCAAAGTTACTTACCTGCTTGAAACTTGTCATTCAAGGCGCCTGCCTCCATCTCTGTCCTCATCTCCCTGCCATGCCCGGGACCCTCCCGCAGAACTACTTATAGACTCCTCCAAAGGCCAGGCTAATCCATGCCTATGTGCCTTTGGGTACACTGTACTCTGCCTGAATTGCTTTTCCCTGGCTTATCGAGCTTGAGGCTTCCTTAAAAATGTCGCCTTCTCCATGAAGTATTTACCAGTCCAGACATAATTACTCTTATCTCTGTGCTAAAATCCACAGATGTCTACGGTAGACGAGAATGGCCGTTTATCACTTTAGTATAGTGCTTGCAAACTTCAGTCTCCATCAGAATCACCCAGAAGGCTTGTTAAAGCACAGACTGCTGACTCCAGAGTTTCTGATTCTATTCTGGTCTGGGCTGGTGTTGGAGGAAGAATCGAGAGGTCATGACCACTGATTGACCCACCAGCTGGACTCAGGCAGTCGCAGGCTCCTCCCACACCCTTTGTCTTTGGAATGTACGCTCAGCCTACTTTCCCACAGTGGGAGCTGTTTCAAGGACGTAGCCTTGAGACAGAAAGGTGTTGTTGAGACTATCTGGACTGAATATATGACTGAATCCAGTTAAGGTCTCTTTAACTTGAAGGTTTTGGTGGGCAGGTACAGGGATCTACTCGTCTTGCAGGCGCCAAAGACAAGCCTCGTAAGTAAGTATCCTTGCTTATTAAATCTGCCACCTACCAATCTGGAGTGGTCTGCCTCTTTCTTTGGTCTCTCCCTGCCCTATGGGTATGGGACCAGTTTGTGAACCAACAGGTAGGGCCAAGAATTTTCACTCTGAACCAAGTTCCCAGGTGTTGTTGATGCTGCTAGTCCAAGAATCACACTTTGAGAACCACTGGTTTAGTGCAAGAAATCATCATGCCTGGGTACGATCAGTGCTTGTTAATTCACTCAATAAATGTCTACTTTGGGCCTGCTGTGTGCCAGCCAGGACCATGTGTTGAGTATTCAGTGTAAGCAAAGCAGACATAGAACCTACCCCCATGGAGTATACAGTAACTGGGGGGACGGAAATTAAGCAAATAAACATATTATTATATTAACAAACTGTGACGAACACTCTAAAGGAAAAGAAAAAGAATATCATGAAAAAGAATAGTAACAACAACCTATTTTATATTTTTCCTATTTTTTGTTTAAAGGGGAGAGCACAAACGCAGTCCCCCACGACCACAAATTATGCAGCTGAGTTTCTTTCACACATTTGGGGAAATCGCAAGGGTCGGCACACTCGGAGTGCAAGGGAGGAGCCTCGCCCTGGGAAATACCACCTTCTTGATCGTGTATTTCCCCTGCCAGGTAAGTATACAAGAACCTATTTTAGATTGAGTGGTCAGGTAAGGCTTTTGGGGGAAAACGGACATTCATAGAGGCATATTTTAAACAAACTCCTATGGGGTGGACTTACTGCACAGTATTATGATCTATTTTAAGTTGTCCAGCCTAACACTAGACTATGTTCTCCTTGAAAGCTAAACTCTTGTCTTATTAATATTTTTGCCGGGACTTCCTTGGTGGCGCAGTGGTTAAGAATCCGCCTGCCGATGCAGGGGACATGGGTTCGAGCCCTGGTCCGGGAAGATCCCACATGCCACGGAGCAACAAAGCCCATGCCTCACAACTACTGAGCCTGCGCTCTAGAGCCCGTGAGCCACAACTACTGAAGCCCACATGCCTAGAGCCCGTGCTCACAACAAGAGAAGCCACTGCAATGAGAAGCCCGCACACTGCAACGAAGAGTAGCCCCCGCTCGCCGCAACTAGAGAAAGCACGCGCGCAGCAACGAAGGCACAACGCAGCCAAAAATACATAAATAAATAGTTATTTTTTAAAAAGACAAAAAAAAAATATTTTTGCCTTCAGCATGCTGCAGAGAGTAGGGCCTTGATAAATAACGTAAGAATGGATGGAAAGATGGAGGGAGCATTGGAAAATGAACAAATGAATGAATAAAATGTCAGATGATGTATGCATGTGTGCATGGGTGGGTGGATGGATGGATAACTGTCTCTGGCATCAACACAGCGAACCAGGATTCTCTACCTACCAGTGAGGCCAGAGTAGAAACTGATAGAAACTTAGCTGACTCCTTTACTGTATTTCAAAATCCTGTTAATCATTTAAGGTGACCACAAATGGCCCCTTCTCCCCAGAGCTCCCTTGATTATCATCAGCCTCACTCCCCACATGAATGCGTTTTATCACCTCTCACATTCCCACACATGCCACACTTACTTCAACACATGCAACTGCCCTATGCTTGCCACTTACCACCTGTGTGCAAGTTTCTTCTGTGTCAGACTCAGAAGAGAAAAGGAGTGGGGGGAGGAAGAGGAGAAAGTTTTTCTCCTGGCTCTGAGCTAAAGAAGGCACAGAGCACAGAGGGTGGTGAGGAGATTCTTACTCTGATAACTCCTCACATGACTTCAAAAAAAAAGCACTTGAAATGACACATTTCCTCTAAATATGTGTCTTAGGCTCCTAAGAGGGACATAGTTTATTCAGAGATTCAATTTGAGTTAAATAAGGAGAAGGAAATCACCCAGGGTCCCTCTGGGGTGTTTAAAAATGGAAAGTGAAAAGAAAATTATATAGAGACGAGTTCCTTCCGTTTGAAAACTCTCCAACCAGGGATGAAAGTTCAACTGGCTCTGCAGACTTCAGACTTCCATACACTTGTTTCCAGCCCCATGGAAGCTCTTAGCCACCCAAGCCTGTCCTCCTATTAGGCCAAAGGAACTTGACTTCAGAAGGGAATTTCCAAAGGATTCACAGGTGGGAAAAGAGCCCCTCTCCAACCAAAAGAGGGCAGAACAGAGAATCTGGGACATGAAATTCCCCAGAGATTGAAATAAAATACTTCTCAACTGTGAAGGACTTGAACAGAATACTCTCAAAAGAGGACAAGAGATAACAAGTGTGGGATGAACGTCCAACCCCAATATTAACTAAAGAAGTGTAAAGAAAGCAAGATTTCATATGTATGCACACACACGCATGCACACTTTTCAAACTGTAATACTCCAAGTCAGGATGTCCTGAAATGGCCTCTAGTGGGACTGTAATTGGTACATTTCTGAAGTCACTGGGCAGTAAGTAGGTCTCAAATGTCTATAAAATGTTCATGCTCTTCCCCCCAAAAAAGCAGAGGATGCAATTTGACACCAATTTATTTCCAAATCTGATCATCTATCCTAAAGGAATCACTTGAAATACAAAACAACAACAGCAAAAAGAACACTAAACGCAAAGACATTCATCTCTGTGTTACATAAATTAGTGAAAGACTGGAAACAGCCCAAAAGTCCAGCAACTAAAGAACGGTTGTTGGACTTCCCTGGTGGCACAGTGGTTAAGAATCCGCCTGCCAATGCAGGGGACATAGGTTCAAGC
>NC_041222.1:73759883-73774726 GCF_002837175.3 Physeter macrocephalus
GCCCACACGCCACAACTACTGAAGCCTGTGTGCCTAGAGCCTGTGCTGCACAACAAGAGAAGCCACCGCAATGAGAAGCCCGCACACCACAACGAAGAGTAGCCCCCGCTCACCACAACTAGAGAAAGCCCACACGCAGCAACAAAGACCCAATGCAGCCAAAAATAAAATATTAATTAATTAATTAATTAATTAAAAAAAAACAGTGCTGGCTCAGTAGTAAATATGCTGTTTATTTATGAAGGAAGGAAGGGAGGAAGGAAGGTTGGTTGTTGGTTGGACATTTATGGAATTCAATATATCCATGTCCAATTATGTGTTCTGCAGGGTTCTTCCTTGGGGAATGTGCTAGCAGCAATGTTGTGTAGGATGTAGGCTGCAGGTCCTTCAGGAGAACACCCTGACTGAGTCCCTCGAGTCCAAAACCTGGTTCTCAGCTCCTCAGGGTCAGAACCTTACTTCTTACTGCACCACATAAGAGCAGATTCTTGGTGACAGACTTTCACTAATAACACCCATGGCTGATAACATCAAAGGCTGATTTATTAGATTATGGTGGATGATATCCCTTTTCAAACAGCAGAATACATAGCCACTGCCCAAAATCTGTCCCTCATCTGGTTTTGTGTAGATGGGAGGAAACATCAGAAGGTTTCTTGGTGAGCTGCATTTTTGAGTAAAAGAAAATGGGTAGTCTTGAGGAGTATTTTTTCAAACCATGGTGAAGCTTGATGAAATGTCCCTGATCTATCGGACAGACAATTTCTCTAATGACTGAGATGCTTGTTTCTTGCCCCTGGAGAGCCCGAAGTCTGCTTGGTGACCAGCTGGCTTTCTTGCACCTGCCTGCCCATGCTCACTGCTTCTCTCTCTCTTTTTTTTTTTTTTTTTTTTTTTTTTTTTTTTTTTGCGGTACGCGGGACTGGGCACGAACCCGTGTCCCCTACATCGGCAGGCGGACTCTCAACCACTGCGCCACCAGGGAAGCCCCACTGCTTCTCTTTTTATGAATGCAGTTCCATTCTCAGCACAGGTGACTGACCAATCCAGGGCTGGCACCAGCTGGATCAGTCATCGTCCCTCCTATGGGCATATGGAGTTGGGATTGCGCTAATTCTCAATCTATCGCCTCTCAGCTCCAAATTCAATCTTCATTGTCTGCCCTGCAAAAATGTAGTGGATCATCTAAAAATTTTTCCTTTGCGAGCTGACAGATGTTAAGCTTTGTCAGTAGAGAGCACTGGAGAGACACTGTAGGAGGGATTTTCCTTCCGGATTCCGGTGTGCTCTGCTCAGCAGGCCCCTGTGGCAGGCAGCACCTGGCTCCTACAGCCTGGACAGCTTCTCCAGTATCCAGCTCCTGCGATGCAAGTGACTTGTCCTGCATCAGCTTCCTGCAGGACAGATGGCTTCTTTAGCATCCAGCTCCTACAGTGCACAGTGGCCAGCATCATCCAAACGCCCCAGCTTCCCCTCGCACTACTGCTACAGGTGGTTTTGTAGAAGAGGGACCCCAGTAGATACATCCCAAGCACTCTAGAGGGTGGATTTCCAGCATATTCTGCTCTGCCAGTGCAGCACCGTAGTGACTTCTCTACCATCCCGTGAACCACAGCTACACCCTCTCCTACAAGGTCTGAGTCTTAGCCATGAGGGTGGGATGGCAGTGTGGGCTGCCTCAGCCCTAGGGGGAGCAGCTGCTGTTCCTATACTCCTGAAGTCCACTGGGCCTTGGGAGACTCTCTAGTACCCTAATAATCCTGATAATTAATGTCCCCCTCTTTTTTTTTTTTTTCAGTTTAATCTAGCTCTGGTGTGTTTTTGTAACTTATAAACAAAAGAGACTTAACTTGGGAATCCCTGGCAGTCCAGTGGTTAGGACTCTGTGCTCTCACTGCCCAGGGCCCGGGATCAACCCCTAGTCGGGGAACTCAGATCCCACAAGCTGAGCGGCACGGCAAAAAAAAAAAAAAGAGAGAGACTTAACTAATACAATTGGACTCTGGGAGACCCTGCACCTCTTCTCATTATATATTAACTTCAGTAGAAAATTTAGAGTTTGAAAGATGTCCCCATTTGAAAAAACATTATTTATAAAAGTGAAAATAAGAAGCAACTTGGAAGTCCAACAATAGATATGATTTGAAAAGTATTAATGTGCCTGTTTCTTTTGGTTTTTTCCTCCTCGGCACAAATCACGTGGGCTAGTTATTCTTCACTTGCCCTTTCAAATCCTTCGTGCACCGTTTTCCACTCTCTGTATACTGGGAGGTTGACCTCTGCAGAATACTTGTTCCCCTGTCTTCCCATTCAGTCGGGCCAATGAGAGGCCCTGAAAAGAGATAGAGGGAGGGAGATGTCAGAGTCATTACTCCCCTAGTTCCCTCTCAGCCAGACCACAGGGGAGGCCATGGCTGCATCCCTCCTCCTAGATTCCTGTGCTACGGTCTCGCTCGCACAGATGCAGCTTTTGCTGTGGCTGCTAGGACTAGGGGTGGTAATGCCCTCACACATCTCTGGTCCTGAGTGCTTCGCCATTTCTTACGTGTTACCCTAGGCTTGCTGGCATCTTTGTAGGTAGTCCCATTATGAAACTCTTCAGTGACTGCGTTGAGTAAGCCATCTGTTTTCTGCTGAGACCCTGGCCGATTTCGTATCCATGAGAAGGCAGGAGGAGCAGGGGTTAGAATTTGTTACAGAAAAGATGCAAAGAGGAAGACTGAGGTTTCTGACATGCAAAATGGGATCACATAGAAAGATAAAACCCTTAAAGGCAGGCTATTCAAATTATTTCTTCAGATTATTCTTTAGTTAGACCCTATTTCCCTATTAAGGAGGTAGGAAGTTGTGCAGGAGACTAGATCAGCTAGAGACGAAGAACATAGAAATCACAGTTTTTCTGCACATTCCCAGTTGAAGTGTGATATAAATCTGTAACCACTACAGGGACATAGCTAACTAAATTATATACGGGTAGGATGGAATATTAATGATGATTACAGCAAATGAGTAATAGCTTATAATGTACTGCCAAGTGAAAAAGGAAGGCATGAAACTCATAGTCAGTATGATCTCAGCTATGTTAAATATGTACACATATATGCATAGGGAAAAAAGGAAAAAACTTGGAAGGAATTCACCAAAATGTATAAAGAGGTTGCCTTTAGGTGGTGGGATTAAAGGTGGTATCTATTTTTTCATTTATATTTTTCTTTATTTTCCAATTTTTCTACAATGAGCATGAATTACTTTTGCAGCCAGAATTTTATTTGGTTTTTTTAGAGCACACATACATCATCCTCTGCTCACGTTATCAGGAACAAACCAGACTGACCCTGGCAAGTCCCAGCCAAGGAATCCGCCCCAAGATATGCCTTGGCCTGGTTCGTGTCAGGAACCTCAGCAAACAACTCTCTAAGTTAACCCTTTCTTCAGAAAAGAGTAGGAGGTGGTGAGGCAGGTACCCTTCTGAGGAGGTTGCCTGCAGGAGCAGCGTTGCTACAACGGATCCAGGTGTCCTGAGCACCTACCGTGGAGCTATGGGGAGCTCCTAGTCTTATGGTCAGGGTTAGGTTGGGCCACCTGTAGTGGGCTGCTGGGAAACAAAGTGAGTCACAAGTAGTCCTGTCCTTGGGGAACAAACAGGGACTCTACCAACAGTGACAGGCACAGGGTATGAATGATGTCCTTGGAGAGCAGAAAACACAATAGGGCCAGCTTCATCAGAACTGGATGGAGGTATGTAAGTTGGTCCCTTCTCCCTCCCAGGTGAGTGTGGTCTTGCCTTTGGGCCTTTGTGTGGGCCCTTCCCTCTGCTTGAAATGCCACCTCCCTATCCCATCTCTGTCTACTGCTGCCTGACTTACCTTTGGAGTGTCTAGGTAGAATAGCAAGAAGTCTTCATCCTGGTGTATTCAGGCACTGGGTGCTCACCTCATCTGTTCTGGCCCCTGGAGGGTGCAGAGAGGCACCCCCTGCTGGGAAATGCATCACACATAAGACCTCCTAAGGGCAGGGGCAGTGCTGGTGTTGGTATTTTGATGTTTTGTTTTGTTTTGCTGTTGTAGGGGAGAAAAAATAATGTTTTCTCTACCCTTCTGAGTTCTTAGCTGAGACCCCTGTAATAAAAGACAGATTAACAAGAGAAAAAGAAACAGAAGTTGATTAACCTGTATACCTCATTGGAGATACGGAGGGGGGGGGGATGAATAACGAATGCCCTGAGGTAGCTTAGAATTCAGGATTAAATACCATCTTAATAGGGAAGCGGGGGTGGGTTGGGCAGGGAATGTAGGACTCTCAGGTAAGAGGAAATGATTTTAAGGATAGCTGAATGGGCCCTTAGATTGAAGATATGGTAGTTCATGACAAAGTTTATCTTCTCGGTGTGCCGTCAACTTCTAGTCTCCTCTCCTGTGATAGGAGTCACTCTTCCCTAGTTGATGATACCACCGGGGAGGGACTCTATGACAAATGAGTTCTTCTGGAAGATCTATCTTTAGGCAGATAAGGAGAGTTCAGAGAAAGCCTCTCCCTACATTTGCTATTTTTCAAGTGCTTACAGCTCAAAATAATCAATTTATCAAAGCATTTATTTGGGGGTGGCATATTCTGCTCCCCTTCATTGTGGTTATTTATGTCGTAGTTTTCGGTTTCCTTCCCCTTAGTTACCCCCACCCTGGGCTAGCCGCCCTCCACCCATCACAGCCTAGTCTGTGGGAAAAGCCTTCCCCTGGGTCCTCACCAGGGCCCCTAGCAAAGGCCCAGCCTGCCCTCACTGTAGCCCACAGAGCTCGCCCCACCAGTGCCCAGGGCTACACCCAGACAAGCGCATGACCTGTGGAGGGAAAGAGATTGCAAAACTGGACAACCTGCTCAGCGTCGACGTGCGCTCGCCCTGAACTTCTCTCCTTCCCAGTGGGTCGGGCTGCCAAGAACCCTCCCTCAACAAATGTTGAGGATCAAGAGGAAGAAGCTAAAAGTTCCTGAGCCCTGAGCCCTGAACCCTGGGCTCTGTGGCTGGCCATTTGTCTGGTCCAGAGCAGAGATGGTATCTCTGGGAGGGTAACGGGAAGTATCCCCTTCCCCTCCAAACCCTACTCTTTCCCTTCCTCCCAGTCAAACCCATTATGTCTACCCAGTCATGGCAGACCTCTAGGCAGGAAGGACCACAGGTATGGCCTCGTTACCTGTCCCTGCTACCGGATGACACGCCTGTAGCCTTTCCTGCTGATTCAGTCATTGCTGGGTGAGGGTGAGGAGAGGAAAGAAGACACTCATTGCCTCTGCCTTCCCTTCCTATCCTGTCTGACTGGCCTGGCCTGGAGGCTGCTAGGTCAGCCTTTGGCCAAGACGTCACACAGAACTGCATTTTGTTCCTGTTTTACTTTCTTGTCAGACAGTGTGCTCATTTTAAGGCAGTGCTTCTCAAACACTAGTGTACATAAAGATCCCTTGGAGATCTTGTTAAAGCACAGGTTCTGACTTGATAGTTCCAATGTGGAACCTGAGATTCTGCCTTTCTAACAAGCCCCTGACACTGCAAGGATTAAGGGACTCTATCTTGTATTCTAGGCTTAGCGAGGTATTGCCTGATCTGTGAAGGTTATCAGAACTCCAGTGTCAGAATTAATCACTGGTTTCCACTGTTTCCCCAACATCTGGCTCAGACCTTCACATATCTACTGACACAATCTGATTCATCTGTCCGCTGGGGAGCTGCTGGGATGAGTAATCTTTGTAGTCCTCATACTAGGATGGTGGATGCCCAACAGTGGTTTTTTTTTGTTTTTTTGGTTTTTTTTTTGCGGTACATGGGCCTCTCCCTGTTGTGGCCTCTCCCGTTGCGGAGCACAGGCTCCGGACGCACAGGCTCAGTGGCCATGGCTCACGGACCCAGCCGCTCCGCGGCATGTGGGATCTTCCCGGACCGGGGCACGAACCCGTGTCCCCTGCATTGGCAGGTGGACTCTCAACCACTGCGCCACCAGGGAAGCCCCCAACAGTGTTTTGAATAAATGAATGAACACATTAATGCCTTTTGAAGGCAATTTACAAAAGATGTACGTTGTTAATAGCTAAGACAACATTTCCCAAACTGTGTTCCTTGGAACACCAGTTCTGGGGGTGTTAATACCAATAAATATTTGTTAAACAATGGAGGAGGAATGGGAAAGTTCTGTAGTCAATCTGGGAAATGCTAGGTTAAAAATAGACATCTGAGGGAGTTCCCTGGCAGTCCAGTGGTTAGGACTCTGCACTTTCACTGCCATGGCCTGGGTTCAATCCCTAGTCAGGGAAGATCCTGCATGCCGTGCAGCACGGCCAAAAAGAAAAAAGACATCTGAAGAGTTTCTCAATGCCTTTAATAATCTAATGGTCATTGCCAGTGTCCGAGACAGGGATTCAGTAGGCAGTGTTGCCCTCACTTATTTGACCACAGAGAACTTTCCTTTTTTTTTTTTTTGACCACGCTGCTTGGCTTGCAGGATCTTAGTTCCCTGATCTGGTATTGAACCCGGCCCTCAGCAGTGAAAGTGCTGAGTCCTAACCACTGGACCGCCAGGAAATTCCCACACAGAAATTTCCTGAGAAAGTTACAGTGCTAGTGTGCTGAGGAATATAGGGGACAGTCATCACTCTGGGTGCTTATCCAAGGACTGTAGATAAAAATTGTTACAAAAGAGATCTAGAGAGAGACTTCCCTGCTGGCACAGTGGTTGAGACTCTGAGCTCCCAATGCAGGGGGCCCAGGTTCGATCCCTGGTCAGGGAACTCTATTCCACATGCATGCCACAACTAAGGAGCTGGCGAGCCACAACTAAGGAGCCTGCCTACCACAACTAAGACCCAGTTCAAACCAATAAATAAATAAATAAATAAAGAGAGAGATCTAGAGAGAGGAGGGGAGAGGATGTGAGAACTAAAAAGAGAGACCCCCTTTTTCTGTTCCCCTTGCAGACTGGGTCAACAGACTATTAAGATCTTATCAGCCACTGTGGGGTTCTACCTGCGCTTCTGGATTCCTCTGGGAGCGGACAGAAGGAGAATTCTGACTCCCTCTTCCTCCTCTGATGCACTTTAGTGTCTGAGACAGGGAAGCCAGGAAACCTAGCGAAGACTATTTGGTGCTCAGTCCACTAAGAGGCTAAAGGCTCTGGTAAGTATCTCCAGAAAGAACGTTATTCCAGCTAGAAAGCAGGGACATTTTTTTTTTCTTTTTTTTTTTTTTAACATCTTTATTGGAGTATAACTGTTTTACAATGGTGTGTTAGTTTCTGCTTTACAACAAAGTGAATCAGTTATATATATACATATGTTCCCATATCTCTTCCCTCTTGCGTCTCCCTCTCTCCCACCCTCCCTATCCCACCCCTCTAGGTGGTCACAAAGCACCGAGCTGATCTCAGCAGAGACATTTTAAAAATGACCATGTAATACAAGTCTGTAGTTGAGATTAGGGTTGAAATAAACTGACAGAAAGAAAGCGGGGGGGCTTCCCTGGTGGTGCAGTGGTTAAGAATCCGCCTGCCAATGCAGGGGACACGGGTTCGAGCCCTGGTCCAGGAAGATCCCACATGCCGTGGAGCAACTAAGCCCGTGCGCCACAACTACTGAGCCTGTGCTCTAGAGCCCGTGAGCCACAACTACTGAGCCCGCACGCCTAGAGCCCGTGCTCCGCAACAAGAGAAGCCACTGCAATGAGAAGCCCGCCCACCACAACGAACAGTAGCCCCCTCTCGCTGCAACAAGAGAAAAGCCATCGGGCAGCAACAAAGACCCAATGCAGCCAAAAATAAATAAATAAATATATTAAAAATAAAAAGGTGGGGGAGAGTCTAGCAAAAGGGTTCCAAGTGAATCCCAGAGTTTGTTTACCATAAAACAGTGGTTCTCAACTGGAGGTGATTTGCCTGCACCCTCATTGGACATTTGACAATGTATGGAGACATTTTTGGTTGTCACAACCAGGGAGGAGGGATGCTACTGGCATCTAGTGGGTAGTAGCCAGGGACATCCTATAGTGCACAGGACAGCCCCCTACAGCAAAGAATTATCAGGCCCAAAATGTCAGTAGTGCCACTGTTGAGAAAACTTCTTGTTCTAAAACATCACCTGTAATTTAAAATTTAGAATGTTGCTTAAATTCAGCTGTTTTACCACAAAGAATCAGGAGAAATTTATTCAGTAGAAGATAATCCACGATTATCAATTTGGAGGTTCAAATCTTAGTCAACAGGGACTTCCCTGGTGGCTCAGTGGTTAAGAATCCGCCTGCCAATGCAGGGGACACGGGTACGATCCTTGGTGCGGGAAGATCCCACATGTCACAGAGCAACTAAGCCCGTGCGCCACAGCTACTGAACCTGTGCTCTAGAGCCCGCAAACCACAACTACCGAGCCCATGCGCCACAACAAAAGAAGCCACCACAATGAGTAGCCCCTGCACTGCAACGAAGAATAGCCCCTACTCGCTGCAACTAGAGAAAGCCTGCATGCAACAACGAAGACCCAACACAGCCAAAAATAAAATAAATGAAAAAATAAATTATATTAAAAAAATCTTAGTCAACAATACTATTTTGTAAATTTAAATGACATCACAAAGAGCACTACACATTTTTCAGAGAGACATACAAATAAAATGACTCACAGAATACATTTCCTTTAATTTAAAAGTTTGGGATGTTGCCTGGATTCAGCTGTTTTAGCACAAAGAATTTGGGGGGAATTTATGAAGTAGAGGGGATAAAAATGTACAAATAAATAAATATTATGAGTGGAGCTGGGAAGGACCCCACTCCTGGCTATATCATTAGAGAAATTCTCACACAGGTGCATAAAGAACATGTAAGAGGATATTTTATCACAAAGTTATTTGTGGTGATTGGAGAGCTGGACACAATGAGGCATTCATCCCTGGAATGTTCTGTCACAGTAAGGAGCAATGAGCTAGATAGACACACAACAGAGTAAAATAGATCTTTAAAACACGGTGCTGAATGGGGCCAGGGGAGGGTAAGAAACACAAAGAGACCTCCAGCACAATACTACTGTTTGAAATTTAAAATTCATTCTTACAGAACTGTGCCTCATGCTTTCAAGAACACTCACTAATAGAATGATTTACAAATCTTAGGCATTGCATACACTTTACAGTTGGACTCTTAGAAATTAGTTTCCACTGCCACCTGGTGATAGCAATCCAAAAATTGAGGCATAAGGACTTCCCTGGTGGCACAGTGGTTAAGAATCCGCCTGCCAATGCAGGGGACACGGGTTCGAGCTCTGGTCCTGGAGGATCCTACATGCCGCGGAGCAGCTAAGCCCGTGTGCCACAACTACTGAGCCTGCACCCTAGAGCCCATGAGCCACAACAGCTGAGCCTGCGTGCCACAACTACTGAAGCCCGCGCACCTAGAGCCCGTGTTCCCGCAACAAGAGAAGCCACCGCAATGAGAAGCCCACGCACTGCAACAAAGAGTAGTCCCTGCTCGCCGCAACTAGAGAAAAGCCCACGCACAGCAACGAAGACCCAACACAGCCAAAAATAAATAAATAAATTTATTAAAAAATAAATTCCTGTTGTTTAAAAAAAAAAGATGTACAACCCAATTTATTTAAATGGGTAAAAAGCTTGAACAGACCCTTGAAGATGTGCAAATAGCCGAAAAGCACATGAAAAAGTGTCCAACATCATTAGTCTTTAGGGAAGTGCAAATTAAAACCACAATGAGATATCATTTTACACTCACTAAAACGAGGCTATGGAGAAATTGGAGGCTATTGGCTATCACACAGACAAGAGTGAATGACAACAGCTCTCTAGGGCCACCAGCCCTACAAAATAAGTATTCAGCATGGGATTTGCACATTCCCACATGGACTATTTTTTAAATAGATTTATTTAATTAATTTATTTATTGGCTGCATTGGGTCTTCCGTTGCTGTGCGCTGGCTTTATCTAGTTGTGGCAAGCGGCGGCTACTCTTTGTTGCGGTGTGAGGGCTTCTCATTGCGGTGGCTTCTTTTTGTTGTGGAGCACAGGCTCTAGGTGCGCGGGCTTCAGTAGTTGTGGCACGCGGGCTTCAGTAGTTGTGGCTTGCGGGCTCTAGAGCGCAAGCTCAGTAGTTGTGGCGCATGGGCTTTGTTGCTCCGTGGCATGTGGCAGGCTCTAGGTGCGCGGGCTTCAGTAGTTGTGGCACGCGGGCTTCAGTAGTTGTGGCTTGCGGGCTCTAGAGCGCAAGCTCAGTAGTTGTGGCGCATGGGCTTTGTTGCTCCGTGGCACGTGGGATATTCCCAGACCAGGGCTCGAACCTGTGTCCCCTGCATTGGCAGGCGGATTTTTAACCACTGCGCCACCAGGGAAGCCCCTCCCACATAGACTATTGTTGGTCAGAAGATAAAACTGATGTTTTCCATCAGTTGGATGGGGCCACTGAGGGTGCCAGAAACATATATTGGGGCGGGCCCTTGTAACTGTTCTTTCTCTCATGCTATAGACTGAATGTGTTCTGCCAAAATTTATTATGTTGAAACCTAATCCCTAATGTGATGGTATTTGGAGGGGGCCTTTGGGAGGTGATCAGATCATAAGAGCTCCCTTGCTTCTTCTTACCATGTGAGGACACAGAGAAAAGATGAACTGTCATGGCACCTGTGGGTGTGTAGTTTGGCATATGCTGACCTATTACAATGAGCATGTATTAATGAGGCTCAAGGTCTACTGCAAGTTGAATCTTCCGCCATCTTGGGCCTAGTTGGTTCTAACCAGTTTTTGTCATATCCTATTCTTCTTAATGTTTGTGTCATTCTTTTAATGGTTGTGCCCTGCCCCCTTCCCTCCTGTCTCATTGAGGCTGGGCAAGTACAGGGCTTGCAGGCCTGTGGGGTGCAGCCCAACACAGCCCCTGACTGGAAGTGAGCGCACTGCCTCCAGAGGATGTGCACCATCACCAGGGAGACATTGGACATGGAAGGGAGGGTCTCACAAGAGAAAGAATTTCCAGGACCCACAGTGAGGAATTTAGCCTTTTGGACTCAGCTCCTGTCTTTCACCAGGCCAAAAGATGGATCGCTAATGGCTTTATCTTGCTCTTTTGGTAAGAGCAGGGTGCATGTGACCCTAGCCTGGCCAACCAAAGAAGCCCAATCCCCTGGCAACATTGATTGGCCCAAGAGATGAGCTCATGACTTATCCAGTCCTGTCAGAGTCTTCTCTTGGGTTTTTATACACTGAAGGAGGCTGTGGAGAGAGAAGCCCTCTCAGTTTTTTTAGGCCACAAAGTTGGGATGATGTAAGCACACTGCATTCTGACTTTGGAGAGTAAGCCTGTCTATAGCAGGAGACTGTATGAATACATCCGGGACAATGTAACCTCAGGAGAGTGTGACTGCAGCCCCCAAAGAGAAACATGGGAATGGGAGATAAGGAACAAAGCTCTGGAGCTCCACAGTACACCGCAGGGTCCTGAAAACATGTCACATGGCTTGTGGAGGTTGCCACTGAGGATGCTGGCTACTTACCTGCCACCACTCCAATTCAGTTCACACTACAGCATCCATGGAGTATGACATGAATGGCAACCGCTGGAGATGACCACATTCCACACACCCACATGCAGTCGCTCAGAAGTGAAATGACTTGCCCAAGGTTGCACAGGCAAGGTGTCCAGACTCCAGAGCCCAGGCCCTGATGGCACCAATGCCTCCTGGTTCACCTGTAAGGCATTGCACAGGCCAGAGGGGACTCAGCAATCAGCACTCCAACTGACCCAAGTGAACCTCTGTGTAGTACTCCCATATCCAGGAGACTTCGTCACTTCCCTGTGGGTCCAGCCTTATGAAGTCCTGGGCTCCTGAGAGTGAATTGATCCTACAGGTGAGGGATCAGCCTATGGGGAAGATTTAGTGACATCTGTGGCTTTTGTCTGACTAGGAACATTCTTCCTTCTCCTGGTAACAGTTTATCCAATTTGCTTTGGAGACCTACTGTCCCCCATTGGATCCAATCTTTGTGGGAACGTTCATCAAAATATCTCACCTTCCCTGGTTAGGAAGTGAACGCTGGCAGGTTTTAAGGGCCCAATTCTTCAGATTTTTCTCTAATTTTTCGTGCAGCTCCGGTAGCAGGCGTTGTCAGTGCCTCACCCACATCTCCTCGGCACTCACCATACCTGTGCATATCTGTGCTTCATTCACAGCCACTGAGATCCTTTGACAGAAGGCTTTCTCTGGATGCTCGGAGACACAAGAGAGGCAGGCCAGTAGGGCCAGAGAGTTAATGACTTCCCTCCAGCAGCCTTCGGTGACTGATGATAGTTGGTGAATATATATCCCAGGTCCCTTCCCCTTCAGTGAAAGTAACTGAGATGTGTTCCACACACTGTCCCAGCCTGGGGCAGGATTGCTGTACTGAGGCCCGGTTTCTCACAATGGAACCTCAGTAATGCACACTACTGGTTCCCTTCCCTTTCCCACCTTGCATAGCCTCATTCACCTACCAGTGCTTCCTGGGATCACCTCCCAGGAAACAGCTTAGAATCTAAAATCTCAGGGTGATATATTCCTGAGTGAGTCCAACCTAAGACCACCACACACTCTTCTGGAAAATCCCCATTTTGCAGTCTGTTTCTGTTGCTTGCAACCCATGGACCCTATCAGATTAATAGTGATCTGGAGTGGTGTCACATTGCACCTGGCCATAATAACCTATGGTCTTCTTTCTAAAGACCATCAGAGCTCTGGAAGGGGAGAAGGAGAATTTCATGAGCCTTTGTTCTAAGCTCTGTTATGTTAGCTCAGAGGACTTGAGCTCTGAGCTATGCCTGTAAATGGAATTGCTTGGATGACACATGGTCCCAGAACACCAGATCTCTTGTGACCCCAGGTCACTCCTAGGGTGAGGACTGGCCTAAAAATTTATTCTAGTTGATGGCGATCGAGCCAGGAATCCATGTACCAGGAGAGAAGGCAGGTACTGAAGCTGATGTCTGTGAGCCCTAAAGATGGGCTTAGGATGGCTTTTGGAATGAATTACCACATCTAGGGTTTGGAGGAGATTTTGGGTTCTTGGGAGCCCAGCCAGGTGGGCCAAAAACTAGAAAAAATGTGGCCCTTGGAATAGAGTGCCACTTCTGTTCCCATATGGACATAGAACAGTGTGGTCAGTGGCTGGACCCACTGGGCCAACTGGAGTTCACCCTGGTTTTCAGAGCTCTCTGAAGTCCTCAAGCCCAGCTGACTGAGCATCTGAAGTTGGGCTCCTTGCTGTCCTGAAGTTGCATTCAGTCCCAGATGTATTCATATAATCAACACATATGCCAGGCCCTGTGCAGGGCATTGGGGATATGAGGCGAATCAGATGTCCTCCACTCCTCTTTCTTAGGAAATATTGGAGACAGTCACATAAGCAAGAAAGGGCCAGGGAACATTACAGGTGCTACTGGGATGTATATCTGTACAGATGAGGGACCCAAACTGAGGAGGACTGAGAGCCTGGGAAGAGAGTACCAAGGAGGTGATAGAGGGGCATCTGGGCAGAGGGTGCAGCATGAGCAAAGGTTTGGAGGCATAAAAGCCTGGTGGGTGGTTTTGTCTGATGCAGTGAAGGGTTAAATGGCCAGAGAAGAAGTTAGAGAGGCCAGCAAAGGCCCAGTCATGGAGGAACATGTATGCTATACCAAAGGGTTTGGTTTACATCCTCAAGTCAATGAGATTGAATAATTTTAATTGAATTGATAATAATAATTGAATAATTTCAAGAGAGGGATCACATGTTCATTTTTGCATTTCAGAAAGAAATTGCTCAGGAAGCAGTTAGAGGATGAGTTGGAGGAGGTGAAATCGACTTCTGAGCGATGGGGAGGAGGGGAAGTTGGTAAGACCTGATTCCCTGAGTGCACAGGGAAGGGAGAAGTTCAGCGGGATGCCCAGGTCCACTTGGATGATGATGGTGCCCCTTTTTTTTGAGTTTTTGAATTTAATTTAATTTATTTTTTTATAGAGCAGGTTCTTATCAGTTATCTATTTTATACATATTAGTGTATATATGTCAATCCCAATCTCTCAATTCATACCACCACCACCACCACCCTGTGCCACTTTTCCCCCTTGGTGTCCACACGTTTGTTCTCTACATCCGTGTCTCTATTTCTGCCCTGCAAACCAGTTCATCTTCACCATTTTTCTAGGTTCCACATATATGCATTAATATATGATATTTGTTTTTCTCTTTCTGACTTACTTCACTCTGTATGACAGTCTCCAGATTCATCCACGTGTCTACAAAGGACCCAATTTCGTTCCTTTTTATGGCTGAGTAATATTCCATTGTATATATGTACCACATCTTCTTTATCCATTCGTCTGTCGATGGGCATTTAGGTTGCTTCCATGACCTGGCTGTTGTAAATAGTGCTGCAATGAATATTGGGGTGCATGTGTCTTTTTGAATTATGGTTTTCTCTGGGTATATGTCCAGTAGTGGGAGTGATGTTGAGCATCTTTTCATGTGCTTCTTGGTCATCTGTATGTCTTCTTTGGAGAAATGTCTATTTAGGTCTTCTGCCCATTTTTAGATTGGGTTTTTTTTTTTTTAATATTGAGCTGCATGAGCTGTTTAAATATATTGGAGATTAATCCTTTGTCCGTTGATTTGTTTGCAAATATTTTTTCCCATTCTGAGGGTTGTCTTTTCATCTTGTTTGTAGTTTCCTTTGCTTTGCAAAAGATTTTAAGTTTCCTTAGGTCCCATTTGTTTCTTTTTGTTTTTATTTCCATTACTCTAGGAAGTGGATCAAAAAAGATCTTGCTGTGATTTATGTCAAAGAGTGTTCTTCTTA
>NC_041222.1:73774863-73786557 GCF_002837175.3 Physeter macrocephalus
TGCTGTGATTTATGTCAAAGAGCGTTCTTCCTATGTTTTCCTCTAAGAGTTTTACAGTGTCCGGTCTTACATTTAGGCCTCAAATCCATTTTGAGTTTATTTTTGTGTATGGTGTTAAGGAGTGTTCTAATTTCATTCTTTTACATGTAGCTGTCCAGTTTTCCCAGCACCACTTATTGAAGAGACTGTCTTTTATCCACTGTATATCCTTGCCTCCTTTGTCACAGATTAGTTGACCATAGGTGCGTGGGTATAGATGATGGTGCTCTCTACCCAGATGGAGGAACTGGGAGGTAGGACATCTCTGGGTAGAGAGGAGATGGTAAGTGGACTTTTGGACAGATTGAGTGAGGGGTCCATGAAATCTCTCTCACACTATTTCTATCACTGCCCCAACCACAGCATTTTATAAATACGGCTCAAGTGTCCATGTGTCCGTTCCACCTCCCCACCACTTGTGAACTGCAAGCCCTTTGAGCATAGAGATCCAAGTCTCACTCATCACTGTGATTCCAGGACCAGCACAATGACAGGTACCCAACAGTAGGTGCTCAATTAGTGTCCATTGAATGGCAGGCTGGGTGTCCCCATGGAGAGATGACTTCAGCCCATTCCCATCACTGAGTCCTCCTTGGAGTCAGATCCCAGATTAGTAGATGAAATCTCCTCTTAAAGGAGTAGAGGGGTGTCCTTTCCTCCCACTGCCATCGTGTGGGGTCCTGCAGCTTTGGACCAGGTGGAATGGGAAGTGGCCAGACCTGGGACATGTTGGGTGGCTGAGGAGGCCAGGATAAGACAGGTTGTGGATCTGGCTGTGTCCAGACCAGGCCTCCCTGGAATGGGTGCCCACACCCATCCCCGCTGCTCACAACAGGCAGATGGGCTGGTAGGGGCACTTGAGGCTGGCCGGAAGGGTGGAGCAGGATGTGGGCTGAGGGGCCAGGTAAGATGGTCCAGGGACAAGCTGGCTGTGTTGGCCATGCCATCTGGCAGGCCCAAGACCTGACTGAGTTCGGTTTATTCACCTTAAGCCAAACAAGGTCTCTGTCTCCACCAGCCATCAGCAGGGCTCATGACTCAGACCTAATGGATCCTGGGTTGCCATCATCAAGGAGGGGCTGTATTCCTAGAAAAGCTGGGCGCCAGTCCAAGTCTCAGTAGTTGGGGTGAATTCTGCTGGGTGAGGCTGGGGTGTGTCAGCTCAGCCAGTGTGCATGTCCCAGGCCTTCACTCTGACCTGGAGCAGGAGATGGAGGAATCACCGGCTCCCTTGCCTGAGTCCAGTTCTGTCCTTACTGTGTTGATCCCAGCACTTGTGTAGGTGCCCAGGGCTTTTAGGGTTTGGCCTCAGCTCTGCTCCCAGGAATCCCCACTCAAGGCACTTCCTTGGCATCACAGTGGCTGCACATATCTCCCCTCATACTCTCCTCCTCAGGGCCCTCACAGCTGCCCTGGGAGTCAGGCTGGTGGTGGTACATATCAGCGGGCCCATTTCTCAGATGGGAACACATGCACAGGCCCAAAGAGAAGAAGAGAGGCACCAAAGTTCATCCAACAAGTTGGTGGCTGTGCTGAGACTTAAGTATGAGCTGGCTCTCCCCTCCTGGCACCCACTTCTTTGGTCACTCCACTCCAGCCACAATGGACTCCTTGATGCTTACTTCCTAAACATGCCAAGCTCGCTCCTGTCCCAGGGCGTTTGCACTTGCCATTCCTTCGCTTAGCAGGCTCTTTCTCCAGATATCTGCAGGATCATATCCTTCTTGCTCACACGTCATTATCTAAAAGCAGCCTCCTCCCCTTCTGTCACATTCTCCTCTTACGCCATAATTTCTCTTCTGTATAACATATCATGTGCTCATTTTGTATTTCTTTGTTGTCTGTCACTCCACTAGAATATAAGCACATGGAAGGCAGGGATTTTCTCCACCTTATTCACAGCTGAATTCCTGGTGACTAGAATAGTGCATGAAATATAGTAGGCACTTAATACATATTTGTTGAAGGAATGAACAAACTCAGATCTCTGGGATGCAGAGAGGTACAAGGAGAGAGTTCAAGGTCCAGAACTGTCTCCTTGTACCTCTCTGCATCCCAGAGAAGCTAGAGCAGGTAGGCAGGTAGTGAGGGAGGGGTTGGCTCAGGCTGGAGGGAGACAGCCCCTTTGCCAGAGACACACCAGGCACTGTGACCCAGGCTGTGCCTCCTGGGGTCTGGCATGTGTCAGCGGGCTCTCTAGGGTTCTCACGACCTCCCAGGAGCATGGAGGGACCAGTGGCGATAGCAATTGCCTTCACTCCACTGCTCCCTCTTTTCCAAAGCTGGGACCATCTCTGTCCTTGGATGTACTGTCTTCTGCCCCCTCTTGGAACTGTTACTCAGTATTTACTGGGCACGTACTGTGTGCCAGGCCCAGGACTGGACACCCAGAGAGCTTTATGAGCAAGGTGGACAAGCAAATGCCACGAGAGCACAGGGCAAAGACTGATGGAGGAAGAAGGGTCAGTGGACAGCAGTGACCTTGCCCAGGCTGGTGGAGGGCAGTAAGAAAGGTTTCAAAAGAGGGGGATATTTGACCTGGCTTTTATAAGATGGGGCTGAGGGGGATAGAGATGGGAGACCTGGCATTGCCGGCAGGGAGAATAAATCATGCAAAGGGTTCAGTAGAACTGAAGAAGTGTAGGTCCAGAGTGGGGCTGGGCAAAGATGAGGCTGAAAATGTAGGTTGGAATCAGAGGCTGAAGGGCCTTGAACAACAAGCTGAGGAGCCTGGGCTTTGTCCTGCTGGCAGGGGGCACCATTACAGCACTTTGGGCAGGGGTGACTTGGTCCAATTTGCATGTTAGGAAGCTCGTCCTGGCCTCTGTGTGCAGTGGTTTGGAGTGGCAGGTGAGGAGGCAGGGATATGAGCTAGGAGACTCTTGAGGTAGCCAAAGATAGTCTAGGTCAGAGATGAGGGTGGCCAGGCCCGGGGTATGGCACTGGGTGGAGAGGGACGGCATCAAGAGCTATTGAGGAAGCAGAACCTATACGCTCAGTGGAAAAGCAAAGAAGGCTGCAGGCTTGGCTCCCAGATTCCACAGCTGGAAGGTGGGGGCCAGTGATTTGGCCCACCTGACCGTTCCAGGCTCGTCTCATGCCCCTCTCTATCCACTGACGTCACCTTGGCTACACTGGCCTCTCTGTTCCCTGGATGTGCCAAGCTTCTTCCTGCCTCAGGGCTTTTATATATTCTGTTCCTGCTGCCTGCAATACAGTTCCACTCTGCTACAGCCTGCCCCGCCCACTCACCCTGTGGCCTTCTCCGATTTCCCAGATGGATAGGTCAGTCTTGGATCCTCCTAAGGCACTGAGTGTGTCTCATTCATGGGACTTATCCCAACAGTGATGATACAGTTCCGCTGCTCATTTAGTACCAATCACTCACTTAACCACAAGCTCCTCGAGGGCAGGAACTGTGTCTGACTTATTCCCTGCTGTATCCAAACACTCAGCATGGTGCTGGGCACCTAGCTGCTCATTAAACTCTTGTTGAATGAATGGGTGAATTTCGAATTAATGAATGAGGTTTATTTGGATACATTAACATCCACAGGGATGTTGTCCAATAGCAGTTGGATATAAGAGTCAGGCTCACACTTTGGTGGGAGGACAGATTAGGAAGTTTGTTTCCGGGAGTGAATCTAGGAGGTGTTTGTCTGAGGAAAGAGACCTTGGGCAGCGGGGAATGGTAGGTGGGCTTGGCAACCCATAGGCTGCCCTTGATTTTACTCTGGACTTTGGAGGATGCAGAATTCAAGCTTTCTGTTCCCTTGAACAGCGAAAACCATTAGCAGCCATTCCTGCCACAATCATAGAGGTCTAAGGTCCAAAACAAGGGAGGTGACAAGCTCCTTTGCTCCATTCTGTCCCCTTCTCACTCTAACCTGGGACACTGTCAGACAGACCTGGGGACCAGGTGAGAAATACTGAGAGACCCAGGAGCTTCATCATATGCAAGGGTGGGGGGACTTCCCTTGTGGTCCAGTGGTTGAGACTCCACACTTCCACTGCAGGGGGCACTCGTTCGATCCTGGTTGGGGAACTAGGATCCCGCAAGCCGCGCAGCCAAAAAAAACAAAAGCAAGGGTGGGGGCAGGCAAGGGGCTGGACCTGCTCAGCCTGGAGGTGCTCATCTGGGATTCATGCAGGTACAGGAGGCTAGACAGGGAAGCAGACCTCTTGTGTGAGGAAGGGCTCTGTTCAAAACCATCCAACAATGAAGACAAATACTGTGTGATATCACTTATATGTGGAATCTAAAAAATAAAACAAACTAATGAACATAACAAAACAGAAACTGACTCACAGATATAGAGAACAAACTAGTGGTTACCAGTGGGGAGAGGGAAGGGGGTGGCATGATACGGGTAGGGGATTAAGAGGTACAAACTACTGTGGATAAAATAAATAAGCTACAAGGATATATTGTACAGCACAGAGAATATAGCCAACATTTTATAATAATTATAAGTGGAGTATAGACTTTAAAAATTGTGAATCACTATGTCGTACACCTGAAACTTATATAACATTCTACATCATCTATACCTCACTAAAAATATTTTAAAAAATCAAACCTTAACAAAAACCCATCCAACAATGAAACTTCTCCCCATCACTGGAGGATGAATGACTTCTTGGTGGGGCTGCTGTAGGAAGGTCTGAGTGGAAGAGGAGAGAGAACCTAGATGACCTTTAAAATTCCCCTTCCTTTACGAGATGGCATTCTTACCTTAGAACAGGAAATCATGGTTAAATATTTGCTCTGCCCAGCTAGGCAATGGAAGGACATCTGTCACCTGTCCATCCACCTCAGAGGCATTCCTGAGAAGGGGCAGGAGAATCTCAACGCTGACTTATGGACCTCAGGTGGGCTTGGCTGTAGATCCCAGGCTTCTATCAGCCTGTGAGGGTGATTGTCTGGCTGCCTGTGGCCCCCAAAGGGGCTATTCTTGAACAAGAATCCTTCCCATTGATTCATTTAACTATTTTTACGACCTATTTGTAGGCTTGAAATCATTCAAAGTAAAAAGGTTTTTTTAAAAAAACAAAACACTGATTCAAATATTTCAGAGTAGGGCTCAGCCTCTATAGTTTAAAGTTCTCCCCAGGGAAATTTATCTGCAGATGGAGCTGAAAATCACGATCTAAACGAATTAGAGAAATGCATATGTAAATAAAATTTTGTTATTCTCTTTTTAAATCAGAAATTCTTTGGGGCTTCCCTGGTGGTACAGTGGTTGGGAATCAGCCTGCCAATGCAGGACACAGGGGTTCCGGCCATGGTCCGGGAGGATCCCACGTGCTGCGGAGTGGCTGGGCCCGTGCGCTACAACTGCTGGGCTTGTGCTCTGGAGCCAACGAGCCACAGCTCCTGGGCCCGCGGGCCACGACTCCTGAGGCCTGCGCGCCTGGAGCCCGTGCTCCGCAACGGGAGAGGCCGCCACAGCGCGGCCCGCACATGGCAGCGAAGAGTGGCTCCCGCCCGCCGCAGCTGGCAAGGGCCTGTGAGCAGCAAACGCAGCCAAAAATAAATTAATGAATTAAAAAAAAAATTCTTTGGAAACAGATAACCGAATATCTTAGTCATATACCTGTATAAGTAAGGGGAAGTTTTAGATACTGCTTTTTCTTTTTAAAATTCTTTTTTAAAAATTAATTAATTAATTAAGTTTGGCTGTGTTGGGTCTTCCTTGCTGTGTGCAGGCTTTTCTCTAGTTGAGGCGAGCGGGGGCTGCTCTTCGTTGTGGTGCGTGGGGTTCTCATTGTGGTGGCTTCTCTTGTTGCGGAGCATGGGCTCTAGGCATGTAGGCTTCAGTAGTTGTGGCTCACGGGCTTAGTTGCTCTGCGGCATGTGGGATCTTCCTGCACCAGGGCTCGAACCCATGTCCCCTACATTAGCAGGCGGATTCTAAAACACTGCGCCACCAAGGAAGTCCCCTAGATATTGATTTTTCCTGAACAGAATCTTATCTGTATTTAACCCATTTAAATGTAAAAGGACATAGACTACATGCGAAGCATGAGGGCATCTTCCTTACAAATGTTTTATTTTACTTTTTTTTCCTCTGCCAGTTGTACCCTCTTCATGGTGCAAAAAAAGAAATAAAAATAAATGAAAAGAATAATTTCTATTTATATTTATACCTTATTTCATACTCTGCAAAGTATTTTCCCATCTGCTATCACCACTCTCATCTTCACAGCAGCCCTAGGAGGGAGACAGAGCCAGAATTATCTTCCCCATTTTATGGTGGGTAAACTGAGGTCCAGTTTAACAAAAGCGGCTTTTCTGAGCTCACGAAGTTGGTTAGTGTCAGCACTGGCCAAGGAACCCATGACTCCAGCCCCTTTTCTCTGCCTCTGACCACCTTCCAATTGCTACATTTTTGTTTTCTTTTTGATATCTCTGTCTCAGTCTCTCTGTTTTCCTCTTTTTTTAAAAAATAAATTTATTTATTTTGTTTATTTTCGTTGCTGTGCGCAGGCTTTCTCTCTAGTTGCGGTGAGCAGGGGCTACTCTTCGTTGCAGTGAGCAGGTGTCTCATTGCAGTGGCTTCTCTGGTTGCGGAGCACGGGATCTAGGCGTGCGGGCTTCAGTAGTTGTGGCACGTGGGCCCTAGAGCTGTGGCGCACAGGCTTAGTTGCTCTGCGGCATGTGGGATCTTCCCTGACCAGGGCTCAAACCCGTGTTCCCTGCATTGGCAGGCGGATTCTTAACCACTGCGCCACCAAGGAAGCCCCTGTCTTCCTTTTGCTACTTCAGTTTCCCTCTGCCTCTTGCTTCAGCCCTCGGGCTGGAGTCAGCTTTGCAAGTTGTCCAAACGTTTTCTCACTTCCAAAATCTGCTGGCCATAGCCCCAGCCCCTGCCCCAGGCCACCACAAGCTCAGCAGTCTCTGCAGAGAACAAACCCTTTCTAGACGCCAAGGTGCAGATAGGTGACACCTCCGGCCTCTCCATCTGGCCTCAGGTAAGATAAGGGTGGGGATCAGCACTATAAACAGGCCCCCATCATCCCTGGCCCAGGCCCCAGCTCACTCAGGCCACGTCAGCCCAGGATCAGCATGGCTGTCCGCCTGTGGGTGGTCACCCTGGCCTTGGCTGCCCTCTTCCTTGTGGACAGGGGTGAGTAGGCAGAGCCTGGATTCTCTGTGGCTTGGTGTTGGTAGGTGAGCTTGCGTGGGGCAGAGGCAGGGCCTGGAGCACCCTCTAAGGCCTTGGTTTTCTGCATATACCTTCTTTCTGCACCCTGGGCTAGGAGAAAAGAAACCTGGGTTCAAATCCTAACTCTGTCCCAGAATTGCAAAAGTTCCCTCCCCTCTTGGGTCGTCTGTTTCTCTAGCTATAAAGTAGGAGGTTGTTCTAGTTCAAAGCTGCACTGAGCAACTACTGGGCTAGAGATTGGGGAGGCAGAAGGGAGAAGTCTTACCTCTGGGGAGATAGTCAAGTCTGGTGGCTGTAGGGTGGTGGGTGCTGAAGAAAGCTTGGCCTGGGTCCTCTGAGCTCCCATCTGCTCTGACAGGCTGTGGTTGTGGGGCTGAGAGCAGCCTTGTGAGCACAAGGGAGCCCTCGCCCTGAGCTACACACATGCCCGCAGGAGTGGGGCCTGCTCAGGGCCTAGGGCGCCTCTGCAGTCTCGCACCTGCTGGGTATCAGGCATTGTTCTGAGCCCTTAGAACTTATCAGTGAGCACCCCAGAAAAAGAACTGTCCTGATAGGTCTTTAAATCCAGTAGGGTCTGAGGGAGGGGAACCGACAATAAACAAGATAGGTGCAATGTATGTTAAACAGTATGTTAGAAGGTGATAAAGGCTAAGGAAAAAAAATACCAGGCAGGGTGATGGGGATTGAGAGGGGGTTGCAATGTTAAATCGGAGGAGTTCTCTCTGAGAGGCTGATGTTTGAGCAAAGCTTGAAGGAGGCAGAGGAGTGAGCCATGGGTGTATCTAAGAGAAGTGGGTTCCAGGCAGAGGGAACAGGCAGTGCAAAGGCCCTGAGGTAGGAACATGTCTGGAGCATTTGAGGTACGGCAAGGAGGCCCGCGGGGCTAGAAGAGAGTGAGGGGCAGGGTGCAGAGAGGTAGAAGAGATGATACAGGCAACTGGAAACTATATTGGGTAAGGCCTTGGAGGTCAATGTGAGGACATGGCTTTTCCTTTGAGTGAAATGTGAGACACTGAAGGGTAATGAGCAGAGTTATGTGTTAAAAGGTTTGCTCTGGTTGCTAAATTGAGAACAGACTAAAAGGGGAAGCAGGGAGACTACTTAGGACACACCTGGACAAAGTCATGATGTTACAGAGCAAGGCCCAGCAGGACCCCAGGGACACTGGCCTCATGGCCAGTCTCAAACCCATTTCCCCAGCTGGGGACATAGACTAGGGGCTGACACAATAGAGAATGGGTCTGCAGACTGGCCTGGCACAGGCTGCTTACTCCCAGCCTGGCATCCATTCCCTCAGCAGCTCTCTTGTTGGGAACACTGAAGAGGCTGCCCTAAAGAGAATCCTTTTGCCCACTGCAGATTCCTGCCTGGGCTGTGTGAGGAAGGGGCACACTGGGCCAAGGTCAAGGGCAGTCTGGAGGTAAATGCAAAACTCTGACACCACAGGGTTCTGAACTTCTCCCCTGCAATGCACATTAGGGGTCAAATCCTGGACACTCACTGTGTGAAGGGCATTGCCACTTGGAGGCAGAGACAAAGGAACCCCAAGGCACTCAGGTCCATCGGAAGGCAGGAGTGACCCGGTGAGTGGGTGAGCACACGGTGGTGTGAAAGAAGATACTAGGTTCTAGCTGTTTGTGGCCCCCCCAAATTCATATGTTGAGATTCTAACTCCCAAGGTGATAGTATTGGGTGGTGGGACCTTTGGGGGGTGATTAGGTCATGAAGCCAGAGTCCACATGAATGGGATTGGTGCCCTTATAAACGAGGCCCCAGAGAGCGCCTTCGCCCCTTCACCACGTGAGGACACAGTGAGAAGGCACCGACTACTAACCAGGAAGAGGGTTCTTGCCAGACACCAAGTTTGCCAGCACCATGACCTTAGACTTCCAGGCTCCAAAACTATGAGTAATAAACGTTTGTTGTTGATAAACCATCCAGTTTATGCTATTTTTGTTATAGCAGCCCAAACGGACTAAAACAGAAGCCTAAGTCCAGGCCTGCTCAGGAAGCCCTGGGGGATATCAGGGACTACTTCACTGGGAAGTGGTCTGCGTCTTGAAAGGAGGGTCTGAGTCAATAGGAGGAGAAGGAGAATAAGGACATTTCAGGCGGAGGGACCAGCATAAGCCAACACAGAGCTTGTTCCAGAAGAGTGAGCAGAGAGGAAGGGCGGGGGCGTAGGGGCATGGGCAGGTGTATGAGGAAGTGAGTCCAGGGGAAGTTTGGGATCAGCTCATGCGGTGCCCTAAACGTAAGATGAAGAGGCTTAGTGGTCACGATAGGAAGCCTTGGAAGGGCTTTATATTTTTTTTAATGCTTTTTCCCCCGCTAACAATTATGCACCATGAAAGGCACAAGTCTTATCACTCAATGAATCCTATTCAATGAGTTTTGATGAGGCATATACCTGTGTAACCCAGACCCTTACCAAGATACAGAACAGTTCCATCACTCCAGAAATTTCCCTCATGTCAGTCAATCCCTGCCCCTACCCCACCCCTGCCCCAGAGGCAACCACAGCTCTGACCTTTTTCCACCGTACATTAGTTTGCCTGCTCTAGAATGTCACACAGATGAAACCATACAGTGTGGAGTCTTTTTTTTTTTTTTTTTTGCGGTACGCGGGCCTCTCACCGTTGTGGCCTCTCCCGTTGCGGAGCACAGGCTCTGGACGCGCAGGCTCAGCGGCCATGGCTCACGGGCCCAGCCGCTCCGCGGCATGTGGGATCTTCCCGGACCGGGGCACGAACCCGTGTCCCCTGCATCGGCAGGCAGACTCTCAACCACTGCGCCACCAAGGAAGCCCCAGTGTGGAGTCTTTTGTGTCTGGCTTCTTAGACGTGTTTTTGAGATTCAGCCATGGTGTTGCATGTTATCAGTTATTGGATTGTTGTGGTTTTTTAAAATTAATTAATTATTTATTTTTGGCTTAGTTGGGTCTTTGTTGCTGCACGCGGGCTTTCTCTAGTTGCAGAGAGCGGGGGCTACTCTTTGTTGCAGTGCGCCGGCTTCTCGCTGTGCTGTGGTGGCTTCTCTTGTTGTGGAGCACGGGCTCTAGGCGTGCAGGCTTCAGTAGCTGTGTCTCGCAGGCTCTAGAGCACAGGCTCAGTAGTTGTGGCACACGGGCTTAGATGCTCCGCGGCATGTGGGATTTTCCTGGACCAGGGCTCGAACCCGTGTCCCCTGCATTGGCAGGCTGATTCTTAACCACTGCGCCACCAGGGAAGAAGCCCTATTGGCTTGTTTTTATTGTTGAGTTGTATTGCACTGTACGTGTGTATCACAGTTTATCCATTCGCCTGTTGATGGACATTTGGATAATTTCCAGTTTGGGTGATTATGACATGGAACGGTTTTGAGCAGTTTGGTGACAAGGCTAGATTTGCGTGTTGACTCTTCAACAGTGCATCAGAGGGCAGTTTTGGTTCCCTTCTTCCTCTCTGCCTCGGAAATCTCTTGTAATAGCATCTCCAGGAAAAGCTAAAACCACAGCGCCTTGCCCACCTCTAGGGATAGAGAGCTCTCCACTTCTGGAGACAGCCTCCTTCATTAAGGCATAGCTCCCAATGAGAGAAAATTCTGGAACCCACACCTGCTTCTCTGCAGCCTCCTCACACAGATGAGCTCTGCCCTGTGAGGCTGAGAAGACCTCATCTCTCCCATGGCCCCATGACAGCCCTTCAGAGACTTCAGGAAGCAGCCTGCCCTTCTTCAATTTACATGGATACAGCTCCCGTTCCCTGTGGTCTTAAATACAGCTCCCGTTCCCTCATCCACCTGTCTTGCTTGCCAGTCACATCGCAATTTGCTCCTGTCCTGTAAGAAGTTCGTCCAGACCTCGAGGGGCCATGGGGCATGACTGCGTGTGTGGAGTGACAGATCCATGTGCAAATCCAAGCTCTGCCCTTAACAAACTGTGTTGCTTTACCTGTGAGCCTCTTTCATAAGTTGGTCAAGTCCCCCGGGAAGCAGACTCTGGGGAGTGCTCACAGGGTAACACCTATGAGGGATGAGGGATGTTGACTGTGATGCAGTGGAGCTGGGATGGCCCATTAGCATCATTCTGAGTAGAGATGAATTCAGACCGTTGTACCCACATCACCCTGACATTGGATGCGAGCTGTTTCTGGGTAGGGAATGCGACCTTGGGCAAGGCAACTCCATTCTCTGAGGTTAATTCCCAGGAAAGGACTCTGCCGTGAGCAGCCAATACTCCTGGCAGCTGAGGAAATTAGTGCCTCTGGGGGTTGCAGACCACTGCTTTCCCTCCTGCCTGTTACACAGGCTTGAGAAAGCTGTGAATAGTAGTCAAATCACGTGTTGTCAAGGCCTGGTACACAGTAACTGAATTATTTTCATTGCTATTTTATGGAACATAACAATCCCAGTGGGATCTGACTAATAACGAACAGGCTGGACTTTCATCTCCCTAATTCTAGACTTTCTGTCTCAGTTCTTTTTTTTTTTTTTTTTTTTTTTTTTT
>NC_041222.1:73786799-73798337 GCF_002837175.3 Physeter macrocephalus
GCACAGGCTCCAGACGCGCAGGCGCAGCGGCCATGGCTCACGGGCCCAGCCGCTCCGCGGCATGTGGGATCCTCCCAGACCGGGGCGCGAACCCGGTTCCCCTGCATCGGCAGGCGGACGCGCAACCACTGCGCCACCAGGGAAGCCCTGTCTCAGTTCTTATAATACAAGGTCTCATGAGCTTTCTGGGAGCCCCTGTCTGGTGACTCACTACTTTTCCTTGAGGAATTCCAGATTGGGTGGTGGCTGGACAGATGCCCCAAAGAAGCTGTCCTCAGGCCCCTGGACCTGGGGCCTAGAGCCAGTATCACCTAATTCTTGCTTCTTTGCCTTTCAGAAGTGCCACTGTCGGCAGCAAAGTTCATTTTCTAAAGAATGGTAAGGCAGCTGCTTGCAGTTCTGGCCTCAGGGATGCTGATCCGGCCTTCCTTCTGCAGAGGGGAGCCCTCTCATCCATGCTGGGAAACCAGGGTTCTTCTTCTTTACACTCCTGCTCATATACCTTCAATGGCTCCACAGTGGCCAGGGTGGCCTCCTGAGCCTGCATGCTCCCCAGGTTAGCCCTTCCAGGCTGAGCAGGCCCACCCACTTTGCCAAAGATTCACGGCTAATCAGTGCAGAGTTCAGGTCTCTCGGGCCTGGGGCCTTCACCGCTGCAGGGCACTGCCCCCCTCACCCTGTCCCTACCCCAGACCCCAATCCTAGTCCTGACCCAATTCTGACCCCGACCTCAGGGCTGGCTTGAAACCCTTTCAGACTGAGCTTCAATTAAGTCCCATTTCTCCAGCCTTCTCATACCAGAGGCCTGATAGGTCATGCGGGCCAGGGTGAGTTCAGGAGCCCCCAGGGAGGCAGGTCCTCCTAGGAATGATGGGTGGTTCCGTCTCCCAGGGTCCTCAATAGGAAGAGCAGCAGGGTTCTGTTAGACCCTGTGAGGAGTGTGTGAGCCCATAAAGACAGGCACTCACCTGGATGCCTGCATACTTGGGCTCAGCAGATATAGGTACACACTTACGTACACACCCACGGTCCACAGTCGTGTACACACACATAAGCAAACGTGCCAAAGGGCCCTGAGTGGTTGGTTTCATGCTCTTTGGAGCATGAAAGGCATCTTCATGCCTTCTTGAATCTGGCTCCTCCGTGGAGATCCCCACCTGGCTGCAAGCAGAGCCCAGGTCCCTCCTCTCTGCCTCCGAATCCCTGAGTGCCTCCCCCTTCCTCTCTTCCACAGCCCGTCTGTGAGCACATGGCAGAATCTCCAGTCTGCCCCTAGATATATGACCCGGTCTGTGGCACTGACGGGGTCACGTATGACAGTGAATGCAAGCTCTGCTTGGCTCGCGTGTAAGTCCACCCCCTCACCTTCCCCTGGGTTGGCTTGGGTGAGCCCCATCGTGGTGCATACGAGTCTGAAAGGAGCAGGACTTGACCTGCTTCTTCCTTCACTCACACTTGGCCTGGGAAGAGTCCTCCAACATTTGCCCATAACAGAGTGAATGCAAGTATAAATCAAAAGAAGGCACATGGTTCCAAGCAGAAAGCCCACTGGTGGGGGGTTCGGGGTGAGGGTAGAAACTCTGGGCTCTTTTCCTTGTTCTGCCCCCGACTGACTAGGTGACCTTATTTGTTCATTTATTCCTCCAGCCAACAGTTATTTATTGAACACCTACTGTGTGCTGGGTACTGGGGATACAACAGGGCATAATAAGCTAGACAGCATTACCGGCTCCTGGGGTAAACAGTCAGTCTAAGGGGGAAGCCAAGCTGAAGGTCAGCTAACGGCAACACAGAATGCTAAAGGCCCAGATGGGGGTGCACAGGGTACTGTGGGTACCAGGCAAGGACAAGGCAGGGAAGACTTCCCAGGGGAGGTGACACCTCAGCTCAGCCCTGAGGGATAAGTAGAAATTAGGTAGGAAAAAGAAGAAACAAGGGAAGGTAATTCCAAGTAGAGAAATGAGTTTGGAAAGATCTAGAAGGGAAAGAAAGTTTATATTTGAGGAAATATAAGAAGGTGGGTATGCTGGAGTACATTCTCATTTAAAGGAGAACGGGGGAGAGGCAAGAAATGAGTCAGAGCGAGCAGGGCCAGAACATGACCTTGGTACATCGGATCTCCTATTTGGTCTCATTTCTTCATTCATAAGACCTTGAGCCGGCCAGAGCTAAGTGAGAACACAGAAGAGAAGAAAGTCTTTGGAAGCTGCAATACTCTAGACAGATGGACTGTCCTAACTTGGAAAACGATCATGATAATTAAAGACTCATGGTTACATTGGGCGTAGAATCGACAAGCTGTGAGATTGGATGTGAGGGGTTGACAGGCAGGAAGGAAGCAAGAGCAACATGCTGGTTTCTAACTTGTAGGCTTGGGTGGCTGGTGGTGCCATGTGGCGGGGGGCAGGTGTGTGTGGCAGGTTTGTGGGGCAATGATGTTCGTGGACAGTGGAGCCTCTGGGACATCCCAGCGGCGATGTACAACAGACAATCACATGAACAGGCCTGGAGTCTAAGACAGAGGTCCAGGCCAGAGACAGATTTGTGGCCAACAGCATGCAGGGGTGGTTGAAAGCCCAGGAAGCTGAAACCGCCCCAGGGGAGGGTGTACAGAGGGAAAAGCTGTAGAAGGATATGCCCAGGGAGCCCTGGGACCTCCCCCGCACTGTACACTGGGTGGGCGGGGAGAGCTCAGCAGGGGGTCTGGACTGGGCCAGGGTTCCTGAAGGGTACATTACGGTTCCTGAGGAGGTGGCCTCATCCTTGTCTGCTGTGATCCTAGAAAAAAGACAGGACATCCAGATCATGAACGATGGCAAATGCTAACCCCACAGGAGCCCCTTGAGCCATGAAGCTTCAGGCTGGAGAACCACGGTGGGCATGGAGAGGATGTGACATGAAATAAAAGATTCAGCACAACCCGGCCAAGCAGGTCAGTGTCTTTGGGGATCCTGGGGAGGAGGTCGGCGTAGGGGGGAATTTTGCCGTCCTCCCTACTCTGAATCTGATGTCCTCTCCATCACTCTGGTGCTCCTTAACCCTGTCACATGTTCCCCTAGAGGTCCCAGGCATCTTCTGCCTTCTCGAGGGGGTCAGGACTCTGAGAGTCAGTCCCTGTCCCCAGGGCTCTATCCAGTGCTCCTGTGTGCCCCAGCCTGGCCTGTCACTGAGGTCAAGAACCTAAGTGAAATCTGTACCCTCTGCCACGGCAAGGCCCAGCCTCGAACAGCCTTTGGGAGGGTCCCACACCCCTCACAGTTTTCTCCCTGGGCTGTACCAGCACCCCAAATCTCACTCACACACACACAAACCCCCCACATGTCGACACTATCATGGCTGATATTCAGGTGGTATTCATCATACATTTGACTGCTTATTACAATACTGAACCAGGTCTGTAATTGTTGACAACAGGTGCTGCCCCAAGCCCTTGAGTGTCCCCCTGCACCCTGGCCACCATAGCAAGATCATGTCCAGACCCTGCTCTGCTCTTTTGGTCAACATCCATTCTGACTGGTTGTTAAATATGTTGACATTGGACACACACAGCTCACAGGCACTCACACAATGGCCCACAGGGACACGTAGCATTGGGAAATCCCACCATAGACAAAGATCCCAGCCCGTGGTATATGTCAGATACCCCCTCTTGGCCAAAGCTTACAGGAGGAGCCTTTTGGTAGTGGTGGAGGTGGTGAGCAGAGAGTGTGGAGAGGGGCCTGGCAGGTGGCAGCAGGGTCACACAGACTCCGATTCCTGCTCCAGGGCAGGCAGCTGGAACAGGAAAGGCTCGGCGGGAAAACACACACTGGGAGGAAAGTGGGGACAGGGAGGACAGGAACCAGCATTCCCTGGACCACTGAAATGGGAACCTGGGCAGGAATTGTTGCTGATAGGTCTGCAGGTAGCAGGGACTGAGAGGTCACCTGTAAGGCCCTTCTATGGCTATTGACAATAGAAACTTGTTTCCCACCTGCATAGGGTTGGTATAGGATTAAGTCTGGCTGTGAGAGACCAAAAAGCCGAAATAACAGTGGCTTAAACAGAAGTTAATTTCTCTCACACACAGACCTATGTAGTACTCTAACTTCATGTTCCTTTTATATTATACTCTGCTATCCTTATCAGTTTCCACCCCAATGTCCAAATAGCCGCTTCAATTCCAACCATCATGTCTACACTCAGCCCACAGAGAGGGGGAAAGGGCACTCTACTGCATCTGACGATGCTTCCCTAAGATGCACACAACCCATTGGCTAAAATGTAGTCTCTTGGCCACGCTAGTGCAAAAAGACTGGGAAATATTATTTTATCTGGTTGGCCACGTACTAAGCTGCAAATCAGTAGTTCACTTAGTGTAGGAAGAGTGGATATTGGTGACATCTAAGTCTCTGCCCTAAGTGGGAAGCCCCTCTTAGACCCAAGTGGCAGAGCTCAGCCAAGCTTCTCCTCAGTGACCCTCCCCTCCCAGGCTTCCACTCACACGATGAGGAATCACAAAGGTTAAGCCTGAGCAATGTGCCAGAACACCACACAGAAAGAAAGACCTAATTCCCCACTTTACAGATGTGGAAACTGTGGCCGTGTCTCTGGGAACCACCCTGAAATGTAAGTGTGGGCCCCAAAGGCCTTTCTATGGCATGTGACCCTGCTGCCATGGCCACTGCTGATTGGCCAGAAGATTATTCTCCAGATTTTTCAAATCAGAAATAAGGAAACACACCATTGTAAAGCAATTATACTCCAATAAAGATGTTAAAAAAAAAAAAAAAGAAAGAAGGAAACAGAGGCAGTTCCTCTCTGGTAGTGACATGCAATGAGATACAGAGAGAAATTTCAGGCAGCATTTGTGTTCCTGAAGCCCAACTGCCCTTGAACTTCCCAAAGTTACATGAGATAACATCCTACCGACACTTTTTCTATTTCAACACTCTCTCTGGAATAGGTTTGTGGTGTTTTCAACTAAGAGTCCTGACTACCAATGAAGAAGGGCTTCTCAGAGGGGATAAACTTTAAGCTGTGCCTTGAAGGATAAACAGAAATAACTGACTGAACAGAAAATGTGTGGGAGAATTCTTCCAACTCTGTGAGGCTGAAGGATGTTTATGGGATCACAGAGCCCCATTTGTTCCCCTGCGGCAGGACTGATCATGTTATGGGCAAGTGGGCAACTGAGGTGTACTCTTCCCCTGTTCATAGGCAGAGATGCCCTGTAGATGTGCAGATCTATGTGAGTGGGCCGTGTTACTACCCTGCACATCTGCTGGGCAGCCCACCCTTAAATAAGACAATGGCTAGCGGATGCTGTAAATCCCAGTGCTGACGGAGCTTCAGTGGGTGAGTGCAGCAGTGGAAATTTCACTATTAATGTGTGCGGTCAACATTCATTCATTCTCCAAATATTTATTGAGCATCTAATATAAACCAGACAATCTGCTTGAAATACAACTGTTAAGACAAAGAAGCTCCTTAACCCAAGGAACTCACAGTCTAGCATAAAGGCAAATATTAATCAAATAATCCCACAAATAAATCATCATAGACCATGATAAATGCTGTTTATCGTAAAAAGTCATGACAAACTGTGAGAGGATATCACCTGGGGGCTTGATGTTCTCAGACAGTAGGTGAGGTTTCTCCATGAAGAGACATTTACGTTCTGAAGGATGAACAGGAGTCACCTAGGACAGGGGTAGGGATAGGGGAAGGATGGCATGGAACTGTCCAAGCAGAGGAATAGCGTGTGCAAAGACCCAAGGTCAGGAGAGGGCACAGAGCACCTGAGGGCCTGAACTAGACCAGAGTGGCTGACAGCAGAGAACAAACAGGAGAGTGGCCCGAGATGAGAAGGGAGCAGGGAACGGACCTTGGCCACTGAGGTTTTTAAGCAGGGGACTGACATGGTAAGATGTGTACTTCACAATCACTCAGTTGCTCTGGGGAGAATGAACTGGAGAGGGTTAGAGGGGAACTGCAGAGGCCAACATGGGAGATAAATAGAAGGAAAAGAGAAAACGAGAGGGTGTGAGCAATCCCATGTCAGTTGGGAGGCAAATCGGCAGAGATTAAGGACTTGGGCTCGGACTCAAGCTGCCCAGTTTGTGTCCTGGCTTTGTCACTTACTCTGTGATCTTGAGCAAATTACCTGAGCTCTTCTATAAAACAGGGATAGTATCTGTCTACCTCCTAGACTGTGTAAGGATTAAATGACCAATATACCTCAAGAGCTCAGAGTGGTATCTGGCACACAGGAACGTGCTGTGGCCCAAGGCTACACAGCTACTACCTAGAAACAGACAAATACAGGACTGCTCTGATTAAAGCTGGGGGTGGGCGGACCAGGCCCCGAGCCTCGTCACTTGTCCACCCTTAACCACCACCTTGTCCTAGTCCCACCCACACAGCCCTAAATGCCTGGGACTTCACAGACTCCCTCTCTGCCAAAGAAGGTTGGCCTCAGAGTGGCCTGTTGGAAGCCTGTCTCCTGGGAACTGTGTGAAAAAATGGGGTGACGGCAGCTGACCTGTTTAAGCGTTCCAGCACACAGGGCCACTCTCAACTTTATAACATAACTAGACTAGAACCTCAGAATGCTTTTGCTTCCCATACTTCATCTACCAAAAGGAAAAAAAGTCTAAACACTCTCCTGTTTGTTGACTTATATATAAACTGTTTTATTTTTTAGAATAACAATGAAGGGGAAAAAGGCCACAAAACAGACAAAAACAGCCTCGAAGGAATTCGAAGGACATGTAGATCTCAGAACGGTACGGTTAACAGAAATGCCTTTGAAGGAACTCCTGAGAAGTTTATGGTGGCCCTCACTACCTGCCTGCTTTATTATTCACTCTGTCTCTCCTCTCTGCCCCTCCTAAACCATGGTTGTGACCCGGTTTCGAGCAGAGACTTAGTCAACTCTGGGCTGTAACCTGCTAGAGATTTGCTTGGGGACAAGGAAGCCCATGGATCAACCACAGGCCCCAGTCCAGGAGCGGCCCCCTGAGACCTCACGGCCTGTGACTGGTCAGGGTCACTTGCGGGTGAAGACAGGGTCTATGAACCCACAACCCAGCCAGCTGTTCCAGAATTAGGTCACAATGAGAGATACTTGGACTACCTGTGTGCCAAACACCTGTTCTGAGCCATTCCTAACATTCTTGACCAGATGTAGCCTCCTGGTGATTCTGGTTTACACAGATGGGACTATGGGATCATAAGGGCAAAAAGGCCTCATGTATCTGAAGACAGGATAGCTGATAAACCCAGAACTACCCCAGGACAAATGAGAGCTCTCACCAGCCCTAAGAAAGCATCCAAAGGTCAAAAAAGCTGGGAAGACTTGGGCAGAGGAGGCCCTCTCCAGACAAGGTGGGCTGCTGGACAGCACAGATATACACAGACGGAACGAGAAACTGACAGGAGCGCTAAGATTGCACAGACAATACTTGTTCACTGAGAGCAGGTATAAGAGGAAAACTGGCAATCAGTCAGTTGTCCCCAGCAGCCCCAGGGAAAGCACGTAACTTCTGTTCCAGAGAGTGCAGAGCTGGTGGAGCTGTTCTTCAAGGCAACACAGCCTTCTCCGCCTCACCTCAGTCAGCCAGGGCCAAGTTTGTGGCCTGCAGTCGCTCTGTCTCCTGGCAGATGCTCTGCTCCACTGTATCACACACAGCTAGGAACGCCTACAAGGTAAATGCAGAGCAGTAAGGGCCCACTCGGGGCCAGGCACCCCTGCCAGCCCCACCCGCAAAAGGCTCTTTGCCCAGCCACTCTGGGGAACCCCTGGGCGACTGACTCAGGCTGAAACAGGTGTGCAGGGATGGAGATGGCCTGGGCTCCAGAGGAAGGAGGGGGAGGTAGAGGAAGCACAGGACCAGGGCTTCTGACAGTGCTCTATGCCAACAACCCCCAAAGGGTGCTGAGGACAGGAAGCCAGGCCACTGCAACTGCACGATTTCAGGGGGTCCTGTCCATCGGATCAGTATAACATGTCAGCCCTATCTGCTCTCTGGCCATCTTCCTTCCCAATTAGTTTAAATCCAAATTTAATTACAGGGACATGAAAGGAGCTCTTCTCTTAGGTTCTGGGTTTATGCTGAGATATAATAACCAAAGAGAGGCCACACCACACTTGTACTCTACCCTACTTTGAACAGATACGTGCACCAACACATTACACTTTGTGATGCCCTACCACATAACTCACCTGAATCTTTTTCACCAAACCCTTCCTTTTCATTCGACTGTCTTTGAAATTTTCTGGCAGAACCTATGGAAGAATAAGTTGACATATAAATAATCCTCAGTGAAAATGACATAAGAACACGTCAGAAATACCTACAGTATACCGAACAGGCCACAGGTCACTAATGTGAATGACATGCATTTTCAGGAATCACTTCCCTGGATCTGTACCCTACATGGCCCTTCCCATGGCTCTCACCCCTATACAAGCTCCCTTTGTTCTTGGTGTCAGGGCCATAGATCTATAACATGGACTTTGTCCTCTCACTGTTTCCTGTGCATGGATACCGTGTCCTGGCTGGACCATGAGCTCAGTGTGGCAGGAAAAGCACAGTGCTTTTTGGCTTCTTCTTTACCACCTCCCCCCAAGAATCCCAAGCAGAGTAGTTTAGGCTAGAGATATCATTACTGTGTCATCTCTAAGAGGGAGCGTGGCATCAATGATTCCCAACAGCCTCACAGGAGCTGGGTCTGACTGAATTCTGTACAGGTAATGAGCTCAGTGAAATGTCAGACACACGTGTGTTAGGAAAGTTAAGCCCTGTGTTTCTCTAACCATGAGATCATGGACCATTTGGGTCCCAGCTTCCTGAGGATTAGATGCTACTGGCATACATAAATAAAAATGACAGGGACTTCCCTAGCAGTCCAGTGGTTAAGACTCTGCGCTCCCAATGCAGGGGCATGGGTTCAATCCCTGATCGGGGAACTAAGATCCCGCATACCGTGGCCAAAATAAATAAATAAATACATAAATAATATGACAAAAGCCCTATGTTGGTGGGACAGGAGAAATCAGGAACCATCTTACCTTTTTGTGTATTCCCCAAAGACCTAGCAGTGTCTGGTACACGATAGGTGCTCAATACCCTCAGGCAGTGAGTGCGATACTGAAAGAGTGAAACTGACTGAAAAATAGTCAAAGGAAACTAGTTCTTCTCAGCTGATTATTTACTTACTAGTGTGTCAATCTCTTCCAAGATCTTCATAAACTGCTCGATTGTGGCTTTTACTCTCCTGTTGAGTTTGCAGAGAGCCTCAGCTTGCAAATCCTTGGCCAGAAAACCCTGTGGAGGAATGATGCATTATTGCAAGGGTTCCTTGAGGCTGATGGAAAACTCCAAGCCAAGGCACTGATGAAGCAGCCACACCGAGTCCACATTCCCCAACAGGCTGGGCCAGACCTCAGACCTCAGGTCCACAACTTCACCTCTTGGGAAAAACAGAAAAGCCAGCCCTGGGCCACCCGAAGCACTGTAGTGGGCTGCAGGCCATTACATGGTCTATCTTACATGGTCCACTGGGGTCACAAATGCCTGCGGAGGCCTGGCTCTGGTGAATTCCCCGGTCACCAGTGTATACCCGCACACGAGGAGCAGACATTAAGAGCACAGGGTTTAGAGTTTGATAGGGCTGGGCTTCAATTCTGACTGCACTGTACTGGCTTGTGACCTTGAGCAAGTTCCTTAACCTATCTGTGCCTCGGTGTTCTCATTTTTAAAATGGAGATCATGATACCCACACTCCAGAGGGTTACCATGAGGATAAAGAGAAATAAATGTAGACCTTTAATAGAATTCCTGACACAGATGTATGTATGCTAACAAATGGCAGCACTTACATTATTTTTATTAAATTGTCTCTCTGTTTATTCACAATGCATGGCCTAATGACCAGTTAGCTGGTGACAACAGGTGGACAGCAGGGATCTCTGAGGATCAAAGCCGTAGGCTACAGATGCAGATTTGACAACATGTAGTATATATTAGCTGGCAATTCCAACTCAAAGAATTTATTCTACAAAAAAAATCGGAAACAGTCAAAAAAGATTTATGTCCGAGGACATTCAAAGAAGCATTATGGCTTCAAGATGGTGGAGCAGTAAGACGTGGAGATCACAAATACATCAGAAATACATCTACATGTGGAACATCTCCTACAGAACACCTACTGAATGCTAACAGAAGACCTCAGACTTCCCAAAAGGCAAGAAACTCCCCACGTACCTGGGTAGGGCAGAAGAAAAAAGAATAAACAGAGACAAAAGAATAGGGATGGGACCTGCACCAGTGGGAGGGAGCTGTGAAGGAGGAAAGGTTTCCACACACTAGAAGCCCCTTCACTGGCAGAGATGGGGGATGGCGGGGAGGGGAAGCTTCGGAGCCACAGAGGAGAGCACAGCAACAGGGGTGCAGAGGGCAAGGCGGAGAGATTCCTGCAGAGGATCGGTGCCGACCAGCGCTCACCAGCCCAAGAGGCTCGTCTGCTCACCCGCCGGGACAGGCGGGGGCTGGGAGACGAGGCTCGGGCTTCGGAGGTCAGATCCCAGGGAGAGGACTGGGGTTGGCTGCGTGAACACAGCCTGAAGGGGGCTAGTGCGCCACATCTAGCCAGGAGGGAGTCCGGGAAAAAGTCTGGACATGCCTAAGAGTCAGGAGACCATTGTTTCAGGGTGCACGAGGAGAGGGGATTCAGAGCACCGCGTAAATGAGCTCTAGAGACGGGCGTAGCCGCGGCTATCAGCACGGACCCCAGAGACGGGCATGAAACGCTAAGGCTACTGCTGCAGCCACTAAGAAGCCTGTGTGCAAGCACAGGTCACTATCTACCCTCCCCTCCTGGGAGCCTGTGCAGCCCGCCACTGCCAGGGTCCCATGATCCAGGGACAACTTCCCCGGAAGAACGCAAAGCACGACTCAGGCTGGTGCAACGTCACGATGGCCTCTGCCGCTGCAGGCTCGCCCCGCATCCGTACCCCTCCCTCCCCCCGGCCTGAGTGAGCCAGAGCCCCCTAATCAGCTTCTCCTTTAACCCCGTCCTGTCTGAGCGAAGAACAGATGCCCTCAGGTGACCTACATGCAGAGGCGGGGCCAAATCCAAAGCTGAACCCCAGGAGCTGTGCAAACAAAGAAGAGAAAGGGAAATCTCCCCAGGAGCCTCAGGAGCAGTGGATTAAATCTCCACAATCAACCTCATGTACCCTGCATCTGTGGAATACCTGAATAGACAACGAATCATCCCAAAATTGAGGGGGTGGACTTTGGGAGCAACTGTAGACTTGGGGTTTGCTGTCTGCATCTAATTTGTTCCTGGTTTTATGTTTATCTTAGTTTAGTATTTAGAGTTTATTATCATTGGTAGATTTATTTATTGATTTGGTTGCTCTCTCCCCGCCCCTTTTTTTTTTTTTTTTTTGGTGGTATGCGGGCCTCTCATTGTTGTGGCCTCTCCCATTGCAGAGCACAGGCTCCAGATGCACAGGCTCAGTGGCCGTGGCTCACGGGCCCAGCCGCT
>NC_041222.1:73798354-73801670 GCF_002837175.3 Physeter macrocephalus
ATTTATTGATTTGCTTGCTCTCTCCCCGACCCGTTTTTTTTTTTTTTTTTGGTGGTATGCGGGCCTCTCATTGTTGTGGCCTCTCCCATTGCAGAGCACAGGCTCCAGATGCACAGGCTCAGTGGCCGTGGCTCACGGGCCCAGCCGCTCCGCGGCATGTGGGATCTTCCCGGACCGGGGCATGAACCCGTGTCCCCTGCATCGACAGGCGGATTCTCAACCACTGCGCCACCAGGGAAGCCCCCCTTTTTTAAAAAATATATAGATACATATATATTTTTCCTTTTTCTCTTTTTGTGAGTGTGTAGGTGTATGCTTCTGTGCATGATTTTGTCTGTATAGCTTTGCTTTTACCATTTCTCCTAGGGTTCTGTCTGTCAGGTTTTTTTTTTTATTTTTTAGTATAGTTTTTAGCGCTTGTTATCACTGGTGGATTTGTTTTTTGGTTTGGTTGCTCTCTTCTTTCTTTCCTTCTTTCTGCTCTCTTTTTTTTTTACTACTTTTTAATTTTTAATAATTATTTTTTATTTTAATAACTTTCTTCTCTCCCTCTCCCACTCCCACTCCCTCTCCCTCTCTCTCTCTTTCTTTCTTTCTTTCCTTCTTTTTTTCTCCCTTTTCTTCTGAGCCATGTGACTGACAGGGTCTTGGTGCTCTGGCCAGATGTCAGGCCTGTGCCTCTTAGGTGGGAGAGCCAAGTTCAGGACACTGGTGCACCAGAGACCTCCCGGCTCCATGTACTATCAAATGGTGAAAGCTCTCCCAGAGATCTCCATCTCAACACTAAGACCCAACTCCACTCAACGACCAGCAAGCTACAGTGCTGAATACCCTATGCCAAACAACTAGCAAGACAGGAACACAACCCCACCCATTAGCAGAGAGGCTGCATAAAATCATAAGGTCACAGACACCCCAAAACAGACCACTGGACACGGTCTTGCCCACCAGAAAGACAAGATCCAGCCTCGTCCACCAGAACACAGGCACTAGTCCCCTCCACCAGGAAGCCTACACAACCCACTGAACCAACCTTAGCCACTGGGGGCAGACACCAAAAACAGCGGGAACTATGAACCTGAAGCCTGCGAAAAGGAGACCCCAAACACAGTAAGTTAAGCAAAATGAGAAGACAAAGAAACACACAGCAGATGAAGGAGCAAGGTAAAAACCCATCAGACCAAACAAATGAAGAGGAAATAGGCAGTCTACTTGAAAAAGAATTCAGAGAAATGATAGTAAAGATGATCCAAAATCTTGGAAATAGGATGCAGAAAATACAAGAAATGTTTAACAAGGACTAGAAGAACTAAACAGCAAAGAAACAATGATGAATAAAACAATAAATGAAATTTAAAATTCTCTAGAAGGAATCAATAGCAGAATAACTGAGGCAAAAGAACGGATAAGTGACCTGGAAGGTAAAACAGTGGAAATAACTACCTCAGAGCAGAGTAAAGAAAAAAGAATGAAAAGAATTGAGGACAGGCTTACAGACCTCTGGGACAATATTAAACGCACAAACAGGGCTTCCCTGGTGGCGCAGTGGTTAAGAATCCGCCTGCCAGTGCAGGGGACATGGGTTCGAGCCCTGGTCGGGAAAGATTCCCACCTGCCATGGAGCAACTATGCCTGTGTGCCACAACTACTGAGCCTGTGTTCTAGAGCCCACAAGCCGCAACTGCTGAGCCCGTGTGCCACAGCTACTGAAGCCTGTGCACCTAGAGACAGTGCTCTGCAGCAAGAGAAGCCACTGCCATGAGAAGCCTACGCACCGCAACGAAGAGTAGCCCCCGCTCGCAGCAACTAGAGAAAGCCCACGCACAGCAATGAACACAAAACACAGCCAAAAATTTAAAAATAAATTAATTTAAAAAAAACCACACCAACATTTGAATTATAGGGGTCCCAGAAGAAGAAGCGAAAAAGAAAGGGACTGAAAAAATATTTGAAGAGATTATAGCTGAAAACTTCCCTAATATGGGAAAGGAAATAGTCAAGTCCAGGAAGCGCAGAGAGTCCCATACAGGATAAACCCAAGGAGAAACATGCCACAACACACATTAATCAAACTATCAAAAATTAAGCACAAAGGAAAAATATTAAAAGCAGGGAAAAACAACAAATAACATACAAGGGAATCCCCATAAGGTTAACAGCTGATTTTTCAGCAGAAACTCTGCAAACCAGAAGGGAGTGGCAGGACATATTTAAAGTGATGAAAGGGAAAAACCTACATCCAAGATTACTCTACCCAGCAAGGATCTCATTCAGATTTGACAGAGAAATTAAAACCTTTACAGACAAGCAAAAGCTAAGCGAATTCAGCACCACCAAACCAGGTTTACAACAAATTCTAAAGGAACTTCTCTAGGCAGGAAACACAAGAGAAGGAAAAGACCTACAATAACAAACCCAAAACAATTAAGAAAATGGTAATAGGAACAAACATATCGATAATTACCTTAAATGTAAATGGATTAAATGCTCCAACCAAAAGACACAGACTGGCTGAATGGATACAAAAACAAGACCCATATATATGCTGTCTACAAGAGACCCACTTCAGACCTAGGGACACATACAGACTGAAAATGAGGGGACAGAAAAAGATACTCCGTGCAAATGAAAATCAAAAGAAAGCTGGAGTAGCAAGTCTCATATCAGACATAACAGATGTTAAAATAAAGACTATTACAAGAGACAAAGAAGAACACTACATAATGATCAAGGGATCAATCCAAGAAGAAGATATAACAATTGTAAATATTTATGCACCCAACATAGGAGCACCTCAATACATAAGGCAAATGCTAACAGCCATAAAAGGGGAAATCGACAGCAACACAATCACAGTAGGGGACTTTAACACCACACTTACATAAATGGACAGATCATCCAAACAGAAAACAAATAAGGAAACACAAGCTTTAAATGATACATTAAACAAGATGGACTTAATTGACATTTATAGGATATTCCATCCAAAAACAAAAGAATACACTTTGTTCTCAAGTGCTCATGGAACATTCTCCAGGATAGATCATATCTTGGGTCACAAATCAAGCCTTGGTAAACTTAAGAAAACTGAAATCGTATCAAGTGTCTTTTCCAACCACAACACTATCAGACTAGAAAACAATTACAGGAAAAAAAAATCTGTAAAAAATACAAACACATGGAGGCTAAACAATACACTACTTAATAACGAAGTGATTACTGATGAAATCAAAGAGGAAATCAAAAAATACTTAGAAACAAATGACAATGGAGACACGACGACCCAAAACCTATGGGATACAGCAAAAGCAGTTCT
>NC_041222.1:73802013-73803982 GCF_002837175.3 Physeter macrocephalus
AAAGAAATCATAAAGATCAGATCAGAAATAAATGAAAAAGAAATGAAGGAAACAATAGCAAAGATCAATAAAACTAAAAGCTGGTTCTTTGAGAAGATAAACAAAATTGATAAACCATTAGCCGGACCCAACAAGAACAAAAGGGAGAAGACTCAAATCAACAGAATTAGAAATGAAAAGGGAGAAGTAACAAGTGGCACTGCAGAAATACAGAGGATCATGAGAGATTACTATAAGCAACTCTATGCCAATAAAATGGACAACCAGGAAGAAACGGACAAATTCTTAGAAAAGCACAACCTTCTGAGACTGAACCAGGAAGAAACAGAAAATATAAACAGACCATTCACAAGCGCTGAAATTGAGACTGTGATTAAAAATCTTCCAACAAACAAAAACCCAGGACCAGATGGCTTCACAGGCAAATTCTATCAAACATTTAGAGAAGAGCTAACACCTATCCTTCTCAAACTCTTCCAAAATACAGCAGAGGGAGGAACACTCCCAAACACATTCTACGAGTCCCCCCATCACCCTGATACCAAAACGAGACAAAGATGTCACAAAGAAAGAAAACTACAGGCCAATATCACTGATGAACATAGATGCAAAAATCCTCAACAAAATACTAGCAAACAAAATCCAACAACACCTTAAAAGGACCACACACCATGATCAAGTGGCGTTTATCCCAGGAATGCAAGGATTCTGCAATATACACAAATCAATTAATGTGATATACCATATTAACAAATTGAAGGATAAAAACCATATGATCATCTCAATAGATGCAGAAAAAGCTTTTAACAAAATTCAACACCCATTTATGATAAAAACCCACCAGAAAGTAAGCATAGAGGGAACTTACCTCAACATAATAAAGGCCATATATGACAAACCCACAACCAACATCGTCCTCAATGGTGAAAAACTGAAACCATTTCCACTAAGATCAGGAACAAGACAAGGTTGTCCACTCTCACCACCTTTATTCAACATAGTTTTGGAAATTTTAGCCACAGCAGTCAGAGAAGAAACAGAAATAAAAGGAATCCAAATCGGAAAGGAAGCAGTAAAGCTGTCACTGTTTGCAGATGACATGATACTGCACATAGAGAATTCTAAAGATGCTAACAGAAAACTACTAGAGCTAATCAATGAATTTGGTAAAGTAGCAGGATACAAAATTAATGCACAGAAATCTCTTGCATTCCTATACACTAATGATGAAAGAGAAATTAAGGAAACATGCCCATTTACCATTGCACCAAAAAGAATAAAATACCTAAGAATAAACCTACTTAAGGAGACAAAAGACCTGTATGCAGAAAACTACAAGACACTGATGAAATAAATTAGAGATGATACAAACAGATGGAGAGATATACCATGTTCTTTGATTGGAAGAATCAACATTGTGAAAATGACTATACTACCCAAAGCAATCTACAGATTCAATGCAATCCCTATCAAACTACCAATGGCATTTTTCACAGAACTAGAACAAGAAGTTTCACAATTTGTATGGAAACACAAAAGACCCCGAATAGCCAAAGCAATCTTGAGAAAGAAAAACGGAGCTGGAGGAATCAGGCTTCAGACTATAACAAAGCTACAGTAATCAAGACAGTATGGTACTGGCGCAAAAACAGAAATACAGATCAATGGAACAGGATAGAAAGCCCAGAGAAAAACCCACATACATATGGTTACCTTATCTTTGATAAAGCAGGCAAGAATATACAATGGAGAAAAGACAGCCTCTTCAATAAGTGGTGCTAGGGCTTCCCTGGTGGCGCAGTGGTTGAGAATCCGCCTGCCGATGCAGGGGACACGGGTTCGTGCCCCGGTCCAGGAAGATCCCACATGCCGCGGAGCGGCTGGTCCCGTGAACCATGGCCGCTGAGCCTGCGCGTCCGGAGCCTGTGCTCCGCAACAGGAGAGGCCACACAGTGAGAGGCCCGCGTAC
>NC_041222.1:73804592-73843903 GCF_002837175.3 Physeter macrocephalus
TGGCACATATATACAATGGAATATTACTCAGCCATAAAAAGTAATGAAATTGAGTTATTTGTAGTGAGTTGGATGGACCTAGCGTCCGTCAGAGTGAAGTAAGTCAGAAAGAGAAAAAAAAAAAACCATATGCTAACACACATATATATGGAATCTAAAAAAAAAAAAAAAAAAAAAAAGAAAGAAAAAAGATGGTTCTGAAGAACCTAAGGGCAGGACAGGACTAAAGATGCAGAGGTAGAGAATGGACTTGAGGACATGGGGAGGGGGAAGGGTAAGCTGTGACGAAGTGGGAGAGTGGCATGGACTTATATATACTACCAAATGTAAAATAGATAGGCTAGTGGGAAGCAGCCGCATAGCACAGGGAGATCAGCTCGGTGCTTTGTGACCACCTAGAGAGGTGGGGTAGGGAAGGTGGGAGGGAGACAGAGGAGGGAGGAGATATGGGGTTATATGTATATGAATAGCTTATTCACTTTGTTATAAAGCAGAAACTAACACACCACTGTAAAGCAATTATACTCCAATAAAGATGTTAAAAAATAAAGGAAGCATTATGCATAATGGTAAAGTAACATTAGGTGATGAATAATAGAGAATTGGTTAGGTAAACCATGATCCATTCATATGATGAAATAAATACTATGCAAGTTTTGAAAAGTATGACCATTTTTTTTTCAGTCAAAAGTTTTTTTCTTTATTTAGGTATAGTTGATTTACAATATTGTGTTAGTTTCAGGTATACAGCAAAGTGATTTGGTTACGTATGATCATTTTTAATGACATGGGAAAATGTTCAATTTTTTAAACCAATAAAGGAACAATTTACAAACAAAGTGTACCTAACATTATACCAATTTTTTTTAAGATGAAAAAATAGATTCCAGTTTTTAGTAATGATTATCTTTGAGTTGGGGGGTCTTACAGGTAATTATTATTTTTCACATTAGTGCCCATATGTTTTCTTAAAAGCTATGTACAATCAGCATGTATTACTTTTGTAAGTAAAACACAAACATACATCCATAAATGTTATAAAATGAAGGGATCAAAAATAAGTATGTGGTTTGGGGCTGTTCCTCATTCTTATTTGGTTTCAGTACTCCACCTCTAACACTATAAGGAATTGAATAGGATAACCGCTACGCCCACCCCAAGATCATGCTCAACTTGGACCTTCTATGAATCAACACAATGTTCTTTGCCTTGCCAAATACATTATAACTGACTAGACTGAGAGAAGCTACTTATTCTATTTTAGACAATACACGATCCTAGCACAGCAGGTGTTCTCCTAGGAGCACAAATGGATGCTGGCTGGGGTCTGGAAATAACAGTGATGATAACACTTACAAAGCACTTAGTATATGCCAGGCTCAAATTATGTAATTTAATCCCCACAACAGCCCTAAGAGGGAGGTACCATCATTACTCCCTTTTTACAGATAAGGAACCTGAGACAAAGGCAAACTTGTCCACAGTAACAGAAAGGGTAGAGCCAGGGTCTGAACCCAGGGAGTCTGACAACAAAGTCCGCCCTTGTAACCACACATTTGTATCTCCAGAGAATTCTCATAGAAGGCAGAACGACAAAGTGCACGGAGAGAGTTACCTGCTGGATTCCAGTAAGCTCTTTACTCAACTCTTCCAGTTGGTCAGCTATCTTCTCCACAGACTTCTCCAAATCTTTCAACTTCTTTAGTTCAACTTCTTCCTCTGGACTGCTCTAAAATGTTTAAGAATAAAATGAAGTCAATAATTTTTTTTTCTGTCAGGAAAAAAAAAAATCTGACCACAAGTGGGTTAAACCACTGGCCTAGAAAAAATCGTCTTAACTCTGTTGCTTCTTAGAAGGCAAGCTGGAGGGTTATACATGAAGGTTTTCTATCAACAAAGACTCTAGACTAGATAGAGAGAAGGTATCAGGTACACATTCTGGCAAGAGAGCCCTGACGGCTTGGGTTCAGAGAACAAAGCCGATCCATATGCCAGATTCAACCTCAGCCTGGGGCTGATTACCAACAGATTCCTGACTGAAGCCTGGAGTGTTAACAAATTACAGTGAATGCCTGTGAGAAGTCCAGAACGGCGAGACAGGTGGAATTCTACCCTTCCTTTAAATGGAATTCTTGAGCTCTCTCATTCAATATGATGATGATGATGAATACTTTTACTGAGCATCCCCTCTATGCCAGGTATCATCCTAAGCACTTTACCTGTATTATTGTTTAAGCCTTACCACAATCCAATGAAGGAGGTATTGTTTCAGATGATGAAATTGAGGTTACTGTAAAGTAACTTAAGGTTACACAGCCCAAAATAGGTAGAAGAGACTTGAATTGGACTTGGCTCCACATACTCCAGGACAGCTCCAACTGAGGGTCCTAAAGCTTCTTCGAACTCAACCCTTGGGTTCTGCTCATTGCCCATCACCATTCTCCCTGACCCTTGAGCAAGAAATCTCTAGATTATTTCCCCTTCTCTCACCTTAATTGGTAGCCAGCAGCTTCCTGCTTTTATACTACCCCAAATTGTTCACCTTCTTCTTTGTGGCCAAATCCTGAGTGCCAGTCTCCTGGCAGTTTCAAGTCTGGACTAGACTTTCCTTGCCTCCACTTTGCTAATCTCTGCCCCCTCTCCACTCTGAATCAGCCACCTCACTCGAAGTAAGGGAACTTCATAGGACCAGCAATTCCACTGTGTCACAATGCAGGGCTGGCCATGGCACTCTCTCATCACCCCAGGGCCTACTTTTCTCACCAACTGGCTTTTTCTCCGTCACCTCTTTAGTCTGAACCTTTCTTTCCAGCCAAAGAGGGTTTATCCTTATGTGAGATTTTAGTAAAAAGAATGGTTAAAGGAAGAGAGGCTCCTGAAGTTTGCAGAGTACTTATTTTTAAAATCTACAGGTTTATTTTAACAAAACGCTCTCTTGCAAATCCCCCTCCAAGTGAGTAGGGACTGCCTCAGGCACTATTTTAACCAGACTGATTCCACCACCAACACAAAAGCCACATTACTGAGGCAGCATAACCACTCCTAATTCCCAGAGTGAAAGCCCTAACCAACAGGAGTTGGAGGGTATGAGAACTGGTAACTCCATGGAACAAAGAGAGACTACATTTGTTTAGAGAGCGCTACTTCACCAGTGCCAACCCTGGGTCCCCAATTTGGCCTTCTAAACAGAAACATGCATAAAAGACCTTCGTCATTTGATTCTGAGGTATTCTGGTGGAAAAAGCAATTTACCTTTTTCCCAATTAACATGACCCGGCAACCGTTTTGTATTCCAAGTGCTGACAATGGCGTCTCCATTTCCTTCAGAGATTTTCCTGAACAAAGAAGAAAGTGATGTCAAGTTGCAACAATTGTACAACAGTGAAAATAGATTTCAGCAAGGGTACAGGAAGTAGTGTGTTCACTAATGAGAAGAGGATGAATTGGTATAAGCTTTTTAGAAGGTTTCTTGACCCAGTAACTTCACTTTAGATATTTACCCTAACACATAACTGGACATGTGCCTGCACAATAACTGTTATACAAAAACTATTATTCATAATAGTGAGAAACTGGAAAGAGCCAAAAATTCAGGAATAGGGGACTGATTAACTATATATCAGTACAACAGAAGACTTTGTAGGCATCAAAGCTCATTTTTTCAGGAAACTTCAATGCCATAATACATGTTGATGACCCAATGTTATAAGAAGATCACTAGAAATGATCCAAGTTTTGTCAACTAAAAAAAAAAAGCCACAAATGAGAACCCACACTTTGGGATGCCAGGACAAACAAACAAAAAGAGGCTGGATGGAAATATACTGAATTGTTATGAGGGGTTTTATCCAGGAGAACATTTTCTTTTTTGTGCTTTCCTCTATTTTGAAACATGGATTTCTATTGCCTTTATAATTCTAAAATGAAATGTTTTAAAAAAGAAAAGACAAGGAGCTGTACTATGAAGTACGAATATAAATGCTTCCCATCACTAAATTTTTTACGACTGGCACCAAATGGGATAAATTTAGCCTCATCAGATACCAAAATAATGGGTTCCCATGGGAATGGGAAGACCAGAGAATGGGAATGGGAGTGGGTGTGTCCTGGCAGAAATCAGCATCATCCACTGGGCCTGCCACATCCAGGCCCTGGTAAGTTTGTTCAGTACCTTCTCTGTGCCAGCACTATGCCAAGCATTGGACACATAGCAGTATCTCAGCCCTCGTGGAGTTTGTTATTGTATTAGAGAAATCAGATGTTCGGTGACTATGAAGACAATTATTTAATAGGAATTTCAATACAAGTTATGCAAAAGTGGTAGGGAGTGCCATCTGAACACACAATGGGAAGAGGATCTAACTTGGCCAGGGAAGACTGCCCATGTGCTTCATCAAAAATGGTAATATTTCTGTCACCCTCATGTGACTTCAACTCTAATACCTGTTCAAATGTCTGCAAGTGTCCAGTGCATAGTAGGTCCTCAATACATATTTGTTGAAGTGATGAATGAATTAACAAGCAAATAAGAATTGTCCTAATTTCAAAACTGAGAGTTACTATTAGTTAAAGTTAAGCAGTTTTAAATAGGCCTTTTAGCAATGAGGGCTCAAAGCTGGAAGAGAAATACCTACCCTTAAATATGAGTTTCTGAAAAGGCAGCGGGACCCCTGTGGCCTCTTCAACAACCTGGGCCAGGTCTTGGACAATTGGTTCACTACAGCCCTCTTGCGGGATAACTTGAAGATCGTGCTTCTCATTGCCTGGGGAGAGAGAAAGTGTTGAAGAAAACTCTTTCACACAAACCAATATAGGCTGACACTTTATTTACCCAGCGTTCAAGGCCTGCTCAAGGATTTTTGTTTCCTTTATTATAGTAACTAACAATATCAGTGATATCAGCTAACATTTTAAGCACTTAACATGCATAAGGGGCTGACTAGGCTCATTTCATGCATGATCTTATTTAATTCTCAGAACAACCCCATGAAGTAGGTACTACCTATTATTCCCCATTTCACAGATAAGCAAACTATGAGTTCAGTCCAATTAAGACGTGCTTAATGAGACCCAACTCTAGAATTAGAACTTGACGTCAGATCTATCTGATTTCAAAGTCTGTGCTTTTCTTCACAAGCCACCTGCATCCTGTGGCCTGACTGTCCTCTACTCTGTGTTGTACTGGGCAAGGAACTATTTTTGTCTCCTTTGCTGTAATGGGCAAGGAAATGTTTTTTCCTCCAGGTCTCTCCCACTGGGGACACCTCGGCACATACATGGTGGGTGCCCAGTAAATAGACAAATGAATGAATAAATTCAAACAGCAGAAATTCCTTTTTGGGGCAGAGGTGCTAATTCTTTTCTGGGTATGTGGACAATAAGGAGGTAGCCTGCGCCGGTGCATCATGCCAAGCCTTAAGCCTACTCAACAGCCACATGTAGTGAGTGGGACAGGTGTTACCAACTCTGCTTCTATGTGAAGTAGAAACCAGCTGCCTAGAAAGGAGACATCCCAAGGTCACTTAAACCTGAATTATCTAGAATCCTGGTCACCAGATTCCGAGGCCCTGGGGTCTCCCCTAATTGGTCCTGAGGAAACCTCATGGATTCAGCTCTCTGGAGAACTCGACACAGAACTTTGTCTAGTTCTGTGTCAACTCCAAAACTAGGCAGACCCAAAGGGTGCCCAGAGTGTACGCTTGAACCACGGCTCACTCAAAAAGCAGACAAGAGTTCAGACTCTCGCACACACGTAGGTGTCCAGACACACAGCAGTCATACACAACATGGCTAAAAAGAGCCAGGCACAAAGACCCACAATAACTACGCAGGCACACACTAACACATACAACCAGGACCACGATGTGAAGCACGGACATCGAGGATCTAACAAATGGCCTGAGACAAAACACACCAGCCACATGGAAAGGTGGGCTGAACAAAAGATCCGTACAAAAGCCGGCCCCACGGACACAAACCAGATCCCACGCTTCCGGACGCCAGAACACAAGGGCACACGCTTCGGGAGGGCACGTGGCCAAACCCACGGACCCCGCCGGACTTTCGCAGCCCGCGCTCACTGTGGGTGACGGTTACGTTGAGCCCGGCTGCCGCCATTTCCTCGCTCCGGGCCACCTCTTCACTCAGGGCCACCTCTTCGCTTCCGACCTCCTCTTCGCTCCGGGACCCCTCTTCGCTCCGGGTCACCTCTTCGCTCCGGGTCACCTCTTCGCTCCGGGCCGAGCGAGGCCGTGCTTTCTTCTTCATCCGCGGCCTGCGAGCGCAGGCGGCGGCGCCCCTGGTGGATCCGGCATGCCCTCTGGTCACACTCCGGACGGCTGATCGCTGGGAGGCAGGCGGACCGCGCTCGGCTGGGGGCACCGACTGGCGCAGCTCCCGGCCCAGCCGAGGGGCGCGCCGCCGGGGGCCCAGCCGCTCCCGGTCGCCTCGCGGTCTCCGAGCGCCGCCGCGCTCCGCCAGACCCGCGCTTGTTGCCCACCTAGCGGTGGAGGCTGAGCGCGGCGCCCCGCGACCCCGCCCGGCTATTTCCCCACTCCGCCCGAACCTGCCGACCCCGCCCCTCGAAGCAGCCCAGCTCCCGCCAGGCTCTATTCCGCTACCACCGCCCCCGGGCCCCACCCACTCAGCCGAGGCCCCGCCTGGCTTACCTGAGGCCCCGCCCACGCCCGCTACCGAGGCCACGCCCCCTGCTGACTCTTAGTCCCTCACCTCCAACCCCCTGCAGTTCTTCCCCGGAAGACCGAGCCGAAAATCCGGAAAAAGGATCGGTAAACGCCAATAGGCACATTGCGCTTGCGCATGGAGGGCCGGAAGTCAAGTCGGAGGCGGAGGTGATTCTGCTTCCGTTTCTGGTTTTGCTCTAGTGTTTGGGTTGTCTTCGCGGCCGGCCAAGATGAACCGATTCTTCGGGAAAGCGAAACCCAAGGCTCCGCCGCCCAGCTTGACTGACTGCATTGGCACGGTGGGCACTTAGACACGCATAACTAGGCTCAGGGACCCTGACACCCCGCAACCCCACCCACCCCCGGCTTCGGCGCCTACTCCTGGATCCCGGACCCATTGCATCTCAGCTCTCTCCACCCCACTTTCTTTCCTGTTGCCCAAGTCATTGCTGACTCCACAAACCAGGGACCCCTAACCCATCACTGTCTCGCCCTTCTTGCGCCCCATCCCTTTTGGTGCCCAGTGCTGCGTCCACTCGCTGTTTCCTTACCTCCTCACCCCTACCAGCCATAGGCCCACACAGCCTTCCCACCTCGTCCAGCCTGACCCCTAACTCCTCTTCCATCCCTCATCCCTCTCCCACGTCAGGACCCTCAGCTTGATATCCTAGCTCAACATATCTGTACCCCGATCCTGGATCTCAGTAACACGAAATTCAGAACTCTGACCCCTGACATTAAACCACCACCTCTTATCCAAGCGAATAGCATTAGATCTAAGCCCTAGCCGGGGTCCACTGGGTACTAACCCATTTCACACACCTCCTGATTGAGCCCTCAGCCTGACAAGCCTCTGATTCTAGGGAAATCTCAGTTAAGCCCAGTGATTCTCAAATTCTTTTTCTGCTCAAGCCCACTTGAGAGTGACCCTGGAATATTAGAATTTAGGGGATGGAGTATAGTTTATAAAAGCTCTCCAGTGTTTCTGGCTGAGAATCTCCCCACCACCAACAGTTAGGAATCACTGTTTTCCACCTTTCACCATATGCTCTTCTTCTTTTTTTAAAAAAAATTAATTTATTTTATTTATTTATTTTCGGCTGCATTGGGTCTTCATTGCTGCACGTGGGCTTTCTCTAGTTGCAGCGAGCAGGGGCTACTCGTCATTGCCATGCGCAGGCTTCTTATTTCTGTGGCTTCTTTTGTTGCAGAGCACAGGCTCTAGGTGCACAGGCTTCAGCAGTTGTGGCATGCGGGCTCAGTAGTTGTGGCACATGGGCTCCAGAGCGCAGGCTCAGTAGTTGTGGCGCATGGGCTTAGTTGCTCCGCGGCATGTGGGATCTTCCCAGACCAGGGATTGGACCTGTGATCCCTGTATTGGCAGGCAGAATCTTAACCACTGCATCACCAGGGAAGGCCCTCTTCTTTATTTTTCCTTTCTTCCTCTATATTCATTCCTCTCCTGCCACTTTTCATGTAAATGTATTGCAATAACTACTACTGCCTTTGATGTTTTTCCCCTCAAGGTGGACAGCAGGGCAGAATCTATTGACAAGAAGATTTCTCGGCTGGATGCTGAACTAGTGAAGTATAAGGATCAGATCAAGAAGATGAGAGAGGGTCCTGCAAAGGTAAGGTAGGCAGCACCTGAAGAAGGTACTGTGACAGCCTAACTTGAGCACCTGTGGAAGTAGGGCCTGGTGGTAAGGGCTGGTGAGAGATACAGAAGAGATGCTCACAGTCTAATAAGAAAACATACGTGAGGATGTAGCCTTCAGGGAGGAGAGTTTGCAGCCATATATGAGAGGAAGGCTAGGATTTGACCTGGTGGCGAGAAGATGCTGGTCCCATGTCCAGAAGCATGTACGTGGGAATTAGCATATTCTACTGAGAAGGTGCTGTATTCTACCTGGAGAGCTGGGCCTGCTCAGGAATAATGAGTTGCCAGGCTAGTCAGGTTAGGTAAGTATAATAGACTGGTTAAGGAGTGGCATGTTGGGAAAAAAGTACCAGTGTTCTATTAATAATATCATCACTACCTACTAGCTGTGACCTTTATAAAGTCAGTTAATTTTTTATTTTCCTCTTCTGTTAGGTAGAAACATAGAGTTGTATATTTAAGTGCATGGACTGTGAATGTAGAACTGTCTTCTTTTTTCCCATCCCTGTAACTTATTAGACATTCAAGCTAGAGCAAGTTACTTAGCATCACTGAACCTCAGTTTGCCCATCTGTAAAATGGGGATGATATCTACTTTAAAGTGTGAGATTAAATGAGGTAATTCATGTGACCTACATAGCACTGTGTCTAGTACATAGACACATTCAGTAAATGTTAGGTATTATTATCATCTGTGAAGTAATAATACCTGCTTTTCCTTCTTCATTGGAGGAGACAAATAAAATGATTTATGAAACAGTATAGAAATGGAAGTGACAGGAGGATTTTCTCTGCCATCTTAGTTAGATGGCATGGAATGAAGAGCAACCAGAGGCAGGAAAGCCCACCTAGACTTGAGGAGATGAAAGCCTAAACCATGGTGGTAGTCATGAGAATGACATGAGAGGAATCAATTTAAAAGTGAGTTCTGAAAATCTAAGATGGCAGTGCATGAAGACACAACAGAGAGAGGAAAGGTAAGGTTGGTGTAACAGTTCTCAACCTAGAGAAGTGAGAGAATGTCAGGGCCATTATTAGTCATTTCCAAGGTAAGAGCAAGCTGAGGAGTTTGGGCATGCTAAGTTTGAGTGGATAGCAGACTGTCCAAATTGGGTATCTCCCTAAGGCACCTAGATATACAAAATCGGCCCTCTTGGGGCTGGGAGTAGAGATAATATGCACTAGGAAAAGGAAATGTACTTCAGTACACTGAGATGTGGGATGCCAAGACTGAGACAAGCTGGGGCTTAAAGCCTGCTTGGGAAGTGAACAATCCAGGAATCACTGTGTCTACTACTTTTAAGATGAGAGGAAGTAGGTATGTGAGGATATGGGAGGATATGGGAGATTTTTTTTTTACCCTATGTATATTTTCTACTTCTTTTCATTAAAATCTGTTTTTCTCCCTAGAATATGGTCAAGCAGAAAGCCTTGCGGGTTTTAAAGCAAAAGCGGATGTAAGTTATAAGCATAACCTCCTTTCCTCTAGCAGGTTTAACCAAAAGGGAAATGGTCTTCCATTCCTTTAGGTTTTCATACCACTTTATAAATATTCTTGAGTTAATTGCAAATTTCATTTACACATACAGTTAGCTGGGTTTTTCTCCCCCTGCATGTTCAGCAACATCTGTTGCAGCACTGTCCATTTAAATAGAACTTTTTGCTTTGATGGGAGGTGTTGTATCTCTGCTCTTCAGTACAGTAGCTATTAGCCATTCGTGGCTATTGAGCACTTGAAATGTGGCTAGTGTGACTAAGGAACTCAAGTTTTAATTTTATATACTTTTAACAATTTAAGTAGCCATGTGTGGCTAGTGGCTTCTGTATTGGACTGCCCAGATCTATAGAGTTTGATTCTCCCATTTAGTTAATTAGAGTGTGCCTTTTAAATTTTTATTTGTTTGTCTGTAAAATTGGGAATCTTGAATATTTGTTCCCTCCCATCAGAAGATTTAACAGTCCTTAATTTGTTTTAGGTGACTGTGTCCCAGTGTTTGAGCAGAAGCCCAAGAGTATCTTTGGTACTTACCCTTGTGAGCTGATGAGACCCTCTGCAGGGTTATAGAGGTCAGATGTAATCAGCTAATAAAGAACCAGAAAAATTGTTGATATCTCTATTCCTATTTATAAACTAACTTTTTATAAGACATCAGACACCATCTTACTCCTTTTAGATTAGACAGAATTGGAAAAAGAAGTTATAATGCCTAGAGTGGTGAGAGAGTGTGATAAAACTGTTATCTCTTTAATTGGTAGCATTGCAATTTTTAGGTAACTTTTTTTTTTAATAAAAGGATATTATTCATTGTAGAAACTTGGCAAGTACATAAACATGAGTAGAAGAAGAGGAAATCTACCTAGATTCCTACTAGCAGAAATAACCACCTTTAAAATGCTAATTTCTTACAGTTTCTTTCTCTGCTTGTGCATACATGGTATGTGTGCATATAATTTTTTAGACGATAACAAATGGTGTGTATATAGGTTATCCTTTTCCACTTAATGTTATATCATGAGTATTTTTGTCCTTCTAAATATTCTTTGCAAACATTATACTTTTTAATGGGGTAATAATATTCCACCACCATTTGCCTGCATCATTGACCATTTTTCTTCTGGTTGGATGGTTAGATGGTTTTGAAATATTGTATAAGGACTATAGTGATATAAGTCTTTGAGGCAGTATTATAAGTTGATATAAAGCTTTATTTTAAAAAAACATGGAGTGCCAGGCATTATATTAGGTTGGATAGATTACCTATTTGTGGATACGAGATTAATAAAATAACATACCTGTCCTCAAGTAGTTCAGTCTACTGGAAAAACAGTTTCACTATATGTATGAAGAGCCTTAAAAACAGTCTTGCCCTTTCCCCCAAGAATTCCATTTCTGGGAATTTAGCATAGGAAATAATCTAAAACATTATTAAGACATGTATTAAGACTCCTTAGCAATGTAGAAAGCAGCAGTAATAATAATAATGTTAAGTGGAAAATAGTGTTGTAACTAAAGTATATACAAAGGAAAAAGACTGGAGGGACATCAAATGATGTTTGTGTTAGGTTGATTAAATTGTTTTTCCCAATTTTTCTGTATATTTAATTTTTAACGTTTGTTGTTATTGTTTTTAAGAAAATTCTCTTATTTTGTGTTAGAGATACTTTGTTCCTGAGGATTTCTATCTGGCTCACATTTATCCTTCTCAATTGACTCTAAAAAGGTATGAGCAGCAGCGGGACAATCTTGCCCAACAGTCATTTAACATGGAACAAGCCAATTACACCATCCAGTCATTGAAGGACACCAAGACCACGGTACTCCCAAAACACCTTTGCCATGGTTTTATTTTATTTTTGTTTTAGTTTATTTTATTTTTGTACTCTGTGCTCTTTTCCCATGGTTTTAAAAAGACAGTTTAACCAACACGGCTTCTTAAGACATGGTGTTTTCTCTTTCCTTTTTTTAGGTTGATGCTATGAAACTGGGTGTAAAGGAAATGAAGAAAGCATACAAGCAAGTGAAAATTGACCAGATTGAGGTAAGATGTGTACCGGTTTCTCCAAGAATATACACTTGTTTCTGAAAGAATCAAAATGATTGTGTATGTGATGGGAAGAGCACAGGAGAGGGATTGAATCTTGGATTCTGCCATTTACTAATAGAGAAACTTTGGGAAAGGGTACCAAAGGTCTCACTCTCCTCATTGTTAACTTAAGGATCCTAATACCACATACAATTATAATTAGGATGAAATAAATGAGCTGGTGTATCTAAACGCACAATGCCTGGCACATAATAAGCACCTAGTGAATAAGCACCCAGTTTCCTTTTACTTCTAACTCACTTAATGATTTTTAGTCAGTTGCCTCAATTGTAAAGTAGTGATGTTGCTGCTCATCTCCCAGGATTGTCCCGAGTGCAAAATGAGGACATATACATAAAGTGCTTAGCACGGTTCCTGGTGTAGAATTGGTTCCCTCTTCTAGTAATTCTCTTTATAGTTTTTTTTCCCCCAGTTTTATTGAGATACACTTGACATATAACATTGTGTAAGCTGAAGGTATACAACATGATGATTTGATACATATATATATAGTGAAATGGTTACCACTATAAAGTTAGTTAACACCTTCATAACCTCACATAATTACTATTTTTTTGTGGTGAGAATATTTAAGGTTTACTTTCCTAGCAACTTGCAAGTATTGTTAAATATAGCCACCATGCTGTACTTTAGATCCCCAGAACTTGAGTCATCTTTTTTTTTAAAGGTTGTATTCCATTTATAGTTATTATAAAATATTGACTGTATTCCTTGTGTTGTACAATATATCCTTATAGCTTATGTATTTTATACATAGTAGTTTGTGTCTCTTGATCCCCTACCCCTATTTCTTTAGATTTTTTTTTTTTTTTTGGCTGCACTGGGTCTTAGCTGCGGCACATGGGATCTTTACTGCAGCATGCGAGCTTCTTAGTTGTTGCATACGGGCTTCTTAGTTGTGCGTGCGAACTCTTAGTTGCAGCATGTGGACTCTTAGTTGTGGCAGATGGGATCTAGTTCCCCGACCAGGGATCGAACCCTGGCCCCCTGCACTGGGAGCACAGAGTCTTACCCACTGGCCCACCATGGAAGTCCCTAGATTTTTAATAATAATGTCATTAGGTCCTTAATATTGGCATTTCTTTTTGAGATCATGTTTTGGCTGGGGCACTGAGCCCTAAGAGTTTGGCTCCTCTCGCCTCTCTCAGTTGAACAGCGCAGATGGCAAACAGGGTTAGTGGAAGGAGTAGTGACTGGCCTGAGGAAAAGGCTTCCTTTCTGTATATGTGATAGTTCTAACCCCCTGAGTAGAATGTCTCTTTCTAAGAGGGCATGGACTCAGTTTTGTTCACTATTGTATCCCCAGTGCCCCAAACAGTGCCTGTCCATAGTTGGTGCTCAGAAAGTATTTAATGATTGATGAACAAATGAACTAGAGGCCATTCATGGAGATAAAGCAGTTCTGCCCAATTGAAGCATTATTTGTTGGTGGAATATTTACTATGTCCCCAGCATTTTACTGCTTCTGCAGACATATTCTCTGGTAGGGTAGTTCTGGTCTTTAGTAAGTGAAGGCATTCCTCCCATCTTGCTCTTTTCCAGTACCCCTCCTTATACTTATCGGGACCCTCTTTCTAATCCTCCACACCAGTCTCTGCTTACAAGAATTTAGGCTTAGTGATATCTTCCAGGAGATTCACTGAGAAAAATGTTCTGAGTATGCTTGTCTTATTTGTATATTATTATTTGATAATAAAATAAAATGAAACTGAATTTTATTTTCTGCTTTTCGGGTTACTTGTGTTTTAATTAGTGCTATTTAATGAACAAAATAGAAATTTTGATCTTTCTGATTTTTTGTATGTTTCTTCATCTTTCACCTACGGTTGTCTGGCTCTCTCCCCATCTAATTATCCTTCTCCTGTCACCTCATAGATTTGCCTGCATGACAGGTGGAAAGCCCCTTTCGTTGTAACTTTTTTGATGTGTATGGGTATGTGTCTTTGGCTGGTCTAGATATTTTGAATTCCATTTGTTTTCCTAAAATACTTTACTTGTAAAACATTTTCACTGTTTTATAGTGCTCATTCAGAAAATTTGCCTCTATGTATGTATGTTCCCCTGTTTCTGTCTTTTTTGTTTCCCAGTTTCTGCACATCAAGTGTAGTACTTATATTTGTTTTGTATTGATTTTGTTTGTTTTTCCAGAACTGAACCTGCTAATTCTTTGTGATGATTGTTTTCTTTTCTGTGTCTATCCTAGAGTCTATTGCTAGGAATCCTATCCATAGATGATTTTGGCAGACTTGTCTTGACATGTAAAAGCATAATATAAGTTCAACTTGATTAGTTTATGTTATTTTCACTCTATTTTAATTATTGTTTCAGCCAGTGCTTCTCTGTATAGCAGACTGTTACATATGTACAATAGTTTGGCACTTGGAAATGCAGAAAAGCAAAGCATTTTCTTTTTAAAAAAATGTTTTTCTCCGCTTTATTTTATACCCTTTATATGGAAAAACAAACCTAATCTGGGGGCCAGGAAGGAGTTTTTTAATGTTTTGCATTGCTCTAGAAATTCTGAAGGATAAGTGGTGCTGATTTGGACCCTCTGTGTTATCAACACTAGTCCATTCCCCTCTATGTGGAATTTTCAGTATATGAAAAACATATTGTTTTGCACATCCTTAACACAGTAGAAGATATATAGTATTAAGTGCTTAGTGTTTGACACATATTATGACATATATTATTGTAATTAATCCTTATAATAACCCTATGAAGAATGAATATTAATAATCCCATTTTACAGATGAGGAAATTAAGGCTAAGAGACATTACTTTTCATTGAGTAATGGCCAAATTTTAGCTTGGATATGTTTGACTCCAGAGTCTGCTCTTCTAACCATTATACTAACTGCCCTTTATTATGCTATAGCACTTCTCAGATTGGTTTTACATTCTTTTTGGCCTTGTAATAGTCTCCCAGTTAAGTAGAAATAGATAATTCCCAGAAGATTTATGCCCTCAATCAATTTTTTTCACCAGCCTGGTCTCAGGTCTCAAGCCTATCCTGATTACATTTCTGTTTCCCCATCCGGGGTGGGCCCAGTACAACTTTTTTGTACTACCCGGTTGTTTCCGCTACTGCTTCCTTTCCCTGTACAGCGTAGTCAGTTTTTGGCTGACTCAAGAAGAGTAATTTGCTTGTCTCAATTACCTCCTTTTCTCTATTAACTAGAAAAATTTTGATAGTGTAAATGTTGCTTGATTTGATGTTTCAAGCAAACTTTCTGTAATGAGAGAGCTGATTGGACATCTGTTCTTGCAATAGAAGTTTGGATTTCTGTGAAGCACCTTAAATTCAAATGCAAGATTACCAATTCTATTCTTTATTTTTAAGTTTACATTTTACCACCCAAAATAGGAAGATTATGTGGGCCATTGCTCGTTTCTGAGATTCAGGGGAGAGAATAGGGACAGGGGGCAGTTAGAGAAAAATGGTAAGAAATGAATAAAAATCCTGTCATATATTTTTGTAGGATCTACAAGACCAGCTAGAGGATATGATGGAAGATGCAAATGAAATCCAAGAAGCACTGAGTCGTAGTTATGGCACCCCAGAATTAGATGAAGATGACCTAGAAGCAGGTAAGTTATAGGAAAAGCAATGTATATGTAGCTTTAGTATCTGAGAGGAGCAACTGCCTGGGACCTTTTCTCCCAAATGTTAGAGAAAACTTCTGCAGCAGTTCCCTGAGAGTTTATGGTATAGTCTCTGGCAAAGAGCTTGAGATGCAGCCATATCAGACTTGCATACCCCACCAACTCTGGGATGGACAAGCTCTGAAGGAATGTCTAGGCAAAGGCCTCTGCTGACCTGTTGCTTGGTATCCAAACACTGCCATTCCCTGCCATTTTCCTTTTGATTTTTTTTCTTTTTATTTTCCTGCTGGAGTCCTCTCCCTCAGAACAGCAAAGCAGATCAAGAAACAGTAGTTGGCAAATACTTAGTGTGCATCTACTATATGCCAGGCACTGTATTAGATGCTGGGGATTCAGCCTTGAAGAAAACAAACACAATCCCTGCATTTATGAAGCTTCTCCTCTAGCAGGGGTAAGAAACTGCTTGTTTCAAGTAATTCATTAATTATAAGAGCACAAACTGTTAGGAAGGAGAAGTATGGGGTACCATAGGAGCACATAGCCAGTGAATCTAACCTATTTGGGAGTCAGTGACAGGCATTGCACCTGAGGATGAGCAGAGGGTAGCAAGACAAAATGGAAGGGATTGTTAAGTGGCCTCACAGAGAGTTGTTTAGAAACTGTTCCTGTAGTCGATTTAAGAAATTGTGGTGGCTGAGACCATGGTGGTGGTAGCAAAAACAGAGATGAGTGGACATACTGAAGAAATTTTAGGAGGTTGAATGGACAAGACCTAATGATTGATTGGGTGTGGAGAGAGAGGGAGGTGTCAGAGGTATTTGTCAATTTCTAGCATGAGCAACTGGGTAGATGGCAGGACTACCCCACACTGAGTTTTCTGTTGCATGATTCCCCTGTCCCATTACTTCTTCTTTCTCTCCATGTTCTGTTTTGCCTAGAACCTTTTTTCCCCCGTTTATTTCTTTATTTTCTTATTTCTCATCTTAAGTTTCCTCTGATGAGTCTCTACCTGCTGTTGCCATTTCCCCTGGTCACTTACAACTCACTTTGCCATAGACTTATTTTTAAAGCCTGATCTCATGCAATGGTCACTCACTATACAACAATCTCATGCCTCCTTTCACTGCCTGCTTTCAAGTTCATCAATAAATGGGAGAGGATTTTTTACATTTGTTTTCATCAGGATTTTCTAATTTGAATTGGCCAACCAATAACTATAGAGTCTTCTCATGAAGACGGGGCCTTATAAACCTGTGGGGAATGGTTTTGTTTCTTTGTTTGATTTATTTTAATTTTTGTTTTTCATGGATTTTTACCACACCAGTTCCCTTGAAAATTTCTTAAAATGGCCATCTTTTATTTTGAAAATAAAAATTAATAATCCCTTCTCTTCGTTTCTAAGTTTTCATCTTATTGCAAATAATTTGGCCAACTTTCTTAACAGTAGCTGCCAATTTTCTTGCTTACATTTTTTTGAAATATTGACTATTTCAATCTCAGAGTTGGATGCACTGGGCGATGAGCTTCTGGCTGATGAAGACAGTTCTTATTTGGATGAAGCAGCAGCTGCACCTGCAATTCCAGAAGGTGTTCCCACTGACACAAAGAATAAGGTGAAAGCTTTTTCTGTTTTATTTTCTATGCAAAATGGTCTGGGAATCTAAAAGGTATTCTTAAGTAAGAATAAGGTGAAATCTTTTTCTTTTTTATTTTCTATGCAAAATGGTCTGGGAATCTAAAAGGTATTCTTAAGTAAGAACAAGGAAAGACTGTCATTATTTTGGGAACCCTTGAAAGCCCGGTTTTCCCACATTGGATTGTGGATAGGCTACATAAATAGTGTCACTAAGGCGCCCAGGGATGGTTTTATTCAATGACAATTTGTATAGTATACATAATCACTTTTGTGAACTTGGACTGGGTGCTATTGGGTTTTAGACATTTCCTGAGAAAGCAGCAGCAACATATGCATGAACCATGCGGGGTGGCAGCATAAAATAAAGGTCCACTCCAGACACGATGATCAATAATAGGGTAGATTTTTTTTTTGAACTAGGGATTCATAATTTAAGTATAAAACTTAATGTAGAAAGATTCTACTTCAAGAAAGAAAAAGAATCAGGACACCTGGGTGTAAGCCTGAGATTGAAACCACTAACTGTGAGACCTTGGCAAATCACTTAGCTGTTTTGAACTTTTCTGTTCCTTGCATCTATAAAATGCAGATAACTGTAATTATCTCACATAATTGTTGTGTAGATCAAATTAGATCTTGTATGTAAAAGGACTTTGCGAACTTAAAGCCCTGTTCAAATCTACATGCTTGTCACTATAAATAGATAAAATTTTGCTGCTTATAAAATCCTGTTTACCCCATCTGAGTTTCTGGTATCACATGTCATTTTTTCTCTTGCCACTGGCCATTTACAGTCCTGGTGTTTACCTACTCCCAACGTGCACATTGAGGTGCACAGTATAGTTGACAGAATCCTAGAGTGGGAGCTAGTCTCAGCTCTGCCTTTATTCACTGTGTGACTTTGAGCAAATTAGAAGTTCATATCTTCTCTGAACCTCATGTTTTTCCTACCTGTGCAATGTGGGGAACAGAAAGGTGGGAAAGTAGGTAATTTCTCAGGTCCCTTATAACTGAATTTTTTTTAAAATATTTGTTTATTTATTTGGTTGCGTTGGGTCTTAGTTGCGGCAAGTAGGCTCTTTAGTTGCGGCTCGCCAGCTCCTTAGTTGTGGCATGCGAACTCTTAGTTGCAGCATGCATGTGGGATCTAGTTCCCAGACCAGGGATCAAACCCGAGCCCCCTGCATTGGGAGTGAGGAGTCCTAACCACCGTGCCACCAGGGAAGTCCCCCTTATAACTGGTTTTGACGAATGTGTGTATTCCCCTACCTTACCCCCCCCGCCCCACCGCTTACTTGAGCCTGGGGTCGTCTTACCTTTCTCTACTGCCCAGGCCACCCTCACCACTTCAAGGCACCAGGTGCATAGGTTGCTTTTTCTCAGCATACCTAAAATCATTTTTATTAACACTACCATAGCCCATCTTTTCAAATCCTTGATAACAGGTCCCTGAAGGATGTGTGTTATTTCCACTTTTAGAAGGTCACAGATTCCTGACTTAAATGTGCTGTTGAGGTATGGTTTCTGAATTGATAGTGGTGTCACTGCCTATAAGTTTGTAGTAAAGTGTGATATGGAAGTGACTTCCTGTCCCAGGGCACTGCTCCTTCAAGGATTGATGAGGTGGGCTTCCCTGGTGGTGCAGTGGTTAAGAATCCGCCTGCCAATGCAGGGGACACAGGTTCGAGCCCTGGTCCGGGAAGATCCCACATGCCGCGGAGCAACTAAGCTGGTGCGCCACAACTACTGAGCCTGTGCTCTGGACCCCACGAGCCACAACTACTGAAGCCCGTGCACCTAGAGCCCATGCTCCATAACAAAAAAAGCCACTGCAATGAGAAGCCCACGCACCGCAACGAACAGTAGCCCCTGCTCTCCACAACTAGGGAAAAGCCCGCGTGCAGCAACAAAGACCCAACGCAGCCAAAACTAAATAAGTTAAATAAATAAATTTTTAAAAATAATTAAATAAATAAAAGGATTGATGAGGCTACAAAAGGTATTGGTTCACTTTGGGATGAGAGTGAAAGTGGGAATCTGGAGGCAAGCACTCACTCCTCCGCCTTTACTCCTGGACATTCCCAGCCCCCTTTTCCCCTTTCTAGGTTTACTCTTAGGTTTCTCTTTCTCTCTGTACTCTTCCCTTACTCTGCAGAGTCATCCCCTTTGATCCCTTCCACTTCTTTTCCTGGTTTATCACTTCCCCCTTTACCTTCCATAAAACAGCTTGTTCTCATCTTATCAGTGGGATTTTTGTTTTCATTGATTAAACACTTGGAAATGAGTTTTGACTATTGAATATTTGTAATCTTTTTCTTTTTTTATCAGTTGGAAAATAGTGGCACTAAACATTTCTTCCTTTTCACAGGACGGAGTCTTGGTGGATGAATTCGGATTGCCACAGATCCCTGCTTCGTAGACTTGCATCATTCAAGTACATCGTGTAAAATAAACACATATTCTGGGACTAGGAAATATTTATCTTTCCAAGTTTGCCATAACAGATTTAGGTTGCTTTCCTTTCTTTGGAGGAAAAGTTAATTACATTGCTTTCATTTTTTTTCCGTTAAGAGACTCATTGCTTGAAGGAAGCTTTCTTTGTACTAAATTTTTATTCCTTTTCTCTTATGAAAGACTAACTTACTTAAAATTATCATTGGGTATGTATAACTTCATTCCTTAATAATAATTTTGAGATAAAACCAAGGAAATGGGAATCTTTAAATTCTATGACAGCATATCTCCACAATCTCAAATTGACCCGATAAATTGATGACAAAGACGAGATTAGTGGGACTGTCCATATTATGATTCAAAACCATTTTCTCTTGTGGTATAGGTTGCTTAAAGTGATGGCCTTTTTTGGTGAGTTTTGTTGTGTCTTGTGAGTAAATCATTACTGTGTCCAATATTGGAATGGAATTATCACTACTGTATCATGGGTGGCTATTTTGATTCTGTGGTTCATTCAGCATTACAGTGGACTTGTAATCAATAATGAATATTTCTTGATATTTAATGTATAGGACATTTATTTATACTCAATAAATATTTTTCAAAAGGATATAATTTTAATAGTATTACCTCAGCCGGAAACTTCCACTACAGAAACCAAATTTAATAAAATTTTAATGTCGACTCAGCCTAAAAACTCCACTACAGAAATCGAATTTAACTGGCAGCATTGTGGTATAGTGGAAAGAGCAAGGAGCAATCCAGGCTTGGGCCCTGGGTCTGCATCTAATAACTACTAAGTAGCCCACTCACACCTCTAAATTTTTATTTCCTTACTAGTAAAATCATGCTTCCCTCACAAGCTTTTGTGAGGAATAATTGATTGTCTTGAGTACTTTGTTAACTGCCACGTCTCATATGAGGGATTATTAACAATTAAAAATCAGGGGTTGGGAGTTCTCTGGCAGTCCAGTGGTTAGCACTCGGCACTTTCACTGCCATGGCCTCGGGTTCAATCCCTGGTCGGGGAAATAAGGTCCCGCAAGCTGTGCAGCTCGGCAAAAAAAAAAAAAAAAAAAAAAGTGGGCTTTATTCCCTTCTTGGGAGGTGCCTGGAGTGCTACAGCAAGTCCAAATTCCTGCTAGACTTCAGGATCTTTAATGATCCATCCTCCCTTCTGCCAGCCTCACTGGCTGCCTCATAGTGTCACGTGCACCAGCCTTTCATGTGTCAGCAGATCAATCCAATAAACATTTATTGAACACCAGCCCTGTAGAGTCTTTATACCAACCCAGGGGATACCAAGAACAATCACAGCTCCTCTCTTCAAAACTTCACTGTCTAGTTATAGGTGAGGATGAGACACGGATGTAACCCTCTCCCACTCCCACTAACCTCACCCTTGAAGAAGACTTCCAGTGGAGCAAACATTACACTATTCATCATTACCTTCTTGAAACATTCCTTGGCTTCCTTACAAGTTCTCACTCAGCCCTTTTAATATTTCTTCCATTATAGTTCCAATCTGGGATGACTTCTTACCCTTCATACTTTCCTTGAGATAACTCACACCCATGATTTTAACTATTACCTATGAACTAATGCCTCAAAATAACTTACTAGCCCAGAACTCTTTCCTTATTCTTATTTTCAGTTCTGGGTATTCCAAATTAAACGCCCCACCACTACCTAAAATCTAATATCCAAATTAAGCTCATTACCCTGAGCTTCACACTCAACGAACGTTCCTGCTTTATTTCTTATCTTGCCGGTGTTAAATCAGTGACCCATATATTGCCAGTTTTAGTGGGTGATATTTAGTGCTCCAGCTAGACCACTTTAGTACATTGGATACCAGGGAACAATCATTCTACCAGTCTCTCTTCCCTTGGCTTTTGTGATGGTACTCTGTGGTTCTTCTATTCTTCTGACTATTCCCTCCAAGATTCCTTTCTGAAATTCTCATCTCTCCAACCCTATAATGTTGGTGTTCCTCAGGAGTCCAGCCTTTATCCACAGTACTTCTTTCCCTGCTCACTTATATTTAATAATCTCAGCTATTCTCATGGCTTTAACTGCTGACTTCTAAGTCTATACTTGTATCCCTGGTCTTGCCCCTGAGTTTCAGAATCCTGTTTATATCCACTCGTTGCCTAAGAGTAATCTGGATGTTCCAGAAGCCCACAAACACTTCACATTCAAATGGCCAAGACAACCATTATCTTTCCCCCAGACCTAACCTCCTGTTTTCCCTGCCTCAGCTAATGGAACCATTATCCTCCATCATTCAAAACAGAAAGCTTTTGAGTTGTCCTTGATGCCTACATTTTGCCTCATCCTACACATTCAATTAATCATTAAACCCTGCTTTTAACCCCTACATGTTTCTCAAATCTAGCCCCTCCTTTCCTCTTTTCAACTCTCTTTGGCTTGGACATCCCTCACATAGCCTTTGCGAATAAATGACCTGCTTTCCCTTCTTGCTTAAAGTCCTGGTTCCCTGACACCTCCAGCAGGGCTTAAAAAGCTGCCTATTGGCCCCTACCTCTCTGTAATGGTTTATTGCTTAGTCTTTTCAGAACAGCATTCTCTTTCATTTAGAGAACTGCCTCCCCAATTCCAAATGTGTGATTATTGGAATAATACCAATTAGAGTAGCCCTACCTTTACTTTTCCACTATGGGAGTGGGCTTATAACCAGGTTTGTGCCTATTGAAGTTCATCCCCTCAAATTTTCTAAGGGGAAATGCTTTCCTTTTTTTTTTCTTTTTTTACTCTTTATCAGTCTGAGAAGTTTGAGATATTGAGTCGAGAGAGCAGCCAAGAGGCAGAATGAAAGAATCCTCATGGCACTGAGCCCTGACTTCTGATCTTTGAGATTCTCAGAGTGCTCCAAGTCTCTGCAACTCCTCCTTTAGTTCTGTGAACTGAGAATTCTACCAACAAACCCCCTCTTCTGCTTAAACTAGTTGGAATTGGGTTCCTGTCACTTGCTAGTAAGAGTCCTGTTCTAGTTCTCCTGCATCTGCCATACAGTCATGATTCCCTGCCTCTGCTCATACAGTTTCCCCTCCCTGGAGCTGTAACCGATCAATGGGCTCATGTGCCCACGGCACAGAAAGCCAAACTGACAGCGGGTGTTTGCAGCAAAGTCAGGGTTAATTGCAGGGTGCCAAGCAAGGGAGTGAGAGACAAGTCTCAGATCCACTCCAGCTTGGTCTTTGAGTTAGGGGTTTTTTAAGGAGAAGAACAAAGAAGCTGGGGTTAGTCATCATTTTGTGACATTTCTTAATCGTAGTTTTGGGAGTCAGGACGCCTATGGTTTATGAGTCTGGTCTGGTGGTCTGTGACCAGGGTTGGGTGGGTCTGTTAGCTCATTTTGCCCTGGAGGAACAACCTGAGTCCGTATCTTAATGATGTTACCGACAATAGCAATTTTAGTCATCTGACTCTAGTTGATTAGCGTTCAGTTAGCACAGGATTGAGGTCAGAGGGGACAAGAAAGGGAATAAAATTTTGGATAGAGAGGTAGGGGATGAACTCGGTAGGGGAATTTGGTTTTAGGGGTACTCGGTTTCAGAGCTTCCTTAACACCTTTGTCATTCTGCTAATTCTTGCTATACTGGGAAAAGACCAAAAGCCAGGCCCTGGTCTTCGTCAATCCCAGCAAATTTAAGGAAAGTGGAGAGGATATATCCTGTGGTAGGGGCCCTCTGGTGATCACTGCTATAGCTACCACCAGTTAGCATCACTGGACAGTTAAGCATTAGAAGCAGAATTGAGTGCAGGTGGTCTCCTTAGGTTGTAATCTAGCAGCCCCGGGAGATTAACAAGGGTGGAGGAGACTGGAATGATCCAGTAGAGAGAAATTTGGCACGTTTACATCTATTATCCATATCCCTTAGCTTTCCTTTTTATTTTTTTAAAGAAGATGTTGGGGGTAGGAGCTTATTAATTAATTTATTTATTTTTGCTGTGTTGGGTCTTCGTTTCTGTGTGAGGGCTTTCTCTAGTTGTGGCAAGCAGGGGCCACTCTTCATCGCGGTGCGCAGGCCTCTCACTATCGCGGCCTCTCTTGTTGCGGAGCACAGGCTCCAGACATGCAGGCTCAGTTAGTTGTGGCTCACGGGCCTAGTTGCTCCGCGGCATGTGGGATCCTCCCAGACCAGGGCTTGAACCCGTGTCCCCTGCATTAGTAGGCAGATTCTCAACCACTGCGCCACCAGGGAAGCCCCTTAGCTTTCCTTTTATACATTCTTATATCACATAGGGAGTTGGTTTGTTTTATTGCTGCCTGAGTCATACCCCCATAGATTCTTATGTAGTATATCTAGAGACAGTGTGGGCACTTGGATTTTTTAAAAGCTCCCCAGGTAGTTCTTACGTGTAGCTAACGTTAAGAACCACTGCTCGAGGGTGCCTGATCAGGATGAACCTGTTTTCATGGACAAGCAGTCTGACTGTTGCCATAAATTTCTGCAATGAAGAGATAGGCAATGATTGCCCTAAGACAGAGTTTTCATCCAGAGAATGAGTTGGGAAGTATTACTTTCTCCTCTGTTTTTTGGAAGAGTTTTTGAAGGATTGGTGTCAATTTTTTGAACGTTTGGTAGAATTCACCAGTGAAGCCATCTGGGCCTGGCTTTGTGGGAAGCCTTTTTTTTTATTACTAATTTAATCTCTACTTGTTATAGGTCTATTCAGATTTTCTATTTCTTCTTGAGTCTGTTTTATTTATTTATTTATTTTGGCCACATGACACAGCTTGTGGGATCTTAGTTCCCCAAACAGGGATCGAACCTGGAAGCCAGGCCCTGGTCTTCGTCAATCCCAGCAAATTTAAGGAAAGTGGAGAGGATATATCCTGTGGTAGGGGCCCTCTGGTGATCACTGCTATAGCTACCACCAGTTAGCATCACTGGACAGTTAAGCATTAGAAGCAGAATTGAGTGCAGGTGGTCTCCTTAGGTTGTAATCTAGCAGCCCCGGGAGATTAACAAGGGTGGAGGAGACTGGAATGATCCAGTAGAGAGAAATTTGGCACGTCTACATCTATTATCCATATCCCTTAGCTTTCCTTTTTATTTTTTTAAAGAAGATGTTGGGGGTAGGAGCTTATTAATTAATTTATTTATTTTTGCTGTGTTGGGTCTTCGTTTCTGTGTGAGGGCTTTCTCTAGTTGTGGCAAGCAGGGGCCACTCTTCATCGCGGTGCGCAGGCCTCTCACTATCGCGGCCTCTCTTGTTGCGGAGCACAGGCTCCAGACATGCAGGCTCAGTTAGTTGTGGCTCACGGGCCTAGTTGCTCCGCGGCATGTGGGATCCTCCCAGACCAGGGCTTGAACCCGTGTCCCCTGCATTAGTAGGCAGATTCTCAACCACTGCGCCACCAGGGAAGCCCCTTAGCTTTCCTTTTATACATTCTTATATCACATAGGGAGTTGGTTTGTTTTATTGCTGCCTGAGTCATACCCCCATAGATTCTTATGTAGTATATCTAGAGACAGTGTGGGCACTTGGATTTTTTAAAAGCTCCCCAGGTAGTTCTTACGTGTAGCTAACGTTAAGAACCACTGCTCGAGGGTGCCTGATCAGGATGAACCTGTTTTCATGGACAAGCAGTCTGACTGTTGCCATAAATTTCTGCAATGAAGAGATAGGCAATGATTGCCCTAAGACAGAGTTTTCATCCAGAGAATGAGTTGGGAAGTATTACTTTCTCCTCTGTTTTTTGGAAGAGTTTTTGAAGGATTGGTGTCAATTTTTTGAACGTTTGGTAGAATTCACCAGTGAAGCCATCTGGGCCTGGCTTTGTGGGAAGCCTTTTTTTTTATTACTAATTTAATCTCTACTTGTTATAGGTCTATTCAGATTTTCTATTTCTTCTTGAGTCTGTTTTATTTATTTATTTATTTTGGCCACATGACACAGCTTGTGGGATCTTAGTTCCCCAAACAGGGATCGAACCTGGGCCTCCTGCAGTGGAAGCACAGAGTCCTAACCACTGGACCGCCAGGGAATTCCGAGTCCGTTTTGATAGTTTGTGTATTTCTAGGAGTTTTTCCATTTCATCTAGGTGATCTGATTTGCTAGCATACACTTGTTCATAGTATTACCTATGATCCTTTTTATTTTTATAAGGTTTGGAGTAATGTCCCCTCTTTCATTTCTAATTTTAGTGATTTGAATTTTTCTCTTTTTTTGTTTTTCTTGGTCAATCTAGCTAAAAGCTGATCAATTTTGATGTTTTTGGTGAATGGATCAACTTTGTTTTTGTTGATTTTTTTCAATTGTTTTTCTATTTTTTATTTCATTAATTCCTGCTCTGTCTTTTATTATTTCTTTCCTTCTACTTGTTTAGGTTTAGTTTGCTCTTCTTTTTCTAGTTCCCTAAAGTAGAAGGTTAGGCTACTGATTTGAGATCTATCTTCTTTTCTTAAAAAAATTAATTAATTTATTTATTTTTGGCTGTGTTGGGTCTTCGTTTCCGTGCGAGGGCTTTCTCTAGTTGTGGCAAGCGGGGGCCACTCTTCGTTGCGGTGCGCAGGCCTCTCACTATCGCGGCCTCTCGTTGTGGAGCACAGGCTCCAGACGCTCAGGCTCAGTAGTTGTGGCTCACGGGCCTAGTTGCTCCGTGGCATGTGGGATCCTCCCAGACCAGGGCTTGAACCCATGTCCCCTGCATTAGCAGGCAGATTCTCAACCACTGCGCCACCAGGGAAGCCCTATCTTCTTTATTAATAAATCTTTTTAAGGGGACTTTCCTGGCGGTCCAGTGGTTAAGACTCCATGCTTCCACTGCAGGGGGTGTGGGTTCGATCCCTGGTCAGGGAATTAAGATCCTGCAGGCCGAGCGGTGCAGCCAAAACATTTAAAAAAACCAAATATTTTTAGAGCAGTTTAGGTTCACAACAGCATTGAGCAGGACGTACAGAGAGTTCCCATACACGCCCTGTCCCCACACATGTACAACCTCCCCCACTAGAGACGTCCTGCTCCAGAGTGGGACATTCGTTACCATGCATGAACCTGCATTGACTTGTCATCACCCAAGTCCATGGTTTACATTAGAGTTTACTTTTGGTGTTGTACATTCTATTGGTTTTGACAGTGAACCCACTATTATAGTATTGTATCATACAGAGTTGTTTCACTTCCCTAAACATCCTCTGTGCTCTGCCTGTTCATCCCTTCCTTCCCTCTAATCCCTGGAAACCACGATTTTTTTTTTTACTGTCTCCATAGTTTTGCCTTTTCCAGAATGTCATATACAATACTTGGAAACATACAGTATGTAGCTTTTTCACATTGGCTTCTTTCACTTAGTACTTGGAGGAAACTTAAATTTCCTCCATGTGTTTTTCATGGCTTGATAGCTCATTTCTATTTAGGTCTGAATAATATTCCATTGTTTGGATTTCTTTTTTAATGTAAATATATATAGCTAAGTATATATAGCTATAAATTCCCACCTGAGTACTGCTTTTGTTGCTTGTCATAACTTTTGGTATGTTGGGTGAAGCACTGTTTGTATAGGAAAGGCAGGATAAATGCTTGCTTACTTCCATTTATTGACAAGTTTTGGAAATAATGAGTGGGCTCCCTAGTATGCCAGTTATGAATTATTGACTTTCAGTTCCAAATTTATCCTTTTTGCCTGCTCTGTGAAATGGATTTGGGCCCTTTAAATACTTATCTTTTACCAGCTGGCAGGTATTAAGCTTTGTCAGTAGAGGGCAACAGAGAGATACTGCAGGAGGAAAGGGTTTCCTTTCCTGTTTCTAGTGTTTGGGTTGGGCAGGCTTCTGTGCTGTAGGCAGCTTCTCCAGCGTCTGGTTCCTGTGCTTCAGCACCTGGTTTCTTCAGTGTATGATGGCCAGCAGCCAGAAATTTCTCCTGGCACCTCCCCCAACAAAGTGGTTTGTAGTAGACGGCCTCTTGTGAGACGTGTCCCCAAGAATGGCTTTCCCCAGCACCATATAAGGTAGATTTCTGGCAACTTCCACCAGTGCAGCACCACAGCAGCTTCCCTATCTAGTGAGCCATAGGCACATCCCCTCTAACAAAGTCTGCACCTCAGCTCTGGGGTGATCTTCACTGGACACTTTATCTCAGCCCTAGAGGAAGTGGCTGTTCCTTACATTGCTAATCCTGTATTCTTTTAGAGTTCTCTTTTGCTTCTTTACTAGTCAGTCCCTTATTACTCTAATCCCTTGTTATAGTTAATAAGTCTTTAAGTAAATAAAACCTTCCCTGTTCAAATTACTATGTGGTTCCTCTCTCCTGACTGGACTCAGACTGATACAACTGGCAGTTTCTAAAGGGGATGATAAGGTTTTTTGTTTGATGAACTTATCTGTCAAAATTAAGGATTTATGTTTAATCCTTTTATCAATGAAGGATAAAACTAATGGACATCATAGAAGACAGCTGAAATGTCTAAAACTGACAAGATATACAAGTCTTGTGTAGCTACAATATACAAGAAACCATCAGCAAGAAAAATTGAGCAACCTCAACAGAAAAATGGGCAGAGGATGTGAATAAGCAATCTACAAAGAGAAACTCGAAAGGGCACTAAGAAATGTTCAGACTCAGTTATCAGAGAAACTCAAATTAACAGAACAATGAGATTATCGCATCACACCGTTTGGTTTAAAAAACATTTGGAAGCTGGATAATGGTTGTATCTCAAATATACCTTAGATCTGCCCTCCTCTCCATCACATTTGCTGTCACTCTAGTCCAAGGCCACCATCTTCTGTATTAACATAATACAAAAATGCAACTTTTCTGACCACTTATATTCTTGCTCCCCCACAATTCACTCTTCGCCCGGGAGCATGAGAAATCTTTAAGGGTAATTCAGACACTGAAACTGAGTGCCCCTAAAACCGAGTTCCCTTACTGAGTATGATTAATCTCTCTATCCAAGACTTTATTCCCTCTCTTGTGTTCCCTCTGACCTCCATCCTGTGCTAACTGAACATTAATCAACCAGAATCAGATGACAAAAATTGCTGTTGTCAGTAACATTGTTAATGTACTAAAAATCACTATTATAGAGATAATTAACGTACAAACTCAGGACAAGATGAGCTCCCAAGCCAGGGACCACCAGCCCAGAGACTTGTAAACCAGAGACATCCTGACTCCCGAAACTATGATTAAGAAATGTCACCAGATGATGATCAATCCCAGCCTCTTTTATCTTCCCCTTTAAAAAACAAAACGAAAAAAACCCTAACTCAAAAACCAAGTTGGAGTGGATCTGAGGCTTGTCTCACTCTTTGGCTTGGTGCCCTGCAATAAGCACTGTACTTTTCTTCACCAAAACCTGGTGTCAGTAGATTGGCTTTGCGTCGCATGGAGTGAGCAGACCCGTGTTCAGTTAGGTAACAATACCACTTCGTTGCTTAGAACCTTTTAACTTCCTGTTGGTCTTCGAATAAAATCCATTATCATGGCCTGCAGGTGATCCACGTGATCTCCTTACCTACCTCTCCAGTTTCATACTGTGCCACTCTCCTTGTTTACTGCTCTCCAGCAAATATTTCAATAACTTGAACACTTAAAGCGCTTTCCTTCCTCCATAGCTTTTGCACATGCTATTCCCTCTGAATCTTCACATAGCTTACCCTTCTCATCTGTCCTTTTACTCAAAGAAAGCTGGCCACCTTTTCTGGAGCAGATCCTAGTAAGTCTCCATCACTGCTACCCTACTTATTTCTTTCATAACGCAAATTATTAGTCTGTAAATATAAATTACTTAGTTTTAACCTCCCCTGCTAGACAATGCACTTCATTGAGGGCAGAGACCATGTTTGTCTTTTTCACCATTAACCTCCAGCACTTAGAGCAATGCCTAAGACAAAAATAGTCATTAGAATGTATGTGAATGAATGACTCTATTTTGTGTTCTTGGGGAAGCCTGGACCAGTGAATTACTTTACAAATGCAGATGCTTCACACTTAAACGTTGTGTTCTAGTTAGTAATGCAACAACAAAACACACAAACAAAAGAACGCCACACATTCACTCAAAACATTTTGCACTTTAAAAATTATCAGTGCCTCCAAACTTTTCCCCCCTCACGTTGTGTCCATCTGCCCGTTCAAGTCCTTTATCATTTCTAATAAATGGTTTTTCGTTTTCTAAACTGATTTATAAGAGCTATTTGTATGTTACCCTTTGATCGTTTGTTTTGCAGGTATTTTTTCCCAGACCGCCTTTTGACTACTTAGTTTTTGTTTTAGTTCTAAGCCTGAACTACTCTAGTAAGGAGGTGCTGTCTGAGGTGACTCCGGAAAACCAGGTGAAGCTGGTTGGGTGGGAGGGTAAAAGGGCACGGTAGCAGGAGAGCACAGGGACTCTCAAAAGGAAAACAACTATTGATTACGCAAGTCCGGGCCCGCCTATCCTCCTGGTATCCTAGCCACTTACAGCCACTAGCAACCTCCTTCAGCCCGGAGCCTGGCGCGCCTGTCTGACGTCACGGACGCACCGCACAGTTGACTCAGGCCGCGCAAACTCCGTGGCCGTCTACCGGGCGCGCAGAAGCGAATATTCACGCGGCGCCGGAAGTCCAAGGCACGTGACCGGGTGACAGCGCTCGCTGGGCTGCGGGGCTCGCTTTAGGTGTTGCGGCACGGGATGGCGGAGGCGCCTCCTGTCTCAGGTACTGTCCTGGCCCGCGCGGGACTGGGCCCCTCTCGGGGAGCGGAAATTGAGTCAGTGACGAGTCCTAGGGCACCGGCCATTCGTATCGCTAGAGTGGCGCGTACTAGGGTTGGAGATACTGGCTCGGAAGGGCCAAGCCACGCGCGTCGTGCAAACCGAGATCTTAACCATCCTTGACTGCGTAGTGAAGCCTGGCACCTGGTTTCTAAGGAAAATGGGTTTGTCCCGCTGCGTCGATGTGGGTGTCCCGCCCTCTCCAGGGCTCAGCCCGGCCTTCCTAGGGCAGCGATATCCGACAGGCGGGCGTCGGCCGGGTTACCGCCCGTGACGGTGTCGGGCTCTCAACGCGCGGCGGGTTTGCTCGCTGCTGTTAAGATGTATTGGTGCGTCCTGAGGCAGCGGCGCGTGCGCGAGCCGAGCACCCGTGGTCTCCAGTGTCAGCCTGCCACGAACTCGCAGTGTGAAGTCTCGTTTTTCTCATCTGTGAATTGGGAGTAAATGAGTCAATTACAGTGAAGGTTCCCGCCGCTGCTGTACCTGTTACACAATTGTTAGCTTACTTCTCCTCCCGGAGTTGCCTTTGTGTGCAGAGACAGCCTCATTTGGCTGTTAATAAAACATCCATTTCCACTTCCTTCAGGGTACCTTAGATCTTTGTTTTCCCAACTCTTTGGACAGTGACCGAAAAGGAATATTTTACATGGTGACCTCAGTGCACACAGACATAAATATAAAAGCGAACCAAAAATTTCAAGAAGCAGTGGTTTGCCTTACTATATGCAATACACTCTACTACATATTTCGTTTGAAAAAATACTTGTCCCAACTCACTGCATGATTTGATTTCATGACCCACTTTTTCTGAAAAACAGGGCAGCAGTTTGCAGCATGAGGTTTGTGAACAGTCATGAATTTGAGTCTTCGTTCTGCTACCTCCCAGCTGTTGGGGCACCGAGAAGAGTATATATGTATTTGTGTACTTGGTGGCAGGTAAAATGGATTTACTACTGTGGGCCTTGGTCAAAAAAGTTGGATAACACACTGCATTGGTGTACCCTAGTCCTGATTTAGGTATTAATTCATCTTGGAGTGTAGGGACCTTGTTAGGCTGGTATTTTGTTCTTCTCCCACCCATTTTTTCCCCAAATCCTTTAAATTGGATCCGTTGGTCTTCCTATCCTTAGGCTCACTTCTGGCCCATTTCTACACCGTTCAATTCAAAGCAGAATTGAGTGGGGCTAGTTGTGAGTCATAGTTTGGGGCTATGGTGTTGTGCCCCAGGTTACAACCTCTGCCCCACCTACTGAGGCAAAGTCTCCTAGTCCAAAGACCTCCCCAGTCTGTCTCCTGTGCCTTAGTTTGTTTTTGCCTTAGTTCCTATTCCATATTCTTATTTCAGCATCATCTCTAACCCACACCTCCATCCCCACTCAAGGTTTAATTCTCTTACCTGCTATTGTCCTGGAACACCAGCCCAGTCCAAGGGGTATCTTTCTGCCCATGGGCAGACTTTCTTGTGCCAACTTTGTCTCTGGACTCTATAATCTACAGTTGGATTTTCCCTTACTCTGCTCCACCCACCCGTTGGTCACCTACCATGGTATTATCTTGGATCTTACCTTATCTTGATCTTATCTTATCTTGGGTACCACTTGCACTATAGCCAAGCCTTGGGGATGAGACATCCTCTTTATTGAGTAACTTCCAGCTGCTCAAAATAGTGAAAAAATAAAGGTGTCTCAGATCTTTGTGTTCAGATTCCTGTGCCCTTTTCCCCTTCCTCATGTCTCTTAAGGATCTTTCGGAGGGCTTTGCCCACTGCCTCATGTCTGGTGGAACACATACTTTATATGAATAGGTGCTGCCCTGTCTAGATTCTCAAGTTGCATCAACTCTTTGCTGCTTAACATGAAAACACCCTCTTCCCATCCTTTACCAGGCTATTCTGGACAACTTTACTGACGTTTTTCTGCCCCTCTTCAAGCAGAAGAAAACTACAGAATACCCACTTGGTCTAATCTACCCACTCCCCCCTCTAAGTTATCTCTTGTATTTCTGGAACACCTTCTCTGCCACCTTCTGAATTTGTCTAATTCTCTCGCCGTTTTGTAAAGCCCTCCAGCCCACCCCCAGAATTCTGCCCATTGAAAGCTTTCAGGACAAATCCTGGATTGAGAGAGGTTACCCTGTGACCTTTATGATCTAGCTCAGTTCTTAAGTATGTTTCTGTGGTATGGGCCACCCAACCACTCACATTGGAGCGTAATATAAGAGTGTGATCTCTAGGGTCACATAGCCTGGGGTGGAATCCTGAATCTGCTTTGAAATACCCCTGTGGCCTTGGGCAAGTTACTTACTCTCTACAGTGTCTCAATTTTCTCATCAGGAATGTAAGGATTAAATGAGTTAACATATGCAAAGTGCTTAGAATAGTGCCTGACACATGTTAAGTACCTAATAAATGTTAGGGCTTATTATTAAACCTGAAACCCACAGGCTGTGCACTGCACCCATCTGTGGTCAAGTCTGTGTTTCAGATAGTTTGTAGTCCTAACGGCAACAATAAAGCACTATTTTAACCACTTTATACATGTTACTAACCTTGCTTTAATCTTCATAGCAACTCTTTGAAGTAGGGATTCTTACTATTCCATTATTGAGATTAAGTAGCTTGCATAAAGACACAAGTGATGGGCAGGGATTTAAATGCAAATTCCAGGCCCTATTGATTCATAGAATATTCTGTATGCTACACATAGTTCTGACTTTGCTACTAACTGGTTTTGTCTCCTTAGGCAAATCATTTCATCTTTGGACTTCAGGGACTGAGTTGACTATAAAGAAGCATGTTAGGGGGAAAAAATGAGTAGGTTGAAGGGGCATATGCTTAATTTATGAGACTCTGGAATTCTGGACCATATTACAGAGATTATGTATGGAAAACCTAAAATATATTCCTGGGGGGAAGAGATGAGATGTACTTATCCTGCTAAGTACTGTCTGTGTGAAGTCTTACTTAAATTCCACAATGACTCTTTGGAATAGTATTATCAACTTTTGTCATGTATGAGGAAACTAAGGCTAAAAGCAATCAGGTGGCATCCCTAAGCTTATACTATAAGTTGGAGGGCCAGACTTTAAACTGATTTTGGCTGACTCCAAAGCCTGTTTACTTAATGCTACCTTAGAGGTTTGAAAGACCACATTGAACCTGCTGATTGATGTCTCACCCCTGAACTGTTTGCTGACCTTACATTTGTCGATAAAGATAAACGTGTTTATAAATAATACCCGATAGCCCAGGTGGGCAGTTTTCCTTAGCAATTCAGCAGTAGCTGCTGGTGAGGGTGCTGGATATGAGATGATTAGTCTTCCACAAGCACCTTGAACCTACCACCTTCACAGGAAACATAGACCTTGTATAGAGACTGTTTTATACAAAGTCCCTAGGAAAGTAACTTTTAGATATGGCTTACAGTCTTCGGGCTTCATGAGTGACCAATTAATTTCTTTACTTGCATGTCTGTTTCTTATGTCCTAGGTACTTTTAAATTCAATACGGACGCTGCTGAGTTCATTCCTCAGGAGAGAAAAAATTCTGGTCTAAACTGTGGGAGTCAAAGGAGACTAGATTCTAATAAAATTGGTAGAAGAAATTATAGTTCACCACCTCCCTGTCACCTTTCCAGGCAAGTCCCTTATGATGACATCTCTGCTCTTCATCACAGTTATCCTTCAGGAAGCAAACCTAAGAGTCAACAGACTTCTTTCCAATCCTCTGCTACTAATAAATCACTCAAGAGCCATGGCCTTCCGAATCAACCTTGGCAGAAATTGAGGAGTGAAAAGCAGCATATCAGAGTCAAGAGAGCACAGGGTCTCACTGACCAGACCTCAGATGCAGCTGGCTTAGAAAGTGTGGCCAAGTCAGAGAGTGGGACAAACCTCAGAGAGCACAGCCCTTCTGAGAGTGAGAAGGAAATTGTCGGTGCAGATCCCAGGGGAGCAAAACCCAAAAAGGCAACCCAATTTGTATACAGCTATGGTAGAGGACCAAAAGTCAAGGGGAAACTCAAAAGTGAGTGGGGTCACAGAATGACTCCCAAACCTGAGGAGGCGGGACCTGAAAACACCAAACCTGTGGGGGTTATCCACCCTGATTCTTCAGATGCATCCTCTAGAAAAGGAGTAGCGGATGGGTATGGGGCCAGGCGCAGCGAGCAGAGGAGATACCCACAGAAGAGGCCTCCCTGGGAAGTTGAGGGGGCCAGGCCACGACCAGGCAGGAATCCACCGAAACAGGAGGGCCAACGGCAAACAAACGCAGGATCCAGAAGCAACATGGCGTCTGTTCCAAAGGAAAATCTCAATGAAAGACCAGCAAAATCTGCCTGTGACAATGGAAACTTGGCAGTTGCCAGCAAGTCTTCCAGAAGGGTTGACCCAGAGAAATGTGCTGTAAGGAGGCAGGATCCTCAGGTAGCATCTTTCCCCCGAGGCAAACAGAACCACATGCTAAAGAATGTGGAAACACATACAGGTAAACCTATTTGAATGGGTGGAAATGTTTTCTCTCTCTTTTTTTTTTTAAGTTTCTGAATAGGTAATATATTCATACAATTTAGAAACCAGAAAATATAAAAAGGTACATAGTAAAAGTCTCTTTCTATCCTTGTTCATCATCTCCTTGGGTCCTGCCACTACCTGCTCCCCTCCCCAATAGGTAACCACTTACTTAGTTTTTATATATCATAAGCAAATACAGGTAAGGAATGTTTTTCTTAACAAATAAGGAATTTTAAAAGTGCAGGTATGGGTGGTATAGATGTTTGGTTACAAGATTTGTTTTGAATTCTGAAAGCACAGGTAGGGGGTGGTAACATCTCCACTGCCTCTCCTGGTTCCAGCCTGCATCATCTCTTGTCTGCTTATCTGCAACAGTTCCTAACTAATCTTGCCATCTCCAGTTTTTCTCTTTGAGTTCACCTCTTATGTCAGCATCAGAAAGTGATCTTTCTAAAACACGTATTGACCTGTGTCACTCCCCTGCCTAATTCTGTTCACTTTTTCTCGTCACCTACAGATTCTGCCTTCTGCCTTTTACCCAGCAGCCTCATCTTCTGCTGCCTCAGTCCCCACCACATTTTACTCCCTGGACTCTATACTGTCATCTTTCCATGCTGTTGCATATGTGGCTCCTTCTGTCTACACTGTCTACTACTCAGCTCACTGGTGAATTCTTACTCATTTTTCAAAAGCTATAGTTTATTCACATGTCCAGAAAACCTTTTGTCACCTCCACAGATAGCATTAATCTTTTCCAGCTCTGTGATATGAACTTCCTTTACATATACATGCTTCTTTATAGCACTTACCACTGGAAACCATCATTTGTTTATGTGTCAGTGCCCTCCACTAGTTTATATGCTCCTTGAAAGCAGAGACCATATTTTTCCTTTCAGTTTTATATCTCTATTGCCTAACACAGCTCTTAGAACACAGTAGGTACTCAGCTCTGACTGTTAGAAAGTTCTTTTCTTACATTAAACTGAAAACTTCTTTCCTGTAAATATTTCCTATCCCCTAGTTCAAATTCTGTCCTCTGGAACTACACAGCAACTAGTCTCTCTCCTCACAGCTTCCTTCCCACTCATTGCACATCAGCTCTTTGCAGTATTTGAAGACACTTCTCATTTTACCCTGAGTGTATATTTTATCCAGGCTAAATAGCTTCATTCCGCCAGCTTTTTCTCATGGACTTTCACCATTCTGGTCTCCCTCCAGTTTAATGTGACATACAGCCTAACACAGGGAGCCACCACCTGCCCAGGCCTGTTTTTACACAGGCCTATAGTTCTAGTTCTCATTTGCTTCACCAGGCAGCCCTTCTTGGGATCTCGACTTGTGTGTGAACAAAGGCAATGTTATACCAGAGTTGTTCTTGAATCCTCAAGGCTGGTTAATAGTTTCCTATTGCGTCATAACAAATTACCACAAATGTAGTGGCTTAAGATAACACAACTTTACTATGCCATGGTTTCTGTGGGTCAGGAGTCTGGGTACAGGTTAGCTGAGCTTTCTACTCAGGGTCTCACAGGACTGAAATTTGGCCAGGGATGCAGTCTCATCTGATGTGTGGGGTCCTTCTTGACGCTCACTGGTTGTTGATAGGATTTAGCTCCTAATGGGTGTAGGATTGAGGTCCCCATTTTTTTGCTGGCTGGGGATCACTCTCAGCTCCGAGGGGCCACCCGCAATTCCTTACCACATGGCCCTCTTCACAGCATGGTAGTTTGCTTCTTCAGAGCCTACAGGAAAGAATCTGCTACAGATTCTTTACATCTCTCTGACTTCTGTCTCTGATCACTAGACTCTTTTAAAAGGGCTCACTTGATTAGATCAGGTCCACCCATACTTGAGGGGAGATTATCCAGGGCATGCACATCAGGAGCTGGGAATCTTGGAGGCCATCTTAGAGTTCTGCCTAACAAATCTCTCTGGCTTCACATCCCAGCATTTTCTTGAGACCTCTTTATTCATATTTATTGAGTAGGTGCTGTGTGCCAAGCACTGTTCTAGGTACTGGGAATACAGCACTAATGAGATTTACATTCTGGTAGGGAAGACAGGTAGAAAGCACTTAAATATTTAATATGTCAGGTGATGATAAGAGCTAAAATATAAAGCATGTGTGTGTGTGTGTGTGTGTGTGTGTGTGTGTGTGTGTGTGTGTGTGGTATGCGGGCCTCCCCCTGCCGCGGGTGATGATAAGAGCTAAAATATAAAGCAGGGTTGTGTGTGTGTGTGTGTGTGTGTGTGTGTGTGTGTGTGTGTGTGTGTGGTATGCGGGCCTCCCCCTGCCGCGGGTGATGATAAGAGCTAAAATATAAAGCAGGGTTGTGTGTGTGTGTGTGTGTGTGTGTGTGTGTGTGTGTGTGTGTGTGTGGTATGCGGGCCTCCCCCTGCCGCGGGTGATGATAAGAGCTAAAATATAAAGCAGGGTTGTGTGTGTGTGTGTGTGTGTGTGTGTGTGTGTGTGTGTGTGTGTGTGGTATGCGGGCCTCCCCCTGCCGCGGCCTCTCCCGCCGCGGCGCGCAGGCCCAGCGGCCACGGCCCACGGGCCCAGCCGCTCTGCGGCATGCGGGATATGTCAGGTGATGATAAGAGCTAAAAGATTTACATTCTGGTAGGGAAGACAGGTAGAAAGCACTTAAATATTTAATATGTCAGGTGATGATAAGAGCTAAAATATAAAGCAGGGGTGTGTGTGTGTGTGTGTGTGTGTGTGTGTGTGGTATGCGGGCCTCCCCCTGCCGCGGGTGATGATAAGAGCTAAAATATAAAGCAGGGTTGTGTGTGTGTGTGTGTGTGTGTGTGTGTGTGTGTGTGTGTGTGTGTGGTATGCGGGCCTCCCCCTGCCGCGGCCTCTCCCGCCGCGGCGCGCAGGCCCAGCGGCCACGGCCCACGGGCCCAGCCGCTCTGCGGCATGCGGGATCCTCCCAGGCCGGGGCGCGAACCCGGTTCCCCTGCATCGGCAGGCGGACGCGCAACCACTGCGCCACCAGGGAAGCCCCTAAAGCAGGGTTTTTAAAAAAACTTATTTTTGGCTGCATTGGGTCTTCATTGCTGCGTGTGGACTTTCTCTAGTTGTGGCGAGCGGGGGCTACTCTTCGTTGCAGTGCGCGGGCTTCTCATTGCAGTGGCTTCTCTTGTGGAGAGCGGGCTCTAGGTGCGTGGGCTTCAGTAATTGTGGCACACGGGCTCAGTAGTTGTGGCTCGTGAGCTCTAGAGTGCAGGCTCAGTAGTTGTGGTGCACAGGAGCTTAGTTGCTCCACGGCCTGTGGGATCTTCCCAGACCAGGGCTCGAACCCGTGTCCCCTGCATTGGCAGGTGGATTCTTAACCACTGTGCCACCAGGGAGGTCCCATAAAGCAGGTTAAGAGGACAGAGTAACAGGGGCGCCAGTTTACATAGGTTGGTCTCTTTGATAAGGAGACATTTGAACATAGACCAGAAGGAAGTGCAGAAGTGCACCACGTGGCTCTCTGGAGAAGGGCATTTCAGGCAGAGAGAGAAGCAAGTGTAGATTGGGGTGGGAGGGGGGCGTTGTGAGTAATGAAGAGGTGGGCAGTAGGGGAGGTCAGAGAAATCACAGGGGCTGGGTCATGTGAGGCTCTTAGATTTGGTTCTGAGTAGGAAGATAAGAAGCAGCTGGGAGGTTTTTGGAGACGGGATGGCATGATCTTACAAGCATTCTAAAATGATGACTCAGTCAGCTGTGTGAGTAATGGGCCCTAAGGAAGCAAGGGGATGAGTTAGGAGGCTGTTGTGGTAATTCAGGTACTTGATGGAGACTTGGATGAAGGTATCAGTGGTGGAAGAGGTAAGAATTGGTTAGACTCTGGGTGTATTTGGGAGGTAAAACTGACAGAATTTACAGATAGACTGGATGTTGGATGCGGGAGCATGAGAGGAGTCCAGGACGCAGCCAGGGTGTTGTGCCTGAGCAATGTGGAAGGTGAGAATTGCCGCACAGTGCAGTGGTAGCGCGTGGGAGGGGAAAGCAGTGTTCATTTTCTAAACTTTTCACTTTGGAATAATTTTAGATTTATAGAAAGTTTGCAAAGATAGAACAGAGAATTCCCATACACTCTTCATCCAGCTCCCTGTAATGTTAACATCTTCTTTGTCAAAACTAAGAAATTATGGTTTTCTCAGGGTATAGAGTCATGTACCAAAATGTTCATTGCAGCTCTATTTACAATAGCCAGGAGATGGAAGCAACCTACTCGTCCATCATCGGATGAATGGATAAAGAAGATGTGGCACATATATACAATGGACTATTACTCAGCCATAAAAAGAAATGAAATTGAGTTATTTGTAGTGAGGTGGATGGACCTAGAGTCTGTCATACAGAGTGAAGTAAGTCAGAAAGAGAAAAGCAAATACTGTATGCTAACACATATATATGGAATCTAAGAAA
>NC_041222.1:73844153-73846282 GCF_002837175.3 Physeter macrocephalus
CAGACCTACTAGAGAATGGACTTGAGGATGTGGGGAGGGGGAAGGGTAGGCTGTGACAAAGTGAGAGAGTGGCATGGACATATATACACTACCAAACGTAGAATAGATAGCTAGTGGGAAGCAGCCGCATAGCACAGGGAGATCAGCTCGGTGCTTTGTGACCACCTAGAGGGGTGGGATAGGGAGGGTGAGAGGGAGGGAGACACAAGAGGGAAGAGATATGGGAACATGTGTATATGTATAACTGATTCACTTTGTTATAAAGCAGAAACTAACACACCATTGTAAAGCAGTTATACTGCAATAAAGATGTTAAAAAAACACTAAGAAATTAACACTGGTACCATGGTATTGACTAAACTTCAGACTTTTTTTTTTTTTTGGCCACGCCGCAAGGCTTCCAGCGAGGCTTGTGGGATCTTAGTTTTTTGACCAGGGATTGAACTCGTGCCCTTGGCAGTGAAAGCACAGAGTCCTAACCACTGGACCGCCAGGGAATTCCCCCGGACTTTAGTTGGATTTCACCAGTTTTTCCACTAATACCCTTTTTCTGCTCCAGGGTCTAATCCAGGATATCACATTGCATTTAATCAGCATATGTCCTTATTCTCCTCCAATCTGTAACAATTTCTTAGCCTTTCCTTGTTGGAAAACGTGTTTTTGCATATGTTTTGCTTTGTCTCCTCCTTGTTCAGGAAAGATAAAGAATTTGGTTAAATTTATTAGATTTGAGTTGTCTACTAGACTACCATATGGGTATGTTAAGTAGAGAGTTGGATATAAAATTCACAGAAGAGATCTGGACTAGAGATTTAAATTTGGGCATTGTCAGTGTAGAGATGGTGTTTAATGGACTAGAGGAGGTCACCTAAGGTGTGAGTGTAGTTAGACAAAAAAAGAGTGAGGATGGAGCCTACCTAGGCTTGGCTGGAAAATGAGCATCCAGTAAAGGAAACGGAGAAAGAGTAAACTGAACTAGGATGTGAAACGTTCTAAACACCAAGTAAAGAAATTCAAGGAGGAGGGAGTGATAATTGTGCTAAATGCTGTTGATCAGTACAGAGGATAACTGCACATTGACTGTTGGATTTGGCAATGTGAAGGTTACTGGTCTTTTTTTTTTTTTTTTTGAATTTTATTTTATTTATTTTTTTATACAGCAGGTTCTTACTAGTTATCTATTTTATACATATTAGTGTATATATGTCAATCCCAATCTCCCAATTCATCACACCACCACCGCTCCCTGGCCCTGTGTCCATACGTTTGTTCCCTACGTCTGTGTCTCAATTTCTGCTCTGCAAACCGGTTCATCTGTACCATTTTTCTAGGTTCCACATATATGCATTAATATATGATATTTGTTTTTCTCTTGCTGACTTATTTCACTCTGTATCACAGTCTCTAGATTGATCCACGTCTCTACAAATGACCCAATTTCGTTCCTTTTTTATGGCTGAGTAATATCTTCTGCCCATTTTTGGATTGGGTTGTTGTTTTTTTTTAATATTGAGCTGCATGAGCTGTTTATATATTTTGGAGATTAATCCTTTGTTTGTTGATTCATTTGCAAATATTTTCTCCCATTCTGAGAGTTGTCTTTTTGTCTTGTTTGTAGTTTCTTTTGCTTTGCAAAAGCTTTTAAGTTTCATTAGGTCCCGTTTATCTTTGTTTTTATTTCCATTACTCTAGGAGGTGGTTCAAAAAAGATCTTGTGATTTATGTCAAAGAGTGTTCTTCCTATGTTTTCCTCTAAGAGTTTATAGTATCCGGTCTTACATTTAAATTTCTAATCCATTTGAGTTTATTTTTGTGTATGGTGTTAGGGAGTGTTCTAATTTCATTCTTTTACCTGTAGCTGTCCAGTTTTCCCAGCACCACTTATTGAAGAAACTGTCTTTTCTCCATTGTATATCCTTGCCTGCTTTGTTATAGATTAGTTGACCATAGGTGCGTGGGTTTATCTCTGGGCTTTTTGTCCTGTTCCATTGATCTGTATTTCTGTTTTTGTGCCAGTACCATATTGTCTTGATTACTGTAGCTTTGTAGTATAGACTGAAGTCAGGGAGTCTGATTCCTCCAGCTCCGTTTTCTTCCCTCAAGACTGCTTTGGCTATTCAGGGTCTTTC
>NC_041222.1:73847145-73847551 GCF_002837175.3 Physeter macrocephalus
ATTAGTGTATAAGAATGCCAGAGATTTCTGTGCATTAATTTTGTATCCTGCTGCTTTACCAAATTCATTGATTAGCTCTAGTAGTTTTCTGGTGGCATCTTTAGGATTCTCTATGTATAGTGTCATGTCATAGGCAAACAGTGACAGTTTTACTTCTTCTTTGCCAACTTGTATCCCTTTTATTTCTTTTTCTTCTCTGATTGCCGTGGCTAGGACTTCCAAAACTGTGTTGAATTATAGTGGTGAGAGTGGACATCCTTGTCTTGTTCCTGATCTTAGAAGAAATGCTTTCAGTTTTTCACCATTGAGAATGATGTTTGCTGTGGGTTTGTCATATATGGCCTTTATTATGTTGAGGTAGGTTCCCTCTATGCCCATTTTCTAGAGAGTTTTTATCATAAATGGG
>NC_041222.1:73848430-73848738 GCF_002837175.3 Physeter macrocephalus
GCGGAGCACAGGCTCCGGACGCGCAGGCTCAGCGGCCACGGCTCACGGGCCCAGCCTCTCCGCGGCATGTGGGATCTTCCCGGACCGGGGCACGAACCCGTGTCCCCTGCATCGGCAGGCGGACTCTCAACCACTGCGCCACCAGGGAAGCCCTGTAGTAGTCTCTTATGATGCTTTGTATTTCTGCGGTGTCCAGTCTAACTTCTCCTTTTTCATTTCTAATTTTCTTTGAGTCCTCTCCCTCTTTTTCTTGATGAGTCTGGCTAATGGTTTATCAATTTTGTTTATCTTCTCAAAGAAACAGCTTT
>NC_041222.1:73848795-73849531 GCF_002837175.3 Physeter macrocephalus
GCATCCCATAGGTTTTGGATAGTCGTGTTTTCATTGTCATTTGTCTCTAGGTAGTTTTTGATTTCCTCTGATGTCTTCAGTGATCTCTTGGTTATTTAGTAATGTATTGTTTAGCCTCCATGTTTGTGTTTTTTACGTTTTTTTCTGGCGCCACCAGGGAAGCCCTGTAGTAGTCTCTTATGATGCTTTGTATTTCTGCGGTGTCCATTCTAACTTCTCCTTTTTCATTTCTAATTTTCTTTGAGTCCTCTCCCTCTTTTTCTATGTTCTGTGTGCACTTGAGAAGAAAGTGTAATCTGCTGTTTTCAGATGGAATGTCCTATATATATCAATTAAATCTGTCTGGTCTGTTGTGTCATTTAAAGCTTGTGTTTCCTTATTTGTTTTCTGTTTGAATGATCTGTCCATTGGTATAAGTGAGGTGTTAAAGTCCCCCACTATTATTGTGTTACTGTTGATTACTCTTTTATAACTCTTAGCAGTTGGCTTATGTATTGAGGTGCTCCTGTGTTGGCTGCATATATATTTATAATTGTTATGTCTTCTTCTTGGATTGATTCCTTGATCATTATGTAGTGTCCTTCCTTGTCTCTTATAACATTCTTTGTTTTAAACTCTACTTTATCTGATATGAGTTTTGCTACTCCAGCTTTTTTCAGTCTGTATGTGTCCCTAGGTCTGAAGTGGGTCTCTTGTAGACCCACAGCATATATATGGGTCTTGTTTTTGTATTATT
>NC_041222.1:73849541-73861725 GCF_002837175.3 Physeter macrocephalus
AGAGTTTCTGCTGAGAAATCAGCTGTTAACCTTATGGGAGTTCCCTTGTATGTTATTTGTCGTTTTTCCCTTGCTGCTTTCAGTAATTTTTCTTTGTCTTTAATTTTTGCCAATTTGATTACTATGCATCTCGGCGTGTTTCTCCTTGGGTTTATCCTGTATGGTACTCTCTGCGCTTCTTGGACTTGGGTGGCTCTTTCCTTTCCCATGTTAGGGAAGTTTTCGAAAATAATCTCTTCAAATATTTTCTCGGGTCCTTTCTGTCTGTTTTCTCCTTCTGGGATCCCTATAATGTGAATGTTGTTGCATTTAATGTTGTTCCAGAGGTCTCTTAGGCTGTCTTCATTTCTTTTCATTCTTTTTTCTTTATTCTGTTCCACAGCAGTGAATTCCACCATTCTATCTTCCAGGTCACTTTTCTGTTCTTCTGCCTCAGTTATTCCGCTGTTGATTCCTTCTAGTGTATTTTTCATTTCAGTTACCGTATTATTCATCTCTGTTTGTTTGTTCTTTAATTCTTCTAGGTCTTTGTTAAACATTTCTTGCATCTTCTTGATCTTTGCCTCCATTCTTTTTGGAAGGTTGCCTGTCTCCACTTCATTTAGTTGTTTTTCTGGGGTTTTATCTTGTTCCTTCATCTGGTACATAGCCCTCTGCCTTTTCATCTTGTCTATCTTTCTGTGAATGTGGTTTTTGTTCCACAGGCTGCAGGATTGTAGTTCTTCTAGTTTCTGCCTTCTGTCCTCTGGTGGATGAGGCTATCTAAGAAGCTTGAGCAAGTTTCCTCAAGTTTACCAGTCTTGCTAAGAGCAGTTTTAGTGGAGTAGTGGAGATGAAAGCTTGATTGGAATAGAAAGAGAGGCTTACCCCAAATATAAGTGTCCGTGGCCGTTTGAGAGTGGGCTTTGCTTACTCTCACTCTGTACTGAGAGAACCTAGCACTGCCCAGTCCTCCCAGGCTGCCTGGATCCCTCATTCTGCAGTAACAACACACCCTATATCCTTAATTTGGTTTGGCTCTGCTCCTGCTCTTAATTGACCTATGGCCTTCTGTTGGGTCGCCACTTCCTTACAGCCTCTCAGAGCCTGCTGTTTTCCCTTATCCCACTTACCTTAGTTTCTGGAAGATGGGAAGAGCACACTCCTTCCCCAGTGTCATTTCTAAACTATTATTCTTCTACCTTTGTATCAGAATCCCTGCTCCTTTGAAGCTAATGCTGCGTGACCTTTTCTCTCCATCCCCTTCCATGTCTCCTAATCTTTGTCATCTATTAGCCTCCAAATCTCCTAGCCCCAGCCTCATTTATTAATGCATCTAGCCTGTATCTTTTTTCTACCCCAGTGATTCTCAAGGTATAGTCCCAGATCAGCAGCTGTCAGCAACACCTGGGAACTTATTAGAAATGCACATTCTTGGGCCTCACCTCAGAGTTAGTAAACAGAAATTCTGGGTGTGGGGCCCAGCAATCTCTTCTTTTAACAAGCCTCCAGGTGGTTCTCATGCACATTCAAGTTTGAGAACTACTGATTTACCATAAATCCTACTGTTGTTCTGGGTGACTTCAATGATCATGTGGGTTATATCATCCTCAGGTTCTTTGATCTTGTTGCCTGCATTGACCTTCATATCCATTCCACCTCCACACCCACTATTAAGGAAATGACCCTGGGGATGCCCCGTCTCTGAAATCCTGAAGTCCTGTGTTCTGCTTTCTGACCATAACCTCCTGTCCTTTTGGCTCTCCCAGTCTCTTTCACCCACTCTCAGTTCAGTCTCCATCCTTTTTCATCCCCTCTTCAGGCTAGGCCTTACTGTAAGTCATTTGAAGTATTATCCTTCTGCCAAGACATTTGGCAGGATCCCAGCCCTGGATGGATGCTGCAGTCTAGCTTTTCTACCCTATCTGGATAACAGAATGCCATTTCAGGAAATCGTATAACAGTATAGATTTGGCACTGCTGCAAATTCATTCGCCCTCTGAGGAAAGCCTTCCTGATCACCCTGTTTAAAACTATGATACTTCCCCCACTGCCGACCTCACTAACCTCTTTTCCTGGCTTATTTTTTTCCATAGCACTTACTACTATTTGATGATACTACTTATTTTCATTATTAATTTGTTTATTGGCTACCTTCCACCACAAGATAGTAAACTTCATAAGGGCAGAAGATTTTCGTCTGTTTTGTTCACTGTATACCCTTAGTGTCTAAAGAGTGTCTGGTACATGGTCGGTTCCCAGTAAATATTTTTGAATAGTGGTCTCCAGCTCAGGTGGCTTTCAGCACTGCCCTCTTCCCCTTATATGACCTTGGGCAGCTGTCCTTCCCATTTTCATCTAAGACTATTCCAAACCTTTTCCACACTTACTCAAACCTTCCTAACATTGATCTCTCAACCTCAGTGGACCTCCTTGCCTCCTACTTCACTGAGAAAGGGGAGGTCATCACTGAGAAAGGGCATAATTTTCTCAACTTTTTGCTCTCTCTAAGCACACTCAGAGACATCTGTGCCTGTTATTCCTTTTCTTTCATTCTGAGATCTCTTGTATTTCCTTTCATCAACCTTTCCACATCTACTACTCCAAGTTCTCAACCTGAAGCTCTTCCTGAGTCTGTCCTGCCCTCTAAAAGAAAATCTTCCCCCATACAGGACCTCCCAGTAGTGTTTCTTTCCTTCCATTCAATCTCATCAAGAGTCATCCACTCTGTGTCCTTTTCCCTAATCTGATTCATGTCTCAGTCCTCTGGCATCATCACCACTTGACTCAGAGCTACTGGTAAGGTCACGAATGACTCAGTCCTTACTATTATCCTGGACTTCCCTTTGAGTTGGACACAAAGGGGTCTTTTCTGAAATGTAACTTCCTTGACTCCTTTGATACCACACACTTCTGGTCCTTCTTGTTCTCCTTGACTGTTCCTGTTTATGTCCTTCACGCTTCTCTTCCTCCACCTCTTTCCTAAATGTTGGTGTTTCCTAGGGCTTTATCTCAGCCCTCTCTTCTTACTTGATAAGGCTTCATTGGGAGATTACAACCAGTTCTGTACTTTCAAACCACTGCCTCTAGGCTGTACTGATTTCTAAACCTTTACATCCAGCCCCTAAGCTCTGCCATAGGCCTTAGACTCACATAAATAAATGTGATGTCTGACATATGCTTCAGACTCAGCAAGATCATCTTGAACACGTTGATCGTGCTTATGTTGTATTTGCTTTTTAAAAACAGCTGCCTTACCTTAAATAAGATGACTTACTAAAGTTGATAGGTTAGTTTACCTTTATTCCCACCATCCAGGTATAATCAGCTTTAACCTTTTAGTCTGTTTCCTTAAAGAATTTTTCAATGCTCAGTTTTACATAGTTGAAATTATATAATAAAAATAATCTTTATTCTTTTTTTGCTTATTATAATGTAATATTTTTCCACTCATTAAGAAATCTTTGTAAACCTTACTTTAAATTAATATATAATATGCCATAAATAGGTGTACATTAATATTTAAACAATCTGTACCTCCCTCCTTTTTTTTTTGCTGATATATTTTAAAGTAAATTCCAGATATCAGGTTATTTCACCTTCATATACTTTTAGGTTACATCTATTTTAAAAATATGGCCGTTTTCTTACATAATCACAGTGCCATTATTGTGCTTAACAAAATTAGCGATAATTCCTTGAAATCATCTAATACCTGGTCCACAATTGAATTTCCCTGTTTGCCTCAAAAATGTCTTTTTAACACTTGGATTTTTCAAATCAGGATTGTTTTAGGTTTTGTTTTGTTTTGTTTTTTTAAAGACAGTTATTTATTGGTGTATCTGAAAAGTTTGTAGTCCATTCTCCAGACAGGTCTCTGTTCTTCGAGTTATTTAAGTGGGTTGTCACCCTCTTTACTGACGTACTATCAAAGTAAAAGTATAGAGAATATACAGTCATGACTGGGGAATGATGGAGAAGCCCTAGTGGGAGAGGGCCTAGGATTGAAGAAGAGCCAGTGGTCAGGATAGGGCTGCATCCAACATGGACAAGAGTCTTGCACCTGAAATGTGATAGTTCACTAGCAGAGAGCTATTCCAGAATCGTACCATGTTTTACATATGTTACATGCTTAGATAAAACTGAAATGTTGGTGAAAGAATTATACTGTTTCTAGTATCTTTCTAGAACCTTTTACTATTATTTTATTTATTATTTTCATTCATTATACAAGTATTGAGTACCTTCTATGTGTAGAGTTAGGAAATAAACAAGGTAAAATAAGTAAAATATATGATAGATAGACTTAAGTGGTGTGAAGAAAGATAAGAGAGATAGGGAATGCTGAGGGAGTGGGTTACAGTTTTTTTGGTTTTTTTGGAGGGGGGTGGGTTCCAGTTTTTAAAGTGTGGCCAGAGACTGCCTCATTGAGAAGACCGCATTTTGAGTAAACACCTGAAGCAGGTGAGGGACTGAGCTGTGCAAATGCCTGGGGGACAGTATTGTAGGCAGAGGGAATAGCAAGTTGTAAAGACCTTCCCACAGGAATCTACCTTCCAGTTTAGGGCTGGGAAGGAGGCAGTGTCGTCTCAGAGTGGTGGCCTAGGGAAAGAGGAATCACAGATGAGGACCGGGAGACAGTGAAGGCCATTGTAAGGACTTTGGCTTTTACAGGCATGTGATGTAGGAACCATTGGCAAGTTCTGAGCAGAGGAGTGTATCATCTATTAATAATTTGCATTTTGACGGGCTCCCTCTGGCTGCTGTGGTAATAGACTGAAGTAGGAAGACTAGTTAGGAGGCCATTGTAATAATCCAGGTGAGTGGATAGTGGCTTAGACCAGAGTGTTAGCAGCAGAGGTTGGATTCTGGATATATTTTGAAGGTAGAGCCAGCAGGGTTTGCCGACATACTGAACATGGGATGAAAGAGACAGCCTTTGGAAAGGCTGCAATTTGTAGGCTATTCAAAGTTGACAGCTTTGTAAAGGCAGTAATTTGTAGGCTATTCAAAGTTGACAGCTGTCACCATATAACTAAATGTATGTGCATCCTAGTGGTCAAATTTCACCGTGACTGGACTTAGAAACATCACAATAGTTCTTCATTAACAAGCAATAAACTAATGAATAAGAGAAACAAACAAACAAAAAGAGAAACAGTAAAATAAAAAGACAGTCCTCAGGGTAAAAATTGTAGTGTTCTCAGATGGCTTCCGTACTTCACTTACCTTAATGTGTTCTTTAATTCTAACTCAGTTCTATTCTGGATTGGTCAATAGGCATTTTCTATAAAATTCACCACAAGTGTAATTCTCACAGACTATTCCTCTGCCCCAATCAGCCTCATATATAGATGGCTCAAACTTAATCTCACTCTCTAATGAGCTCTCTCTTACCTAACTTACTGCTCCAGAATCTTCCACATGTGTAGCATGGTAACTGGTAGGAAATATAATTGACTCTGTTATTCAGAAATGTTAACCTATGCAGGGTAGGGTATCCCTACTTTTAAGAAAGAATCTAAGTCTGATTCCTTGGCTTTTATAATAGAATTCAATTTTATGATGTGTTCATCTGTATCTAAAGCAGATAGATTTCCCTTTAATCAGTCACTCGCAGTATCTTTATTCCAGGCTTTCTCCAGAGGGAAAGAACTATCCCAGAAACTTTACTAAAGCCTAAAACTTTAAAGGAGAGAGGTTATGGAGCAGACTAGATGATACTTGTTTATTCTTTCATCCATTCATTCAATAAATATTACTGAGCGTTTGGTATATGCCAGGCATTGGATATACTACAGTGAGCAAGGCAGACGAGGCTCTGGTCCTGCCTCCCAGAGCTTATAGTCTTGATGTTGTGTATTTCTTTTGACTTTGAACTGGACAAACAGAAAGTAATGTTAGGGAGCTAATATTATGGAATGACTAAAATGTGAGCTTTTGAGTCAGATAGCGATGAGTTTGAATTTTGATTTTTAAATTTCTGGTTATATGGTCTTAGGTAAGTGCTTTAACTACTTTGAGCCTCAGTTTCTTCATCTATAAAATGGTATCTATTATATCCTTGTTAAGACAATTAAATATGTGTAAAGTGCTTTAGCACAACACTTGGCATGGTGTATTTAAGGTTAGTTTTATTCTTATAACTTACTTGGCCTTATAACAAATAGTATTGTGAAATAAATGCTAAAAATATGGACTCAAAAAAAAAACATACACACACACCTACTCTCAGGTCTGGGTACACTTGGGATTTAGAAAGATTTTGCTGAGATCGTATTTGAAGGAAAAGTCTGGAAGTGGGTGAAGGTATTGAAGAATAAATCTGGGAGGATTCTTAGAATGTTATACACTGGTCTCTCTCATAGATGCTGAGCTTCTGGAGCCAGAGACTGTGTCTCCCTCAGTCTAGTAATCCTACCATGGGGCTTGTGGTAGGCATCAAGCCTGTCTTTCTTGAGTGAACAACTAAAGACTTTCAGGGCATCTACTAGAACCATCTCATCACCATGGGTTGTTGGAACCTGTCTAGGCTTAGGTTTCTTGCACCTGACCACTGTAGCTTCACGAGCCCTTCCCTAACCTGAATCCATGAATGTGGTAGATGCAGAGCCTTCCAGATTGAGAGGGCAAGGCAAGGCGCTACAGCATGTTTCTCCTGTGAATGCTCAAGCCGTCTGTTACGAGGGGCGTTTGGCTATTCTGCTAGGATCCTGGGTAGTTTCTTGGGAATGTTTCCTCAATTGTGGGAATCCCTACCTGAATGTCTGCTTCCTAAGTCCTCTACCTCAGCATATTCCTGCACCTTCCTGGCCTCAAACTCTGAACAGTCACCTTGCTCAGAATCAGACATCCCTTAAAACCTCTACATTTGAATTCTCCTCTCAAATGCCTTGCTGATCCTTGGTTGACTAAGAAATGTTTTTCTGTGTTTGAGTTTATCTGTTTTGTTTTTTAAACAGGTTCTTTAATTGAACAGCTAACCACAGAAAAGTATGAGTGCATGGTGTGCTGTGAATTGGTTCGTGTCACAGCCCCAGTGTGGAGTTGTCAGAGCTGTTACCATGTGTTTCATTTGAACTGCATAAAGAAATGGGCAAGGTCTCCAGCGTCTCAAGCGGGTCAGTCATTTCTCTCTTCTGAGTAGTTATTCTCACCCATTTGATATGTTCAAGTTTTAAACTTAGCTTTAAAAATACTACTTAATTCCTCTTGAATGTTTTATCTGCAGGGAGAGTATGTTGCCCTGATCACATATTTTGGATGACCATTATTAAGCTATAAATCTTAAACCAGCTAAGCATAACAAGTTAAAATATACTTAGGGTACAACAAAATCAGTCACTTTTACTGAAAATGGTAGCCTTTATCCAAGTAGCAACTATAAAGAACGATTTTTTAAAAATTGGAGTATAGTTGATGTACAATATTATGTCAGTTTCGGGTGTACAACATAGTGATTCACCATTTTTAAAGGTTATATTCCATTTATAGTTATTATAAAATATTAGCTGTATTCCCTGTGTTGTGCTATACATCCCTGTAGCTTATTCATTAGAAAACATTTCTTGTATAGTTTGCTTTAGAAAACTTATAGAAAGCAATGTTTAATTTACCTTTAGGATTTTGAAGTTGTTTTGCCTTTAACAGATCTTCTCCATAGTATTTAGTGCGCTTTTCCCAAAGTATACTAGTATTAGGGATAATGCAAATGTTATTAAAAATATGCTTTCTGAACTTTGGCTCTTCTAATTTAAGACATTTGAGTTTTCCTGCATGTACTCAAGTATTTTTCCTACTTTTTTTTTCAAACCAAGATTCAGATGTTTACTTTGATATTAAAAATAATAGAACACTGTCCCACAAAATGAAATGTTAATTTTATGAAGTGATGGAGGTATTAACTAAGACTATAGTAATAATCATATTGTAATATATAAATGTATCAAATCAACAAGTTGTGTATCTTAAACTTACACGATGTTATATGTTAATTATATCTCAATTTAAAAAATGGAATGAAATGGATACCCACTGTATTCGCGATATCTGAGGTCCTTATAAATGTAAGCCTAAATGCAATATTTAAGCAAAGAATTCAGTATTGTGAATTTGTTTCTTAAATGTCTGATATCCTTAACATGGAAACTACTACTACTGCTTCAATATTATGGCTTTCCATAGATTTAAAAATTCTTAAATTACATGTGCTTTTGTAAGGAAATTCTTTTGATTTCCTCTCATTTTTCTTAACAGACGGCCAGAGTGGTTGGAGGTGTCCTGCGTGTCAGAATGTTTCTGCCCATGTTCCTAGTAACTATACTTGTTTCTGTGGTGAGTTTTTTTTGCATACACTGGAGTCTCTTCCACTTTGCTTATTGTACCTCAGTTCCCAGCCCAGGAGAGGCGGTGTGCTGGGCATGTTTTAGAAGTCACTAATAAGACTTCAGAGCTACAGGAGTTTGTAAGACATCACATGCGTGTGGTCTGTCACACAGCTAGAGTCACAGGCCTTTGTGTTCTTGGCAGACTGTTCTGGAGATGGGCCTTCTCATCATGCCCACCAGGTCTCCTTGATCTTAGTTTAGATCAGAGCTGACCAGGTGGCAGAGGTGGGTACAGACATGGGCTTCTTCTCATCTCTAATGGTAACAGCTTTGAAATTCTGGATTTGAGCAACATGAGTAAAGAGTAATGGTGAAGTGTACTTTATTTTAATCCAAGAAATCAGTCATTGTTCTTTATAGTAAAGAGAGATTTTCTGTAAACCAGCATTGCAAACTATCCTTGTGCCCTCCCTCTTTATGGAATACTTCTTCCTGGTTTTGAATAGCTCAGTTCTTCCATGTGTTAGGAAAAAAACTTTTCATGATCCACATGCTCATATCTGTTGCTAACCTATTTCCTGCGTGTCTTTTTTTTTTTTCTTCCTCTTTCCTGCCTGTCTTTTAATGGGTAACCTTTACCATCTGGCTGTCGATTTTTCAGATTTTATTTCTTAACCATTTGTCTCCTTGAACCATTGCATTTTTATCTCTGTCCTCATTACCTCACTGAAACTTATTCAGAAATCATCAATGACCCTTTCCTGACCAAATCCAGGGCTGATTTATAAATTCCTAACCTTTTTGTCCACACAGCAGCCCTTAATGCTTTTGACCATTCACTTCTTGAAATGACTAGCTCTTTCTGTTTCTTTTCTACCTGCTCTCCTTATTTTTCTAGCTAATTTGCTCATATTTCTCCTTTCCTGTTACTTAACTGCCAGCTTTCACCAAGAGTCAGTCACTGACCATCAACACTTCTAGACTCAATCTCTTTGTGAACTCAGCTATCTACAGTGTTCTTCCCCTTCTTTTCTTTAAATCTCATCCACTGTGTCATTCAAGATCTGACCCCAACCATCCGCTTCCAAAGGAAGCTTCCCCTTTCTTATCTCCTCTCCCACTTTGGCCACTCTTGTCCAGAATCTGTTGGTCCTGTATGTTCTATTGCCAAAATCTGAACCTTAGTAGATACTGAATTAGTATTTGCTGAAGGAATGAATATTCTTGAATGTACTACTGGAAAGGCAGCATGAAACTGGAAGCAAGAGATCAATAGAAAATTGGACAAATAAGACCAATACCCAGGCTTAATTACCTTATTTTTAAAGGTTTTTTAAACATGAAGCAGCATAATGAAATTTAAAATCTTATTGAAGCCTTCACTGACAAGTTGGATATGAGACCCTAAGAAGGCAGAAGAATGTGGGGATGAAGGTCACGATGATCTGAGTGAGGTGGAATAGTGTGGGAAGGCAAATAATGGCCTGATTTTACCTGAGGACTTTGCCCCACTCTGCTCTTCAAGGAGACCATTGGTCGGGAATTTCCTGGCAGTCCAGTGGTTATGACTCTGTGCTTTCACTGCCATGGGCCTGGGTTCAATCCCTGGTTGGGGAACTAAGATTCCACATTCTGCAAGCCATGCAATGCAGCTGAATAAAAAAAGGAGACCATTGGTTTAATATACTTTATTGAGAACTTATTAATGTAACAGGTACCATGAAGAAACAGAGAAGAATGAGACTATTTACTGACTTCCCAGAGCTTACAGTCTAAAATTTAAGACACAATTAACTTGCTGTTCTACTACAAAGTCTGTGGGAGATCTTTGGGGTGAGTTTGACTTCTGGCTGGAGGATTAAGAGCCTTCCTGAAGGAGGTAGAATTGAACCAGGCTTGAAAACTAAGTTTAACACCAGGAAGGCTTAGGATCTGCTGGGAGAAGAGGAAGTCATCCAGTTATGGAGCCCAGGGTCTGTGAAGACGGAGGAGTGTGAGATGACTGGAAAGGTAGGGCTGACTTCTTCATGCCAGGCCTAGATATTGGGACTTCATTTGTCAGGTGGTGGGAAGCCACTGAGGGCATCAGTGTGTGTTTTGTTTTTTGTTTTTTGGCCGTGCCGAGGCATGTGGGATCTTAGTTCCCCAACCAGGGATCAAACCTGGGCCCCCTCCAGTGGAAATGCAGAGTCCTAACCACTGGACTGCCAGGGAATTCCCTGATTCTTTATGAAGATTAGTCTGGTGGCAGTGAGTTGAGTATTTTGGGACCTAAACAGTTTAGGGACTTACAGTAACCCAGATGAAGAATAGTAAAAGTCTGCAATGGGTTTTAGAGTGGGACAGAAAGGAAGGGATATAAGATTTCAAAGGTAAACAGGAATTAACAGCAGTGGGAAAGGAAGGAATGCAAATGTGGCTCCAAAGTTTCATGCTTTTGGAAATGGTGATACCAAGAACAGAAGAGGACAGGGCAAGTGAACCAGGTTTGGTGGGGACAATGAGTTCAGTTGGAGTTGGAGTTGAAGTGTTGAGTTGGTGGAGTAAGACATCCAGTGGAAGATGTTCTCCAGGGAGTTAGGAAAGTTTGAAGAAAGATCAGGAATTAGGGATGATAGTCACAGGTGAGAGCAATAGATGATATTCTAGTAGGTGAAAGGGTAGTGGGTGAAAAGGAGTCTAATGCAGAACCCTGGCAGATGAAGGGAAAAAAACATCATTGAGAGGGAGAAGAGGTTGGGCCATTGAGAGATGGTAGGAGGAAACCTGGGCACCGTATTGGAGCAAGAAAGCACAGAGGCAGGGGAGCTATTCTGATAGTCTAGAGATGAGGTTCTGGCCAGTAGAGAGTAATAGCAGGAGTAGAGGGGGAGGTGAGGTGTGAGATACACTATGTAGGAAAATTGACAAGATTTGGTGACTAAATAGAATAGAGAAAGAAAAAGGAGGATGACTCTAGTTTTTGATTTTGTGTGACTCTGACAGTGATGGTGTCACTAACAGACAGGGAACCCTGGAGAGGGTGGGATCTAAGAGGGAAGATGCTAACTTGGACTGTAGATACATAGGCAATTTGAAGTGACTGTGAAACCCCAAGCACAGATGTTCAGCAGATGGTTGGACATGTAGGACTGAAACTGAGGATTCAGGGCAATGCAGAAAATGTAGATTTGGGACTCATCGGCCTTTAGATTTATTGAACTGCACAGCATGAATAAGATTTCTGAAAGAGACAGACAGGAGAGAAAAGCAGAGGCCAAGGACTGGGAACAGGCTTCATTTAGGGTGTAAATTGCCCAAGTGAGGATGAATAGCTCAAGGGCAAGGAGGAGTCCCATGCCTCGGTTTTACTCATCCTGCCCCTGCACTACGTTCATGGAATAGGCTTACTAAAATTTGTGGAGTGACATTAATTATAAAATTATAACCCTAGAGGGAACTTTCCTCAACATAATAAAGGCCATATATGGCAAACCCACAGCCAACATCATCCTCAATGGTGAAAAACTGAAACCATTTCCACTAAGATCAGGAACGAGACAAAGTTGCCCACTCTCACCACCTTTATTCAACATAGTTTTGGAAGTTTTAGCCACAGCAGTCAGAGAAGAAAAAGAAAGAAAAGGAATCCAAATCAGAAAAGAAGAAGTAAAGCTGTCACTGTTTGCAGATGACATGATACTATACATAGAGAATCCTAAAGATGCTACCAGAAAACTGCTAGAGCTAATCAATGAATTTGGTAAAGTAGCAGGATACAAAATTAATGCACAGAAATCTCTTGCATTCCTATACACTAATGATGAAAAAGTGAAATTAAGAAAACACTCCCATTTACCATTGCAACAAAAAGAATAAAATATCTAGGAATAAACCTA
>NC_041222.1:73862663-73887704 GCF_002837175.3 Physeter macrocephalus
CACAACATCATTAATCATTAGAGAAATGCAAATCAAAACTACAATGAGATATCATCTTATACCAGTCAGAATGGCCATCATCAAACTATCTAGAAACAATAAATGCTGGAGAGGGTGTGGAGAAAAGGGAACCCTCTTGCACTGTTGGTGGGAATGTAAATTGATACAGCCACTATGGAGAACAGTATGGAGGTTCCTTGAAAAACTAAAAATAGAACTACCATATGACCCAGCAATCTCACTACTGGACATATACCCTGAGAAAACCATAATTCAAAAAGCATCATGTGGGCTTCCCTGGTGGCACAGTGGTTGAGAGTCCGCCTGCCGATGCAGGGGATGCGGGTTTGTGCCCCGGTCCGGGGAGATCCCACATGCCGCAGAGCAGCTGGGCCTGTGAGCCGTGGCCGCTGAGCCTGCGCATCTGGAGCCTGTGCTCCGCAACGGGAGAGGCCACAACAGTGAGAGGCCCGCGTACCGTAAAAAAAAAAAAAAAAAAAAGCGTCATGTACCAAAATGTTCATTGCTGCTCTATTTACAATAGCCAGGACATAGAAGCAACCTAAGTGTCCATCAACAGATGAATGGATAAAGAAGATGTGGCACATATATACATATATACTCAGCCATAAAAAGAAATGAAATTGAGTTATTTGTAGTGAGGTGGATGGACCTATATATGGAATCTAAGAAAAAAAAATGGTCATGGAGAACCTAGGGGCAAGACGGGAATAAAGACAGACCTACTAGAGAATGGACTTGAGGATATGGGGAAGGGGAAGGGGAAGCTGTGACAAAGTGAGAGAGTGACATGGACATATATACACTACCAAATGTAAAATAGAAAACTAGTGGGAAGCAGCCGCATAGCACAGGGAGATCAGCTCAGTGCTTTGTGACCACCTAGAGGGGTGGGATAGGGAGGGTGGGAGGGAGCGAGACACAAGAGGGAAGAGATATGGGAACATGTGTATATGTATAACTGATTCACTTTGTTATAAAGCAGAAACTAACACACCATTGTAAAGCAGTTATACTCCAATAAAGATGTTAAAAATTACAACCCTTTTATGCCTATTTTTTAACTTTAGAATAGGCGAGTTCCTACTATACTGGGGGACTTATGTCCTTTCCATTTCTTACTGCCTCTCCCCTCCCCCCATTGCTCTCTTCCATTATTCCCTCATTCTGATCGTTACAGTAGATATTCCCATATCAATTCGAAGACCCATTTACAGAAAGCTTATCTTGTAGGTTTTGTTTAAATCTTAGATTAAAAGTGTCCATTAGTCAAAGTGGCATTTTCATCAGTAAAAACGACTATTTGTCTTTTCCAGATAATCCAGAATTTATCATACTCAGTGAAGCTTTTGATGAGTAGCATTACATTCACCTTCTTATTTTAGGACAGTGTGTTTATTGAACTAATGAACACCATCCTTCTGTTTCATGCTGTCTGGCTATATTGTATTATTTCATCGAAGTCTAGGATGCAGTTGAAGTTTATACCATTGACTCTCTTATTTGATATGTTTTAGGCAAGGTAAAGAATCCTGAATGGAGCAGAAATGAAATTCCACATAGTTGTGGTGAGGTCTGTAGAAGGAAACAGCCTGGCCAGGACTGCCCACATTCCTGTAACCTGTAAGTTGGAACACTAGACTCCTGGGGATTCCTGGTGAACACGCTTTGCTTGCGGCTCTCAGTACAGATATCTGGTTAGCACATAACAGGACTGGGTGAGGGACAGTGTGGTATCATTTACTGAGCACTTGCTTTGTGCCAGGTACTCTGCAAAAGTTGACTCGTTGAATCCTTACAACAGCCCAGTGATGTATAGATATTTATCATCTCTGTTTTACAGATGAGGAGAGAAATGCACAATAATAAACAGTTGATCAGTTACAAATAAATTTCTGTGGGCTTTGGCTTCAGACAAAGGTTTAATTCCTGGGTTTGTCTCTTAACAGTTATGTGATGTTGGACAAATTACTTCTCTGAGCCTCAGTTTCTGGACCTGTAAGATAATAATGATAGATAAAAAATAGTTACAGAGTTCTATGAATATTAAATTAATTAACACACTAAAGAGACTTGGTACAGAGCCTGGCACATGACAAGTGGTCAAGAAATGATAACACTTGCTTTTATTACCCAAATCTAAGAGAAAACAGACATCAGAGTGTTATACTTGCTTCCACTGGTACCTCGCTTCTATTGCATGGAGCAAGGGTTGGATCAGAGGTCTTGTGATCAAGATGTAGGGACGGTGCTGGGGAATATCATTGTGGGGAGAGCTATTCAGACTGAGCTAAACAGGATGGTCTGCCATCTGCTGGACAATCAGCCCTTCCTCTTCCTTTGACTGCTTGCATAGGTCAGAACCCAGGGACTCATCTATTCCTTCCCTTAGTTGGCATTTTAGTAAATTCAGTAACAAGAAATTAATCCTCCACATGAATTATCTTTAGGAAGCCTTCAGCAGAAATGGGGCCCTGTCATGACTGTCAGAGAACACCACTGTGATACAGATCAGGTGGTCAGTCATTTAAGGAGCACTTTAAAACACCAATGCCCAGTCTCTGCCTCAGAGCAATTGAATCAGAATCTCCTGGGGTGTGTCTAAGCATTGTAGTTTTTTTCCAGGTGATTCTAATATGTAGGCAGTGTTCTGAGTCACTGCTCTGAAGGTTATGAGAACCTGGGGTTAAGTCCAGGCCTCAGGGATATTTGAAATAACCTGGAATCATCCACACTTGACCAGCAGTTTGTCTATCAGTCTAAAGTTATTTAAGGGCTTCCCTGGTGGCGCAGTGGTTAAGAATCCGCCTGCCAGGGGCTTCCCTGGTGGCGCAGTCGTTGAGAGTCTGCCTGCTAATGCAGGGGACACGGGTTCGAGCCCTGGTCTGGGAGGATCCCGCATGCCGCGGAGCGACTGGGCCTGTGAGCCACAAGTACTGAGCCTGCGCGTCTGGAGCCTGTGCTCCACAACAAGAGAGGCCGCGATAGTGAGAGGCCCGCGCACTGCGATGAAGAGTGGCCCCCGCTTGCCACAACTAGAGAAAGCCCTCGCACAGAAACGAAGACCCAACACAGCAAAAATACATAAATAAATAAATTAATAAACTCCTACCCCCAAAATCTTCTTTAAAAAAAAAAAAAAAGAATCCGCCTGCCAATGCAGAGGACATGGGTTCGAGCCCTGGTCCGGGAAGATCCCACATGCCGTGGAGCACCTAAGCCCATGTGCCACAACTACTGAGCCTGCCCTCTAGAGCCTGTGAGCCACAGTTACTGAGCCCACGTGCCACAACTACTGAAGCCCATGCACCTAGAGCCCGTGCTCTACAAGGGAAGCCACCTCAATGAGAAGCCTGTGCACCACAATGAAGAGTAGCCCCTGCTCACGGCAAGTAGAGGAAGCCCACACGCAGCAACGAAGACCCAATGCAGCCAAAAATAAATAAATAAAATAAATAAATTTATTTAAAAAAAATAAAGTTATTTAAATGTCCAGCCTTGAAAATAATTTCACCTGAAAGGGTTGAGGTATATCATGTGAAGAAGTATAACTGTTGAATAATGATACCCATCCTTAAAGAAGTATGCTTAATCTTATGTCTCCTGTGGGTTCTGTCTGTCAAAATGGATCATCTTAGGAGACTGGGCACATGTTCCTGGATTGTTTTCAGTGTTTAAAGCTCATTTAAGAATTATTATAACTGATTTAGTAGTCACATAAAAAATCCAACCAGACCACTTTATAGGCACACCTGATTTTTATAGCAAATTCTGTTACCCACTTGATTAATTACACTTGGCTCTGATTGGCTATATTTTAAATTTTATTTATTTTATTTTATTACTTAGTTTTGGCTGCGTTGGGTCTTCATTGCTGCATGTGGGCTTTCTCTAGTTGCGGAGAGCAGTTGCTATTCTTCACTGCGGTGCGCAGGCTTCTCATTGCTGTGGCTTGTCTTTGTTGCAGAGCACAGGCTCTAGACATGCAGGCTTCACTAGTTGTGGCTCACCAGCTCTAGAGTGCAGGCTCAGTAGTTGTGGCGCACGGGCTTAGTTGCTCCGCGGTATGTGAGATCTTCCTGGACCAGGGCTCGAACCCGTGTCCCCTGCATTTGCAGGCGGGTTCTTAGCCACTGCGCCACCAGGGAAGTCCCCTCTGATTGGCTTGTGATTCCCAAAGGATTGTGATTTGCCATCACATGGGTGTCGCCCCTGCCCCCCCCCCGCAAAGTTCCCAAAATGTTTTAAGTAGTGATATTTCTGTACAGGTGTGTAATTTACCAGGGGTGTCTCATTTGAAGAGGGTAGTATTTATTTGAATTGGAATTTATTTCCATTTTGTTCATTTTTTCTTTGGTCTCTTTATAGCATAGCTCCTGTAAAAAGCATACCATTCAGAGGCCTAATTCTGACCTGTAGCAAAAATTAGGCACGGTTTTTTTCCATGAGTCCCTTTCCCCTTTGTTACCTACCAGCATGCCTCCCCTCACCCCAAGCAACCTTCTTTTCAATGTTCCCATTGTTAGCCTATCACCTGGTTATCACTTTACCAGCTGATGAGAAAATGTCTGTACTTCTCATGGATCTAGCAGATTTAAACTCTGTTACTTTGCTCAGGTTCTGATCTTCTAAAGGACACCCCATTGGCCATCCTGAGTGGCAGGATCTTTTTATCCCTACTCACTGTACTAAGTGAGCTGATACCATATTTAGAAATGTTATCTTTAACTATCAGACCCAAATAAAGCCAGTATTTTGACTTGGGCTTTACTTTTCTCGTTAAATATTCTAAGATGATACTGCTATCGATTCTTTCTATATAAAAACATTGTTGGTATCTTTGTTTAAATAGTTTAATCAACTTTAGACAAATACTAAAACATTTCGTAGGAAGTTTATTTGTTGCCATATTCATAGTAGGGCCCAGCTGGGGCAGCTTTAAGTTTGGATGTGATTTATTCATCACAGCCTTTCTTTTTCAGTCTCTGCCATCCTGGACCTTGCCCACCCTGCCCTGCATTTATGACTAAAACATGTGAATGTGGACGGACCAGGTAAAGTTAGAATTGTACTCCGAAGAAGACTTCAGTTTCCACATTAATGGTTTATGTATGAATTTCTAAAATAAAAGATTAGTAGGTAGGTGCAAATAGTATTTATTTACTACCATTAATAAATGGTAGGTGTAAATAGTACTTTTCCCTAAATAGTAATTTCCTGTGCTGCCTTAATCCTGCAATCTTATAGGTGATTAAGAAGTTATAAAATAGTGAGATTACCCATTTCAGATTCAATGCCAAGGTGACAGGGACTTTTTTCTTAACCTCTCTAGTGGGTGAAAGAACCAGGAATTGAACCCAGACCTGCTAAGGTCCAGGAGGCAAGGGTCACTTATCTGTGCCTAGCATAGTATCTGGTGTCTAGGTTTTCAGTGAATATTGTTGAATGAAAGAATAAGTAGCCCCAGAGCCTGCTCTCTTTTCATTACAATGCAAGTTTTCCTGCTTTATCAGTGCAAAGATCACTGATAGCTGTGGAGGCCCAGTTAAGACCACAAAATGATTTCTGAACCACAAGACGAGATGGGATAGTGCAGATGTTCAGTGATAAGCATTTTTTAAATGTTGACTGAACTTACAAGGGTAGCAGTGTGGCCTTACAGAGAGTCACATGCAAGGGGCTGTGGGTCAGAAAGCCCAGGTCAGATTTGGGCTCTGTCACTAACTAGTTGTTGACCTGGGCAAGTTGCTTCTTCTTGGTGAGCCTCATTTTTCTTATCATATGGTAGAAATAATAGTGTCTTCCTCAAGGGCTTGATGTTAGCTGTGACGCTGAGCACTGGAAACTGATCATCTATGTATGTAACAGTGACTTCTTAAAACAAAATATGTAGTTGAAGTGGGAGTAGGGGGATAGAATAAAACTTTTCGTGGGAGAGTAGACTCCAAGGTCTAAACCATTACCCTGGAAAGAAACCTGAAGATGATTGTCTAAGAGCAGCAGCCTCATATCCTTCTCTAGCAGATAAGTCGGCAAAACCAGGATGTTTATTAGAACAAAGCCAGAATGATCTCCCCATCCTGAATCAAAGTCATGTACAGTATGTTCTTAAGTATCATAACTGCCTAAAATGCCAGAGTGCCAGGTCCCTGGAGAATGCCATTGTGCTTTCATTCCAAGAATGTTCATTACAACTATACCTCCCAACCTCCCTACCCACCTCTGTAAGATACTATGGGAGCTCCAGGCTCTTTCCCGTCCTGCATGCTGTTTCAACTCAGAGAAGAAATCACATTGTAACAAATACTTAGGCCCTCAGTTCCTCACTGGCCAGAAAATAGGGTATAGAAAAAAGGCAGAATAGGAAATAAGGAAAGCAAAGGAGGAAAAAGAAGAAAGAGTAGAGAAGGGAAGAGGAATTGAGGAAATGATTGGAAGAGGGAAACAGAAAAAGTAGGGGAAACTGGGCAAAGAGAAAAGGTTTAGTAGGTTTTGGGGGAAGGTTAGTTTAGCTGTCAAATAGGACCTCAATATCCAACATTAGACTAATGCTGTCTTTACATATATTTTTACAGGCACACAGTTCGCTGTGGTCAGGCCATCTCAGTCCACTGTTCTAACCCTTGTGAGAATGTTTTGAATTGTGGTCAGCACCACTGTGCTGAGCTGTGCCATGGGGGTCCATGCCAGCCTTGTCGGGTCATATTGAACCAAGGTAAGTGGTGAGCACACCAGCCAGCAGTACTTGGGTACTTTTCTGGAACTTTATTTATGGTTGTCTTGATGACATGGATTTGTCTCAAGCCTGTAGTCACAAAGACTCTATTAGGTCTGGTTCCTTGGGTAGAGAGAACTGGAGATACATGAATGGTTAGACAGTTTTTTGTTTTGGGGGAGTTTTTCTGCCGCACCTTGCAGCATGCGGGATCTTAGTTCCCCTACCAGGGATCGAATCCACGCCCCCTGCAGTGGAAGCGCAGAGTCTTTAACCACTGGACCTCCAGGGAACTCCCTAGATGGTTTTCATTATTTTGGTTACATAATACCAGTATAGGTCATTGTCCTATAGAATTTGGACGGTAGATTTTTTTAATGCTGTTTAAAAGTAACTGCTTGTGAAATTTTTTTGCAGTAATTACTTGAAAAAGACCCAGAAAGGCCAAAGTGATCTTGAAAAGGAACAGTTGAAGACCTGATTTTAAGACTTACAAAGTTACAGTAATTGTGACATTATGGTTATTGGTGTAAAGGTAGACTAGTAGATCAATGGAAGACAATAGAGTCCAGAAATAGACCTCAATATATACAGTCAGTTGATTTTCAACCAAGATGTTAAGTTAATTCAGTGGAAAAAGGAGTCATTTTACAAATGGTCCTAGAACAGCTGGATGTATATATGGGAAAAAAGTTCCCCCAACCCCTGTCTCACTCTTTACACAGAAATTAATACTATATGGGTCATGGGCTTAAATGTAAAACCCAGAAACATAGTTTCCAGACGAAACTATAAGAGAATATTTTCATGACTTTGGGATCAGGCAAAGATTTCATAGAGCAGCAAAAGTACTAACTGTAAAAGAAAATAATTGATAAATTGAACTTTATCACATTAAGAAAATGAATTGATAAATCACAGATTGTATCCAGAATATTTAAAGTACTCCTACCAAAGAAAAAAAGAAAAAGATAAAGTACTCCTACAAATCAACCAAAAAAGACAAACAACTCACACAGTGAGCAAAAGACTTGAACAGGTACTTCACAAAAGAAATATGTTAATGGCCAATAAACACATGAAAGGTGCTTAACACCTTTAAACACTAGGAAAATGTAAATTAAAACCACAATAAGGGTAGAATAGTATAACCACTTTAGAAAACAGTCCAGGGGAGTTCCCTGGTGGCCTAATGGTTAGGATTCTGGGCTTTCACGGCCATGGCTCAGGTTCAGTCCCTGGTCGGAGAATTGAGATACCACAAGCTGCATGGTGTGGCCAAAAAAGAAAAAGAAAAAGAAAACTGTCCAGTAGTTCCTTTAAAGGTTAAACATAGAATTACTATGTGATCCAGCAATTCAACTCCTTGGCATATACCCAAGAGAAATGAAAATATATGTCCATACAGAACTTGTTAATATATGTTCATAGCAGCATTTTTCATAATAGTCAAAATGTGTCAACAATACAAATTCCTATCAACTGATGAATAGAATAAATGTGATATGCCCATAAAAAGGAATATTATTCAGCCATGAAAAGGAATGAAGTATTGATACATGCTATGAAGTGAATGAACCTCCAAAACATTATACTAAGTGAAAGAAGTGAGTCTCAAAGGACCACATGTTGTGTAGTTCCTCTGTTTGTACGACTGCCTCTAATCTTCAGGGATCCTGAGCTACTATGTATTGGTTATATAGTTTTATTTTATTAGATTTTACTTTTGTGTGATGCTGTTGATCTGTGCTTGCACTTAGAATAAGAAATACCCCTATGAAATGTTTTGTGCTGTGCACTATAAGGATTTTATATAGGGAATTGTGCCATATACTATTCAGTATTCTGTTTATGGGTCCTCTTGGAAGAAAGTCTTGTCTGGTCTTGGTTCCAAGAACAGTTGTTTTTCCTCAAAGACTCTATCTTAGGAAGCTGGTATAACTGACCTAATGTTTGTCTTTATAGTGTGTACTTTTTAGCTGTGATTCATTCTCTATCCTCACCATTGTTTTTCTTTTTCTTTTCACATCTTTTAATTTACGTTCTCTAGATATATCTCATATATCCTTATATGCTGCCTGAAATCCATTTTGAGATAAGGCAGGAGTTAAGTATATATTGGCAGTTTGGTTTTAGCAGTGTAGATTGTAGTGTGGGAGAGTCCCTTTGATTTGGACCATTTTTAGCTCTTGATACATTTTGGGCTGAATCACACTTTTTTGTCAGATTTGTATCGATCCCAGTCTCTTCCTTTCTGTTTTTGTGTACGTAGCTGATTTTTCAAACCCAGTTGAAGACTTCTTGTTTGCCCATATTAAATATCTAGCAAAGCATCTTGGCCATCAGTGTAGTTTATTTATCTTCTTGAATTGTAATTCTCCTAAGATCGCTTTCAGCCTTTTCTGGAGATTTAATAAGCATTCCTTCTGGGTCTTCATTCACGTTGTTGGTAAAAATGCTGAACAGGTTCAGGCTGGCAACAGAGACCTTTCTGCAGACTGTCTTTGGTTCCTTAATACTCTTTAACCAGCAGTGACTCCACCCAACTCTTCTGTCATCAGCTCATATTTCTGTCTCTTGTGCCTAAGCATAGTAGAGTTTTTAGTGTTGTACTCAGATTATTTCCTGATTGATCAGGGGCTCTACTTTTGTTTTTATTGTCACAATTTTCTTTTCTTTTCTTTCTTTCTTTTTTTTTTTTTTTTTTTGAGAGCTACATGCTTAATTTTTTTAAATTAAGGTATAGTTGATTTACAATGTTGTGTTAATTTCTACCGTACAGCAAAGTAACTCAGTTTTACATATATATACATTCTTTTTTATATTTTTCATTATGGTTTATCCCAGGACATTGAATATAGTTCCCTGTGCTATATAGTAGGACCTGTTGTCCATCCATTCTATATGTAACAGTTTGCATCTACTAACCCTAAACTCCAGTCCATCCCTCCCCCACCCCCCCTTTCTTGGCAACCACAAGACACTCTCTATATCTGTGAGTCTGTTTCTGTTTTATAGATAAGTTCAGTTGTGTCATATTTTTTTAATTTAATTTAATTTTATTTTAGTTAATTTTATTTTATTTTATTTTATTTTTGGCGGCGTTGGGTCTTCATTGCTATGTGCGGGCTTTCTCTAGTTGGTGGCGAGTGGGGGCTACTCTTTGTTGCAGTGCTTGGGCTCTAGGCACACGGGCTCAGTAGTTGTGTCTCACAGGCTCTAGAGCGCAGGCTTAGTAGTTGTGGCACATAGGCTTAGTTGCTCCGCGGCATGTGGGATCTTCCCAGACAAGGGCTTGAACCCCTTTCTCCTGCATTGGCAAGTGGATTCTTAACCACTGCGCCACCAGGGAAGCCCTGTGTCACATTTTAGATTCCACATGTAAGTGGTATCATATGGTATTTGTCTTTCTGTTTCTGTCTGTTTCTGTTTTATAGATAAGTTCAGTTGTGTCATATTTTTTTAATTTAATTTAAATTTTATTTTATTTTATTTAATTTAATTTTATTTTATTTTTGGCGGCGTTGGGTCTTCATTGCTATGTGCGGGCTTTCTCTAGTTGGTGGCGAGTGGGGGCTACTCTTTGTTGCAGTGCTTGGGCTCTAGGCACACGGGCTCAGTAGTTGTGTCTCACAGGCTCTAGAGCGCAGGCTTAGTAGTTGTGGCACATAGGCTTAGTTGCTCCGCGGCATGTGGGATCTTCCCAGACAAGGGCTTGAACCCCTTTCTCCTGCATTGGCAAGTGGATTCTTAACCACTGCGCCACCAGGGAAGCCCTGTGTCACATTTTAGATTCCACATGTAAGTGGTATCATATGGTATTTGTCTTTCTGTTTCTGATTTCACTTAGTATGATAATCTCTAGTTGCATCCATGTTGCTGCAAATGACATTATTTTGTTCTTTTTTATGGCTGAGTAGTATTCATTCCATTGTATATATGTTCCACATCTTTATCCATTCATCTGTGGATGGACATTTAGGTTGTTTCCATGTCTTGGCTATTGTGAATAGTGCTACTGTGAACATAGGGGTGCGTGTATCTTTTTGAATTATAGTTTTGTCCAGATATATGCCCATAATGGGATTGCTAGATCATATGGTAATTCTATTTTTAGGTTTCTGAGGAACCTCCATACTGTTTTCCATAGTGGCTGTACCAGTTTACATTCCCACCAACAGTATAAGAGAGTTCCCTTTTCTCCACACCCTCTCCAGCATTTGTTACTTGCAGACTTTTTGCCTCGAGGTATTTTTTAGTTTGCTTTTTGATTTCCTCGTTGACCCATTGGTTTTTTAGTAGCATGTTGTTTAGTCTTCATGTAATCGTTTTTTTCTCATTTCTTTTCCCTTGGTTGATTTCTAGTTGTGGTCATGAGAAGATGCTTGAAATAGTTTCTGTTGTGGTCAGAGAAGATGCCTGAAATAGTTTCTGTACTCTTAAATTTGTTGAGGTTTGTTTTGTGCCTTAGTATGTGGTCAATCCTGGAGAATGTTCCATGTGTACTTGAAAAGAATGTTATTGTCACAGTTTTCTGACCCTTGATTCTTTGGTTCACAGCTGTCCTATGTCTCTGAAAAAAAGCCTCTGTTCTATTTGAGCAGAAACTTAGCAAAGAAAAGCCTGCTTGCAGAAGCTCTCAGTTGCTAGGGTTTGTTTACCAATTTGTTGATTCCACCAATATTAATTGTATTTCCTGCACCTATATTAATTCTTCTAATAAGTCTTTATTGATAATGAGTTTTAGAACAGGGGATGGAACTGCACATGTATTTACTGGAAGAGTAAATGTATATTTTAAAAATCAAGAGTCTTGGTTAATGTCTTTATTGACAAAAAGTTTTCATTATAAACTGAAAATGTAAAGTGGCCCTTATCAGAAAAATTATCTAAGTTGATGAAAATTAGTCCTTACCAGACTTTGTTACATATTAGTCAGAAACTTTTTTATTTTTTTAGTTTGCTTTAGAAACTAACTCCTTAAATATAACACATACTTATTGCTGATCTCAAGAAATAAAGTAACCCATTATTTCTTCAACCCATAGAAAAATTTATAGATATTTAGACTGGGTTCTCTATGCAGTAGATAAAAGTTTGAAGTTATTTGAAACACTTTTTACTCATTGTCAGTACTCAAACATGATTACTTCAAATTTAACAATAGTAGAATACAAATTAATAAGGCTTTTATATTGTGCCTATTTTTAAATTTCTTTTTAGCATCAGAGACTTTTTCCAAGCATTTTATATGAACCCCAAGATATGAAGTATTAAATCTATGCTGCTTGGTTGAAGTGAGGATGGGATCCAGTTATCAACTCCTCCGTAACTACCACCAGTTTAGCTTCCATCTGCTGCAACATCTCCACAGGACCCCAGAAAGCCTCACAATCCATGGTTATCAACCATGGCCTTATGGACCAGAGAGTAGTCTTTTACTTTAAAGGATTGCTTCACTTTAATGCTCATGTTGAGGGTATGCTGCAGGGGCACCATGAGATATGGACAGAGTCTAACAAGGCCTTTTAAATTCTTTTCCTGTGGTGAAGCTCCTAAGTGGGGCTTAGAGCTGCTGTATAAGCCACATTTATTTCTGCATCAGGTCTAATCAACACTAGTGAATAGCATTTTGTGTTTTCTTATAGATTGTGTAGAATATTTTAAGCACCTGTACAGATTACTAATCTTTTGTTTCTGAAATTATGTCCTCAAGTATGCTACTGTGGCAGCACCTCCCGAGACCTGTTATGTGGAACAGACGTAGGAAAGTCTGATGGCTTTGGGGACTTTGGCTGTTTAAAGATATGTGGCAAGTAAGGTTTGATGTTTTCCTCAGTTAGAATAAAGCTGTATTTTATGCAACAATTATGTAATAGTCTGTTGTTTTTCTTAACAGGGACTTGAAATGTGGGAACCACACGTGTTCACAGGTGTGCCACCCTCAGCCCTGCCAGCCATGCCCACGGCTCCCCCAGCTGGTGCGTTGTTGCCCTTGTGGGCAAACCCCTCTCAGCCAATTGCTAGAACTTGGAAGTAGCAGTCGGAAGACATGCATGGATCCTGTCCCTTCATGTGGAAAAGTGTGCGGCAAGCCTCTGCCTTGTGGTTCCTTAGGTAATCAGTAGGCATAAAGTTGTCTTTAAAAATATGAATGTAAATTTTTGGCAGCAATGGCTACTTAAACAAAATAGTACATAATTCCAGTTATAATATCAAAGGTTTTTCTAAATATTATGATCAAATTTGTGTGGGTACTTTTTCTTGCCTCCTCAGATTATACTTCTGAAAACTCACATTTGCCCAAACAATCTCTTTTTCTAATTCGGGTATTTATTGCTGACTCAGGACAGTTGTGGTTAGATACTATTTTGTGGGGCAGTGAGCAGATTTCTCTTAGCAGCCTACACTAGTATGAATGCCAGGTATCGTTTTACTAATTTAGGGTTCAACAAGTGTTTAGAAGCATTTTCATATAATAGAAACATCTTAAAATAACGGGGTGAGGGTGTTTAAGAACTGAAATTTTAAGTACACTTAAAGTTCATTCATTTGAACCACTCAAGAAATGTCTTTCTCTACAGCTAGGTTTCCCATATAGCTGAGGATAGCACCTCCTGAGCATCATTTTGGAGGGACATTTTTCTAAAACTTACATTCCCTTCTTTCTTTAAACAGAGGATAATGCAGATAATTTCTTTCCCCTTATTTGACCCAGAGTCATCATTTCCCTGAACCTCAGTTATTGTATTATGCTGAATACACTGATTCCCTCTGGGCTTGCTGAGGTTTCTCAGACAATTTCCCCATAGCAGTGTACAGTTTGAATTATTTTATTTATTTGTTAAAGCTTTTGGTTGTTTATTTTCTTATGAATGCTTTCAGTATGCCTGTGTGCCTACCTTTAGTGACTCTCCCTTTCTTCTGACTTCGGGCTTCTGATTAGTTGGATATAGAAACCAGAAAACCTTTGTTGGGATTAGCTATAAAATAATAGTCTGAGCTTCTGACAGAGACTTTTTGAGGCAGTCCTTGGGATATGGATGTGTACAGTTTTGCAGTGACTTGGCAACTTCTCTCCTGAGTAGGTGTTCAAAGGCTGTGTGTTTAGAAAAATTAAATTGGGCAAGTGAGTCTGAATAAGAGATGTGTTCCTATAACTAACTGTGATAAAGATAGAATCTTTAGGTTTGGTTTGCATTTTTCCAAAAAGAGAGATTTCACATTTCTTCCAAGTACCAGTAGGAGCACTCTACCTAATTCCTTTTCTCAATCTGACTTTAAAATTATGTATAGAGAAGAAATGCCCTCTTCTCATATTTTAATACATTTCAACCTCATCAGGAAAATCAGTTGTCTGTTGCTTCTCTGTGTCTACTGTGAAAATATATCTTCAGATAAGCCCTGTGAAATAGAGATCAGATGACTTCCAAATCAAGAAGGATGGTAAAGGTCTTCCCTTTTCAGAAAGCACATGGGTCAGTTTTGTAAGAATTTCATATATAATGACCAGAAATCCTACCCAGAGGCTAAGATAGCTTGTTGGCATTGACAGAAAGAGGAAATGTGAAATAGTTAATACAAAGGGACTTGAGCAAGAGAAGGACAGTAACTGTCAGTATGAACAGACCTGGGGGTGGGACGAGACCAGCTCAAGACACTCAAGAGTAACTGCTATACCTCAGCAGAGTTTTAATCATGGAACACTTTTAAGGAACTAAGGTGAGTTGGATTGAGAATCTCAAAGAAAAGCCCATGGCTAGTGGTAACAGTGGCTCTCATTTTATTCAGACCTGGTTTATCTATAGAAAGCTTGTTAGGTCTTAGTATCTCACCCAGTAGGAAATTTCCATCCTAGACACATAGCTTTAGTACAAAAGACTAGGTGGAGTTCTGCTTTCAGGATGGTAGCATGAGGAGCAAAACAAGCAAAGCTGGGGAAAACTATAAAAAAGCAACCATTTAAAGTCTCTGGAATTTGTTTTATGGGCATACATCAAATGAAGAAATTTTTATTGAAGAAAATCTACTAAAACTCAGTAAGAACAGCAAGAGTGTGTGTCATTTGAATCACAACCTACTTTCTCCTTCCCCACCCCTTCCCAGCTCAGCTCAACAAAAGCTCCACTCAGGATGGGTGTGCCCAAGAAATTGGAGCTTAATCTACCTTCAGCTCCCAGTCAAGGGTTACTTTCTAGGAGGAGTGGACCACCAGCTTTTCTCACCCCCCCGCAACCCCAACAACTCCAAGTTGAAAAGGCTAAATTTCTGATAATCACGGCTGACAGGTTGGGGACTCCCTAACTCCGCACAGCCCACCCATAGATTGGAGGCTCTACTCTAGTCACAACAGGCAGGATTACTGGGGCCTCAGTCACCCTCACCCTAGCTCACTTGTAGGAGAGAGGTTTCACAGTGAGAGAAGCAAGCTAAGAAAACTAGAGGCTGCTATCTCACCCAGCACCCATAGTAGTGACTGAGTGACAGGGTGCGGGGAGAAGCAGTCCATAAGGAAGGAGTTCCAAATTATTCCCCAATGGAACTGACTTTAATTTGAAAGAGAGTGTGGGGAAGTTCAGGCCTAAGGGCCCTTTAGAAAACAATAGCTCCTCTTAATTAAGAGCAACGAGCTAAACTATAGGCCAACTGGTTCACCAGAGAGACCCAGGGAAGGAGATAACTAAGAGGAACCATCCTGGGGTCAGAACAAACCTCACAGATTTGCCTCAAAGACTACCTCTGCCCAAATTTTATTGGATCAGACTGCTGAGCATTTTATGCCCCAGGACATTGTTGAAAATAATAGAGCAATCAGCCAGCAATTAGTGGAGCCTCAGGACTGAGTGTAATACCAAATGAGGCAGACAGCTTAACAGAGAGATCAGGGAAAGAGACAGTCAAAGAGAGCCCTGCTAAAACCATTGTCATCCCAGGGTGACTGTGCACATGCCCAAGACTGTGCCATCTAAAGAACAACACCAATGGCTTCATACTATAATAGAAATAGACTTCACTAAAATAGCTTAGCCAAGTCACAAAACAAACAAGTAGACAACAACAACAAAAAAAAGCTGTGGAAAGAGGAAGCAGTATCCAGAGTTGCTGCAAACAATATATTACCAAAAATGTTCAGTTTCCAACAAAAAAACACAAAGTATGCAAACAGAAAAAAAAAAAACCACAGGTAACAGTAACTTTCTGTTTCAGTTTTCTGTGAGAGTGACCAATGTCAAATTTAACAGAGACTTCAGGGTAGCCGTTACGAATATATTCAAAGAACTAAAGGAAACCATGCCTGAAGAGGTGAAGGAAGGTATAAAGGCAATGTTTCATCAAATAGAGAATATCAGTAAAGAGATAGAAATTATAAAAAAGAACCAAATGGAAAATCTGGAGTTTTCCAGTAATTAAAATTTTAAATTCATTAAAAGGACTCAATAGTAAGTTTGAGCTGGCGGAAGAAAGGATCAATAAATGTGAAGATAGATCTATACAGATTATATAATTCAAGAACATAGAGAAAATGAAGTGAATAAAAATGAACAGCACCTCAAGAAAAATGTGGGACACCTTTAAGCACACAAACATGTATAATGGGAACACCAGGAGAGGAGAAAGGAGCACACAAATATTCAAAGAAATAATGGTGGGAAACTTCAGATTTATTGAAAGACATTAATCTACACATCCAAGAAACTCAACAAACTCCAGTAGGATAAATTCAAAGAGATCCACGCCTAGGCACATAGTAAAAATGCTGAAAGCCAAAGACAAGGAAAAAATCTTGAGAGCAACAAGAGAAAAATGACACATTACATACTAAGGAACCACTGTAAGATTCACAGCTGACTTCTCATCAGAAACAGTGGAGAACACTGCATCACAACAGGAAGGCAGTGGGATGACCTATTCAAAGTGCTGAAAGAAAAAAATTACCAACCAAGAATCTTATATCCAGGAAAAGTCTTTCAAAAATGAGAAAAACAGAGTTCTCTGCTAGCAGATGTACTTTACAGTAAATACTAAAGGGAGGTCTTCAGGCTGATACCAAGTAAACCCGGATGTAAATTTAAATCCACAGGAAAAAGCAAAGAGTAAAGGTAATTACATAATTATAAAAGAAAGTATAAGTGCATATTTCTTCTTCTTGCAACTGATTTAAAAAGTGATTGTATAAAATATGCATATAATTGTATTGTTAGGCCTACAGTATATAGAAATGTATCTGACAATAACAGCACAAAGGAGGTGGGTGGGATCAAAGTTGTACTGGAGTAAGGAAATGATACCAGATGGTAACTCAGATCTGTAGGAACAAATGAAGAAAACCAGTGATGGTAAATAAGATAAATATAACAAGTTATAATTACATACTTGCTCTCCTTTCTTTTCTCAACTTCTTTAATAGGCATAACATATAAAGCAATAATTTTAACATTGTATTGTTGAATTTGTAGCACATATAAATGTAATATGTATAACAATAAAAGCACAAAAGAGGAGAAGAGAAAATAGAGCTATATGGGTATAAGGCTTCTGTATCTCACTGGAATTAGGTTGGTACAAATCTGAAGTAGATTCTGATAAGATGCCTGTGAAAAGCCCTAGAGCAGCCATTAAGAAGATAACTCAAAACATAATGGAACATGCCATTACTGGGAAAAAATGTTACACTGGAAAATATTCACTTAATGCAAAAGAAAGCAACGAAGGAGAATTAAGTTAACAAAAAAGACATGAGACATAAAGAAAACTAAAAGTAAAATGGCAGACATAAATCCAACTATATCAATACTAACATTATCGTCAGTGAATTAAGCAAAAATCAGAGATTGTCAAAATGAATTTTTTAAAAAGATCCAACTATATGCCATCTTTGGGAAACAGACTTTAGAGTCAAAGGTACAGTTAGGCTGAAAGTAAAAGGATGGAAAAAATATATCATGTAAACAGCAGCCATTGAGAAAGACTATGGATGATCCCTGATGGGGTCCTTGAAACAGGACTTGTCCTAAAATCCAGCTTAGCAGAATGACTAGCAGGCCACCTATCACCAGACGTTCATAGAACTTAGTGAGATTATGGATGATGGTTTCTGATTACTTATGATCCCCAGGTGATTTTCAGAGTCAAGAGTACTTCAGTAAGTCACCCATGGCTACAATTTTAAGGACATCCAAGTCTAACCTGGAGACTTGAGGTCTAAATAAAGAGTCAGAAGATCTGTTCTTTGACTTAGGGAGAGCATCTTGTGCTCCAGGGCATCTTGCTGTGACTAATACTGGGGCCTGTCCTGCTGGAAAAGGCTCAGCCTGCCAGATGAAGGGAAGATAGGGGAAGATGCACTGATAGCATCCTTCTTCCCTCAACTCTGGTGATGGAGTTGCAGGGAACAGAGGTGGAAGACCGTTGTGGCTAGTTAATTTGGGAGTCTGAAAATAAGTAGTTGCAATTTTCATTCCCAGCTCTTTTCATTTTTATTAAAGATTTCATTCATACTTGTGAAAAGCTCTGCCATGAAGGAGACTGTGGACCATGCTCTCGCACATCAGTTATTTCCTGCAGATGCTCTTTCAGAACAAAGGTAAATCCTACAGAATGCTAGAGTTGTTACCACCAATACCTTTTACTTATTTGTTTGTTTGTTTATTTATGGCTGCATTGGGTCTTCTTTGCTGTGCGCGGGCTTTCTCTAGTTGCGGCAAGCGGGGGCTACTCTTCGCTGCGGTGCACGGGCTTCTCGTTGCAGTGCCTTCTCTTGTTGCAGAGCATGGGCTCTAGGCACGTGGGCTTCAGTAGTTGTGGCGAGCGGGCTCAGTAGTTGTGGCGAGCGGGCTCTAGAGCTCAGGCTCAGTAGTTGTGGCGCATGGGCTTAGTTGCTCCACGGCATGCGGGATCTTCCCTGACTAGGGCTCGAACCCATGTCCCCTGCATTGGCAGGTGGATTCTTAACCACTGCGCCACTGGGGAAGCACCCAATGCCTTTTAAATTGGTGACTGTGGGAGGGAAGGAATCAAAATAACCTCAGGCTTATTCCTGTTAATACTGTGTATGATTCATTCAATCCAGCCAATGTATACCGACATCTACTATGGACCAGTTGTAGGATAGGTATGAAGGGGTACGGCACGCAAGGCTCAGAGACCAGTAATAGGCTTAGGGCACATATACAAGTAGCTTGATCAAATACAAGTGTGATAATGCTAGATGCCAGAAGAGAAGAACAGTAGCACCGTTGCAAGCAGTTAGCTCACTAAGTTAGAGAGAACACAGTCCACAAGATCGCCCTCACTTCTGATGCCCACTGCAGGAGTTCAGACAATTGCTGAATTAGAACAGTCCATATGACCACCCTCACCTCTGATATCAACTGCAATCCAGTGGTCCCCAAGGCTACCCTCAAAGTTTGATTATTCGCTAGAAGAACTCACAGAACTCATTGAAAACTGTTATACTCTTTTTTTTTTTTAACTGTTATACTCTTGATTACAGTTTACTACAGGGAAAGGATACAGATTAAAATCAACCAAAGGAAGAAGCATGTAGGGCAGAATGCAAGAAAGTACCAAATACGAAGCTTCCAGTTGTCCTCTCCTCATGGAGTTGGAACAGCGTTACTTTCTCAGCACCAGTGTGTGATTGTATGCATGGAGTATTGCCAACCAAGGAAGCTCACCCACCGGAGAGTGGGTGGTCAGTTTTTATTGGGGCTCCATCATGTAGGCATGGTTGACTGCCCATGTAGCTGATCTCAGCCTCCAGTCCTTCCAGAAGTCTACTAACACTGACCCAAAGCCCATGCCCTAAATCACATCATTGGTCTTTCGGTGTGGCCAGTCTGCACCCTAAATCATATTTGACTGTCTGGTGACCCAAGGCTCCAGGGAAACAGTGACACTCCCATTAGGCATGGTATTCCAAGGTTATCTCCCAGAAGCCAATGGCAAAGGCCAGACCTTTCTTCAGATAGTGTTAATTTTTCACTATACAACTGTTGTCAATCTCTGCTTTCTGCCTGGGACAAACTTCATTGGACTATGTATTATAAAAAGTCATCTTACCATTTTGGAATTAGTGCCCATTTCTATGTCTGTAACCAGAAGAGGCAAGAAGCTTTCCTCTGAAGTCTTTAGGTAATCCAACTTGGGGAACATACTGAATGTTGATCTGTCCTGCTCTCTGATGTACTTTTGGTCATTTCAGTGCATATCGGCACCTGTCCCAGCAGAGCACAGGCCTGGGTAGAGACAGAATTCTGAGTAGTTGATTCTATTTGTTAAACACAGCCCAAGGTCTGGGTAGCAGCTGACTTGCAAATGATTCTGAGGATATTGTCCATAAATTGGGAGCTAGCTTAATAGGTAAGCTTCAGAATTAAAGAAAAAATTGTCAAAGTAGTGCAATTTACATGTGACAAAAGTTGTGTGAGGTTGTGTGGGGTTTTTTTCTGAATGAAATCACAGAATACATAGGACAGTAAAGGTATTTTGAATGTCAGGTACAGGACCATTTTTTGCTTTGTAAATACCAGCTTGAAGACTGTGAGATACTCTGATTTAGTAATCATAAATTTAGTAGTGCCTAGAGGTGCTCTTTGTGACTGAGAATTACAAACAGGGTTGGGATACACAACTGTCAGTTTGCTGCTTTCTCCCCAACAATCCCTTTCTCTGTCTCTGTGCTTTTTTGCTTCTTATTCACTCTGTCCTCACTCCCCCTAATAGTGGATCCCATGGCAGTGAGTGTATTCTTGAAAAGCTATGTGTAAATTGAATTTTTTTTGCAAATAAAAGTCTTATTCTAAAATTGCTGGAGGAGCTCACTATCAATATGAATTCTGTTAAACAATTTGACAAAGTGAAAGATCTGTTTGAAACACTGATAATCACCTCATTGTTCAGCCAGATTTTTCCTGAAATATCTTTTGTAATGGAATGGGCTTTTCCAGGGAAGTGAGTTTTCTAGATAAATAAAAACTTATTTCTTAAAGCTTCAGAAGTTCTTCTCTTTTTTTTTAAATAAATTTTTATTTATTTATTTATTTTATTTTTGGCTGTGTTGGGTCTTCGTTTCTGTGCGAGGGCTTCCTCTAGTTGCGGCGAGCGGGGGCCACTCTTCATCACGGTGCACAGGCCTCTCACTGTCGCGGCCTCTCTTGTTGCGGAGCGCAAGCTCCAGACGCACAGGCTCAGTAGTTGTGGCTCACGGGCCTAGTTGCTCCGCGGCATGTGGGATCTTCCCAGACCAGGGCTCGAACCCGTGTCCCTGCATTGGCAGGCAGATTCTCAACCACTGTGCCACCAGGGAAGCCCAGAAGTTCTTCTCTTTTAATCACTTTGGTAGGGGTCTTTGAGAAATGTTTGCTCTATCTTACTACCTGTTAACAAAGAACCCTGTATTTAAGTTTTTATTGGTAATTCATATTTAGTATAGGGATTTATGGGAGTTCTGTCTTTCCCTGCAGGTGTACATACCACTCCAGCATGTCATTTCTTTTTCTTTTTCTTTTTTCTCAACTCCAAACAGCCTCATGTTGTCGGGTGGCTGGCGCCTGTCAGGGAGAGTCCCTTCCAGTTCCCTGGAATGAATGCGCTCCGGCAGCTATAGCTGCTGGGCACTCAGGGAGGGGGCTGCCTCTGGCCAAGGTCGACCCGGAACGAGCACAGACCCCTAGGCTGGCTTCGCCAAAATTGTTACTGAACACAAGTTCATGCACCTGACGCACAGTGAGGCCAAACGAATAAAACTTTGGGGTTTGGAGCAGAGAAAGGTTTATCGTAGGGCCAAGCAAGGAGAATGGTGGCTTGTGCTCAAAACCCACAAACTCCCAGCATTTCCTGTGTACAATCCAGTGTTTGTATTAACTGGCGCACTCACTCAAGCAATTTCATGAGTCACTTTTGCTTTGTATCTCTAGAGAGCATATGGGGAATTTTTTCATGTCATAGAACCGAGCCAACTCATTGATTTACCGAAAACATTTTTCTAGCCAAGAAGCTTCAATTTCTTAGACATCTTCACGTCTGTTATCAACTCCAGCAGCTGCCCCCGTTTTTCAGGGTCATTTTCACTAAGAAGAAATGTTTTTATCATTTTGCTTATTTCTGAGTACATAGCAATCTGTCCATGACATCAAAGCCAAATTTGGATGTAGATGCTGGGCAGCCAGTCAGGCTCACTCTCTCCCAAGTGACTGACTCGCCCTTCACACAGCAGCCTCCCCACACATGTTATTCAGGAACATGTATCAGCAAAATTACATGTGATAGACCTTTGAGGCCATTCACACGTGATTGAAACCAGGATAGCAAAACTTTGAATGGCAAAGGACTTCTGTATTCCACTCTGCTACAGTTCAGCTGCGTTGCCAGGGATACTCTTGAGCATGTAGAGCTGTTTGTCCCTGCATCAGATGGTACTGATTGTTACATATTTTCAATTCTTGTTATCTGCTTTTTATGGCTTTTTCTGTCTGTACCCTTGCCAGACAGTTATTTCTCTTTGCTTTGCATACCTTTAGCAGTCAGTCCTTCTTTAATCTGCTGTGAGTTTGGAGGTCAGACCACAAAGAATGTTATATTTGCATGAAAAGTCATTAGACCTGGGGTCCTGTTGTGAGTAAAGCTTACAGGGACTGGGCAGACGTAGCTCCAGATAGGTGAAGTTGGTGAATAAGTGACTGCCAGAGAAGTACTGGGTATTTGGGGTATGCATGTTACATTTAACATTATACTGCAGTTATGTTGTTTCATTTATTCCTAAAGTCGTTACTATTCCCTTTTCTTTCTCCATAGGAGCTTCCGTGTACCAGTCTCAAAAGCGAAGGTATGACTGGGAAGGGGCATGAGGTAACTTTCTGGGGTGAAGGTAATTTTGTACATCTTGACAGGGGGATGGGTTATGTGTTTGTCAGAATTCAGTGAAGGTACTTTGTGCATTTAACTGTATGTAACTTTTACCTCAAAAGAAAAAAAAAAAGAACCATAAATTGAATTCTAGTTAATGAAGTGCTGTAAAATACAGGGGAAGTGTATTCATGTATGCAGCTTACTTTGAAAAGCATCCAAAATTAAGATAAACTGATAGTTGGATGGAAGAATAGAGAGTTATGAGAAAAAGCAAATACTGGTAGAGTCTAGGTAGTGGGCATATATAGGTGTTCACTATAAACTCGTTTCAACTTTTTTATATGTTTGAAATTTTTCATAATAAAATGTTGGTATGGGAAGGGAAGGTAAATAATATCTAATGAAGCAGACTTTGTAAAAACTGACTCTGATGCTTGATCCCCTTATGGCTTGATAGGGCTGTTGGATACCTATAACAGGGGGACTCAGCCAGCAGCCTTCTTAACCTTTAGGCCTAGAATATTGTTTCTTCCTTTGTCCTTGATCCTGATACTCCACTTTATTATGGTTCTGTCCTTGTTTTATCAACCATTGCATAGTCTTTGTTTAAACCACCTTAAAACTGTTTTGAAAAAGTGATAGAAGATAAACTTATACAAAATAAAAACTCTTATTCTGGTCAGAAAGAAAGCTGTATTGGTTAAGGTGCTTCTGGCTACAGGTATCAAAAAACCCAAGGAAAAATGACTTGAGCTCTAAGGAGGTTTACTGTCTCTCATAACAAGAAGTCTGGAGGCAGAACAAGTCCAAGGTTGGTTAATTACAAACCCAGAGATTCTAGGACTCCAGTCCAGCTTCCTGTGATTTTCTTGGTTTTCCCCTCATGGGTATAAGTTAGCTACAGCAATTTCACGCATTGAGTCATCTCCCAGCAACATCTAAAGAAAAGAAGGAGAGATTCTTCTCTTCCTTCTTGAGAGCAAGGAGGACAGTCCTGAAAGACCCTCAGTATGCTTTTTATCACATGTTCCTGCCCAAGCCCTTCACTAACAAGGGGAATGGAATTACCATGACAGGCTACACTATTCAGCATTCACTCCTGTAATGGGGGAACACGTGGGTGCCCAATTTCTGAACAAAATTAAGGATCTGTTAGCCTGAGGAAGGTGGAGAATGGCTGAATATCCGCCTCAAATATCTGAATATTTGACATAACCAGAAATATCTTCCTCAAAACTACAGTCAAAATTTTGGTAATTAAAAAATATAATTTGAAAAACTTACTATATTAATACATAATTTTTAATAATTAAAAAATTAATAAAATAATATAAAATAAAAAGTAGAAATACACCCTCACCCCATTTTCCCCTCCTAGTTCCATTCCCCTGATAAAACCACATCATTAGTTTGTTAGGTGTGGGTCCAGATCTTTTTCTATATTCATACAGGTGTATACATGTGCTAGTATGGTTCTTACTAAACATACTCTCTGGAACTTCTTTTTTTCCTCTAAGTAATATATCAAAGACATTTTTCCATGTCAGTGTGTATAGCTCTCCCTCTTGAGAACATTCTTTACGTGGATATGCCATAGTATAGTTCGCCATTGCTCTTTTGTGGGTCATTTAGGTTGTCTCCAATTTTTCCCCATTACAGATAACGCTGTAAACATCTTGTTACTTTTTTAGCTTCTGATGAAATTTTTCGATCATATGTGAAAGTAGAGAGACTAGTATAGTGAATCCCTGTGTACCTATCACCGGTCATCAACAGTTATCAGCATTTTGCCCATCTTCTTTCTTCATCCATCCCTCTCTTTCCTATTTTTAATTTTCACTGAAGTACTTTGAAAACAAATCCCAAATGTTATTTCACCCGTAAACACTTCAGTGCCTTCAGCACCTTTATTGAGATAATATTCACAGAACATACAATGAAACATTTTTTTTTTTCTTTTTTAAAATAAATTTATTTACTTTTTGGCTGCATTGTGTCTTCGTTGCTGTGCGCGGGCTTTCTCTAGTTGCGGTGAGCGGGGGCTACTTTTTGTTGTGGTGCTTGGGCTTCTCATTGTGGTGGCCTCTCTTTGTTGCAGAGCACAGTCTCTAGGCACATGCGCTGCAGTAGTTGTGGCATGCGGGCTCAGTAGTTGTGGTTTGCGGGCTCTAGAGCATAGGCTCAGCAGTTGTGGCACACAGGCTTAGTTGCTCCACAGCATGTGGGGTCCTCCCAGACTAGGGCTCGAACCCATGTCCCCTGCATTGGCAGGCAGATTCCCAACCACTGCACCACCAGGGAAGTCCCCAGTGAAACATTTTATTTTATTTTTTTTTAATTTTTTTTTTGGTGGTACGCGGGCCTCTCACTATTGTGGCCTCTCCCGTTGCGGAGCGCAGGCGCAGTGGCCACGGCTCACGGGCCCAGCCGCTCCGCGGCATGTGGGATCTTTCCTG